>NW_020897809.1:9750420-10003217 GCF_003984885.1 Neopelma chrysocephalum
AAATATTTATCGTGGGTATCCATAAGAAAGGCAAGGAGAAAACAAGAGCTCACTTCAAAAAGCTTGAAAGTAGAGCCAGTTCCCTTTTAATGGTACAGCTCAGAGCTTAAAATGCCCTTCCACGAGCCCGGAAATCCTTGTTCATTTGCCTCCTCTTTCTCTCCCTGGAGAGGTCTCACAGACACTGCTGGTGGAGCTCTGCCAGTCTCACAGTTAATGCTGTTCTACTGCGTTCACTGAAGCAAGTCTGGTACTCCAGGAATCCTCCACAGAGCAAGATCTCATTCCTTCTCTCTCCTTAAATGATTACTTCAGTATTTCCAGCCAAAGAAAACAACCCCAGAAGGAACCAAAGGTGCTCAAAAAGTTACAGCATTTACCTAAGCAGAATTTCAGCTTAATCAGGGAGGGACTCCTCTTGCAGATGTCTCATAGAACTATTCCCTGGAATACTCTGAAGTGCTTGCAAATACACAAAGCTCCAAACTTATCCTATAGGGATTTTCATTAAGAGTGTATACAATTTTATTAAAGAAAAACAAGAAAGCAAAACATTGCTTTATATAGATTTATTTACTAGCAATGGGTTTTTTTCTGCCATTACTGAAGAATAGGAGAGAAGCAACAAGAGCTTATAAATATGTATATTCATACAAAGAAAAAGAAGTAATGAGAAAAAACACACATATTTACATACACTGAGAATTTCTAACTAAGAAAACATATAGAAGGAAAATGTTATAGCATGCATCTGCTAGAGATATTGACTGGTTTCTAACGTTAAATCAAGTTGCAGAACTAGGAGACTAATTTCTGACTTACAGCCACTCATTTGTTCAAATGCAGGTAAATTTAACAAATTATCATTTTTAAAAGTGAAGTTTTATGTGTGGCAGTTCAGCATTTCAGGTACTTAAAATATCAGAACTTAAAAATGCTTCTGAAATTTTTTGCAAACATAGGTAAAACTCTCAAAAGTCCTCATGACAGAGTCTTTTTATTAGCTTGTCCTGTCTGCACCTCACAAAGGTCCATTTCTTTGTACAATACAGCTTGACAAGTAGCATCATATGTTATTCTATTTTTACAGGAAAGAAAATCCCAAAGTTGTTTATATGCAAAACTAGAGCAGTAGATAAAATTTATGACTAGTGATTTGTAAGAAATAAATGCAGATGCTCTTCTCAAAGACAATCACACCTGCAGAAAAAGCAGAAACAATCCTACCTCATTTAAAGATAAAAAAATCACCAGAACCACTTAAAACAATGGGCTAGGGGACACAATATGAGCATTCAACTAATTTATCATCTCAATTTACTTCCAAACCCAGTTGCTTCCTCAGTATTCCCACTGTGGAGAAAAGTCAATTGAAAAAAATATTTGATTAATGTTCCATTACTCTTACCAAATAAATACAATACAGACAACACTATCCTAGTTACAGTCTAACAAAATGGTCCCTAGATGAGCCCTCTGGCCAGTTGCTTTAAAAATAGACAACACTGGAAAAAGGACAGAGGGAAGTGCAGAACTTCAGGTTTGACTGTCAATTACTTCCCATTATTCCCAAAGCTATAAATTTTACATCTCAGCTACATAGTATCACCTTGTAACGTGACCAGGTATCTTTATGACACCAAAGATCAGCAATTTTACATTAAACTTATTTTAAATAGTGTCTTACTTTTTAAATGGCCAACGTGATTTGTTTCCTTCAGCAATTACGGAATCAGAAAATAAAATCAAAGTTTTAGGTTTTCCATACATGGAGTAACTAACACGCAAAGCAACAAGGGGCTTGAATTATCATGAACACACAGAACACACCTTGCATAAGGGAAAGCCACTGGCCTTTAAAGCAAGCAGCCATGGGTCAAGTGGACCAGAACTAATCCTGGTTCACAGATGGAAGAAACTAAGCACCAAAAACCTAAGTGAAAGAATCCAAGGTCCTGGCAGTGCACCCTGGAAACCAAGCACCATACCGGTATTTTCCCAGAAACTCTTCCCTATCAGAATAATGCTGCCAGTTTGCTGAATAGCATTTTTAAAGTTTACCATGCACAGACACACACACATTCTTGAATTCTTTTCCCTCTTTTCCACACACATATGAACACAAAATCTTGCAGTGAAGCTCAGAAAGCAGAAAGCAGAGAAAGCAGAAGCCCAGCCAGGTGACTCTGCTGCCTTTGCCCATCCTGAGTGTTAAATATCACAGAGACTGCAGGAACCTACAAGGCAAAAAAATCCTAAGCAGATCTTTGCTGAAGATTGATTTACTGTCCAATACATACAGACAAACTAGAATATGCTTCCTGCAACAAAGAGATTAAAGCCAAGTTTTATTGTTGCATAGACTGTTTTGCAAAATGGACTATTTGTATACATTGACTAATCGAATTATTTTATTCTACAGGTAAATATGATTCACATCCCAATTCTAAAGGAGCATGTACAATTACAGTATTACACAACACATTCAGCAGAGCTGTGCTTACAAAGATCTATCACTTTTTAACAAATTAATGGCTATGACACTAAGCCTATACTAAAATGCTCCTAAAACTACCAATTTCTAGATTTTACACTGTAATAAAGTATTTAACTTTACAGTCCTAATACCTCACTGGAAGTGCAGGCATTCTTTATACAGTAAGTCCCTGAATTAATGGATCCAGACCTTTCCAATCTCAACCCCAAAGGAACTGGCCCTGCCCTCCAACTCCACTGCAAAAAAAAGACTTTTAAAGCGCTGGAACATTTGCTTTTCAGTGAAGAGCTGTTAGAAATGTACAGCACCTTTGCATGTGGATCATTATCCAGCTAAATTCCCTTTGAATGCCTAACACCATTGTTTCCAAGCAGATGGCATTTAACCAACCTTTGCAGCTATTTTGGTCAGCAGGCTTTATGGTGAATAAGTTTCTTTTACCTATTATAAAAAGTTTGGTGACCTTTTCCTTGATTACGCTCCTGCACTTTAGCTGTGAGCAGTGGGAAGGAGGAGCTCACCGGGCATCCTTTGTCAAAAATCCCTCTACATTTGTGTGTGCAATAAAGTCAGATGAAGAATTGCCATTTCAACAGCCTCAGTCAAATAACTACCATCACCACACAGCCTCCCTGTGCTAAGGTTTGATGTTTCCACAGCTTAGTGCTAAATGAAAGGACCAGTTCTGCTCCTACAGATCATCCCCGGCCTTCTTTCCTCGTGCATCTCTCATGAGATGCAACCACTTGTATGTTACCATGACCACACAGCCTTGAGGATGGAGACACTCCTAAATTCTGCTGCCACTAAAAATTGGTCCAAACCAGGAGGGACAATTAAACCAATTGGTAAAAGTACACCTCGAGGAGGGCAGTACAAAAACATAAACAGTTAAACTTATTTGTCCTGTTAAGAGCTCAGAGAGCAAGAGAATTAGTGGTGGGAAAAGGAAAACAGAGGAGTTAAGTGTGAAGACTTAGAAAAAGATTGAGTGAGCAAAAATCTGCTCAGGCACCCAACTGGCACGAGAGAAAAGGACAGAGACAATCTAAAGTGAATGACACAGGAGGATTGTGCACCAGGGCAACAGAAACTAGACCTGCAAGGTGTGGTGCAAAATAATTTATTTCGTGTTTTTGTTTATTGAATATTTCTTAGTTTGGTGTGGTGCTGATGTACAAAACTACTCCTTTTTTTTTCTCATCGCTGCAAATAAAGGAAGAGACGAACTTTGAATGTTACAAGGCTGCATAAAACAGAGCTCTGAAAAATAATGACTCAGATTGGGCTCCCCAAATTAGCTGATGTTTATGCTCACTGTTTCTCTACCTATGAAGATAAATGAGCATAAAAACCATCAGATCATTTCTCAGCAGAGGTAATGTGAGCAGAAGTTCATTACTTTTGTGAAGTTCATACAAGCAGATGTGATAAGTGTCACAGAAAAGTCTATAAAGCAAATAATACTGCAGATAGTCCTAGTACAGTGTATAAAAACTAGGGCCATATACTCAATCATGCAAGGAAGCAAAACCCTCAACAGCTGCTCCTGAAGCTTCCACCACTCTTTGTGCATACTGAAAATGCAGAGACCTTGAAAAATAGATAGTTTGATCACATAATTAGTGTTGGCACGTATACACAGAAACCAAAAGAACTGTACAAATTATTTTAATTCTGCTATTTCCTAACTCCTGACTGACTTCGTAATGTCAGTTTTGTTCTAGGTTTTCTGTATTTATAGAAATATAGATGACATTGAGTTATCTTGGAAGGATGGCACTCCTCTCCCTTGCAGTCTTCACTAGCTGTGTTGGACTTCACACAGAATGACAAGCCGTGTCCAGCAAATAAGACCTGTGTGATTTTTCTGGTAATAATAATAGCTTTACTTACTCTAAATAAAAAAGCCCCTGTTATTAAAGTGATTTACAGCATGGTAGATATTCTTGCATTGCCTGCATTGAAACAAGATTCCTGCTGCTGAGATCATAATTAAAGCTTTCAAAGTTGACACAGGAGAAAGAAGGACTGTATAGAGTTGTCATTTGGGGAAAACAGTGATAGGATTGTCATATTGAATTAAAACACTTAAATACAGAAATGATTTCTGAGAATGGGGCCTTTGTCTGCTAGATTTTAAAGGATTACCTGTAAGGATATCATGTGAAGTAGAAATAATCATGGCAAAAAAGGAAAACAAGTTGAAAACAAGCTCAGACATGCAAAAGTGGATTTCAGCTGGCCCTGAGGGAAGGCAGTTGGGTGATGTGGCTCTTCCAACATGTGCTGTCTGTGGCTGCAGAACTAACAAAGCCAGGGAATGTTGATACCTGACAGCAAGTTTGTTACTCCTGACATGCTTTGCAGGAAGCAACTGCTATTCAGAGGAGAGAGAGAGAGGGAAAGAGAGGAGAGAGAGAAGGAGAGGGAGGGAAAGGGGGAAAATCTACCACCAGAACAAATCTATTTTGGACCTTTTGTAAAAAATGTTGTCATTGCTGTTACTTCAAAGAACAGAAACAGAAGGACAAGGGGGAGGGTGGAGGGAACAGGAGATGCATAATGTGGGTTTATTAATGATCTAAAAGGCTGTGTGAGGAGAAATTCCAGGAGCACTACATGCAGCATTCAGGTCAAGGTCTAGAGGAAAGGCTGTAGATATGGATACTCAGCACGAAGTGAAGAAAGGAAAATACGTGCTTTTAACTTTTTCTTTTAAACTGCCACGTCTCTGATGAAGTTTGTAAATCAGCATGATCTCTTCAGCCTCCTCCTATCCACAATTCCATGTCTCATCCTTTTTAGACCACCACTGCTAGGCAGCTCCTGTACCATCTGGATTGTTTCAGCCACACTCCCATATATTATAAATTAACGTTTATATTTTTCAAGAATTGAAAAAATAAAAATCTAGACAAAGCCTACAAAACACTACCAGATCAGTATGTTAGCCTTTATTGCCTGTAACACACAACTGGAACCACATGCTTATAAGTCTTCTCACCTTCCCCACTGCCATACAAGAAGGTTCCTGACAGTATCAACAGCAATGTCAATCTTGCTTTGAGGTCAAAGGCCAAATATATTTGGAAGCATCACACCAGAAGGTCTCTCTGGAAGCAGCAGAGAGGGAACAGAGGTGCTTTCATACTGCTGAACCTGTTCTTCAAGTGAATAATAAACTTCTGTATGAGAGCACTAAGAGTATGTATTTCATTAAGTACAGTCTGAAGAAGTGTAGAGCTGCTGCCAGCTTCCCCAAAACCTCACCAAACACTGCACAGCAGGTAATACTGCTCAGAACAAGATCTCTTCCCACAGAGCATTTTAAGATTTTTACAAAGTGCATTCTTGAAGTAGCTATATAAGATTATGGTGTATGTCTAACCCCCAAATTCTCTATCTCTGCCCTCTCCCCCATAAATACAGTATCAGCATCCTGAAGAATTTGTGTGTTGAAATACATAATTCCTGACGAGTGGCACCTTTGCATACACAGTTATCTTTGATTCTTCTGCCAGTGAGATATGGTTTCTGTTTGTTCAGGACAGAACACCACACACTGCCTGGATACAAGCTGCTGCTTAAGATAAGCTGACTGCAATTTCAGTATACAGTGGTGTATTTCTTGCCCTGGAATAACTTGAGTTTATAGCAGCTGGATATGTGCCAGTTTCTAATTGTGTGTCTTTAGACTGCTGGCTTTCTTCTAATTATTCTCTTCCTGGGATACTTGGCTCATCTACTCCTCATTTTGTGCTAAATATTCCTTATAAAGTCTTCATAAGCTTTCTTGACTTCTTGTATGTCTCATATGTTCACTATGAAATAAAGTCTTTTATTATTCCAAGCCTGGCAGTCAGAAGCTTTAAGAGCCCATGCTATCCCATTTTCCTTCCTGTAGCCAATAGGCATTTCAGTGATTTCCTGGCATTTGAAACCTGCCATCCTCTCTCACCTAACAGGTTGCTGGGACATTTTACAGAATGTTTACAAGGAATCTGGAAAGCCTTGTTTGTCCAGCAGTGTCTCTTGTCCACTTTGATGCTGAGTTCCAGTAAATGAATACATCTTCCTGGCACTTAGATAATAAATTGTCTTTCCATAAGCACTAGTTTGCCCCTGCCTTTCAAATCTGGTAGGAGAAAATCATTTTCTTTTCATTCATGTCTTCATAAGTGCAAAGCTCCATAAATAGAAAGGTCAGGGACAAAGGGCATTTACTGTTCATACACACCACTATTAGAGAAACCACATGCAATTTGTGTATAATTTGCACTCTCATCTTTTTGGGGCAGGAACATGTTTTGGTATGTGTTGTAATTAGCTTAATAGCACTCCTGATTTCCAGGTTGTGTCCCTAAGAGCTAATGTACAATGAACAGATACTATTATTAGGCCTGGGAAAAGCATCAAGATTTTTTTTAAATGTGATTACTCTGTTGGCTTGTGCTAGTTAATAATTTGGCACCATGTTCACCCTGTCCACCACACAGACAACAAAACAGACATCCCAAGAGGCCAATTATAGACCAAGCTATGGCTAGCTACCAGTGATCTTAAAGAAATCAAAGCTACCTGATTTTAGGTAACTTTTCTTCTTGATGAGAACTGCAACCAGTGTTTTATGCACTTTTAAATATAAAAACTTTGTCCACAAATTTTGAACTATCTCTCTGGCTTCCAAAGTAAGCACATGCCTGCTAAAGAAATTAACAATTTTTATTCATCTTTTAAACCCCAATTATTTATTAATTTATATATTAATTTATACTAAAAATAGCTCCTTATTATGCTCCATGCATAATAAGGGAGAGTGTCTCAAAAAGGTTACAATTTAATGAGTACATTTTTAAAAACATGGGAGGGAAGTGGAACAATTATTCTGCCCTGATATAGGGAGAAAATGAGACACAGGCTAAGATTGTGCCTAATTAGCCATCCTGCTGCTTTAGGTACACTCTGTCATCCATGGAGGAACTGGCACTGCTTCCACGACGTCATTTCGTAACCCAAGTGAAATCTGAGTTCCTGGAACTTCCACAGACTGTGATTATAATTTCACTATGGCTAAAACAGAGAAAAAAGAGGCAGGAAGAGACAAAAATCTTTTCAAGGTCAAAGATGGTCACTGAAAGAGCAAAGACTTGACCCCATGTCCGGTAAGATTCAGTGCAGCTTTTTATCCTGTTCTACATCTTGATTCAAAGCCCACTGAATGCAATGGTCAGACTCTTATGAGAAACCAAGATAAAATCTTCTATTAAAACTCCAAAACCTTGCAGTTACTCATTTCACATGATGAATCCAACTGTAAGAAACAGTGTCTTTAAATATCTTAATATTTAATGGCAGTAGTAATTAATCATAAACCTTCTGAATTATTATTCTAAGAATATGATTACTTCTAAAAACATTTCTGCAAAGTGAAAAAAAATCATAACTCGGGGGAAAAAACCCACATGTACATTTATAGCTCTCAAGATACATATTATTTTAAAATACATCCCTCTCATTTTTTTAAACTGAACAAAAGAGAGCACAGCATGAACAATAAAAGCCACATTAGACTGTTGCATTGACTTCAATAAACAGTCCAGTGGCAGTTCCTATACATTTGACTGCAAAAACTCACACCAACATATAAAATTTCTGTAGAGTGACTGCAAACTAAAAGAATGAAAGTATGTATTCATGTGAAAAATGAAATCACTTCATCCAATATTTAGGCTCCTAAAAGTACTGAGAAGATCTAGAAGAATCGTGTTCCTATAAGTCCTGCATGTTTGTTGGAATCAAAGAGACAGATCAGAAGGTGTGGCAGCTAATGATTGCATGATCAAACCCATCCAGAAAAGTAGTTGTAACTTACATAATTCACACAAACTTCAAGGGGTTTCCTAAGTTTTGTGGTTTGAAAATAAACTCAAAGCAATTCCTCTAGGAAATGTTAAAATGGAATTAAACATCATTACAGAGATTTTGACACTTTGCCCTCCAATGATCCAAATTACAGAAACAGGACTGTGTACACAATGATGTAATTACATGCAGTCATGAACAGTTTAATTACTATATGCCTGAGCAAAGCTTTTCTAAAAAAAATTTGAGGGCACTGTTGGAATTTTCTTTATTCTATACCTGATTGGTTTTAAGTACATTGAAAGTGTAGTCCTAGATTACAATGCCAGTATATAGAAATTCACTCCCTTCTGAAGCAGTACAATACAAACAAAAGACAAGTTCACAGCATGGATTAAGGAGTCACTAATAGGCATTAAATACTATGTATTTCTTTTTCTTTTTAGGAATGTTGCCTGTGGTCAGACAGAACTATAAAAGGTCTTCATTAAAAATTACCAAAGTAATTTTGAAGCTGTTGTTGGATAGTCAGCTGCATCTTTAGTGCCTAAACAGTTATTAAATTCTTTCCTTAGCTCTTCTGCACAGGAGAGGTTCTGCTGGCAAGGTAGGGGTTGTTTCAAGTGTACATTTGTAAAAGACTGTAATTTGGATCACACTGTTAGAGTCAGTTTTCCCTAGAATTTTTCTACATTTCAGTGATCACATTTGATTTATAAATAAACTTGACAATTTTTACAGGTTTTTCTTAAATCTTCTCATTCATTGCTTCCACAGGATTAGCCAAGCCCAGGGAGAAATTCATTTCAGAAAATTGTGTAAGGTACATGGCAAGGGATGAGCTGCATGACACGGGGAAGCAGGGAGGGAGCACTGAACTGCCTGTCCTTCATCATGAGGAAAAGCCAGTGGGGTTTGTGGATGACAGCAGAACACCAAACCCAGGTCTTCAATTTTACATTAAAAAGAAAGCAGACTGATGCCTGCCTTAATACGTTTGTACTCTCACACTCTGCACTAAAAAGATATCATGAAAAGTTTGGTGTCCCCTAAATATTTGGCAGCACTGCAAGGTACAGCTAAGTAAACCTTCAGGATTCATTGCTCATCAGTAAATTAGAATTCATGGTCAAAAATGTAAGTCCTCATCTAACCATCTGAAAATCTCACACAAATACCTTAAGAATCTACAATCATACTCGGGATCCTGCATTTTCAGCTACAAATGTCTTTAAATTCTGCTCTGTTTCATAGTGAACATTTGCATCCACGTTACAACCCTTCTCTGTTCCATGAGCTCTGCAGGCTGGACAGCAGCTTCTCCCGAGCAAGGGGACAGCAAAAGGAGCTGTGTCAGAGCTGAGAGGGAGAGCAGGTAGAGGGCAATTCAAACTCTAACCCAATGAGAGCCTATTTTTTGTGTTATTCTAAGCTTCACTTTCCCTCAAGCCAATTCTCATTATTAAATGAAATCAATTCATCATTCCATAAGTGGGAATGTGTATTGCCAAAAGGGAAAGCACCCAACTTTGCTGACCAGTAAATTGCTCACAGACTTTTACAGAGAAATTAGTTTTTCTTGAAAATAACATTCATTTTCTGTTCTCGATTAAAACAAAAAGACACCTTATACAACCATTGCTAAAGCCATGCTTCTATTAACATTAATACCAAAAGTTAAATACCTGTGAGACTGAAAGGAAGGCAACTCAGCTCTGAGAAGCACCACAGAAAATTGAAATTCAGAAACCTTCCTCAACCTGGAATCACTTCATGCCTGCACACTTTGGACTGCCCAACAAGAAGTCCTTTTTCCTCCATATCATCAGTTCTTTACATTCCACTAATAATTTAAGCACTGCCCTGTCTAGTAATTAGGTTTAAGTGTAATTAAAAGTGCAGTAGCACCTTGAAAATTCATCCTTGGGAGGGAAGAGCACCTCAGAATTCAGACTATAATTTTAAGAGGAGGAGGAGGCAGCAGCCAGGCAGCTGATGGAGTGAGCATTCCCACCCCCACGTGCACTACTGGCACACGTTCGCTCTCAGCATTTCACTTGGCAGCTTCCGTCTATTCACTGGAGCTACTGCAGGACATGCTGGAATAACTAGTGGTACATCACATGGAAATGCAGATGATAACTCATGTCAGCTCCACTGGGGCCTGCTTTTAAAACATACTTTAAGACAACACTAATTGCAGAGAAAACCCTGTTTGCTTTAGATTTTATTTCCAAGGGTTCAGCTGTTTATCTCCCTGCAGATCCAAACATTTACTGTACTCTGAGAGTTCACTGTACTCTAGCAATTAAATTAATGGCTGCAGCAACAGCAAGAAATCCTTTAAACCCCTGTGGGCTTGTTCCTTTGATTAGACTAGATCAGTGAAGCTACAGCTATTTGCAGGCAGATTAGATAGGCTTGGGTTTTATTGCCATTTGCACTAGAGATTGAAAGGTCATGTTTGTTGACATCTTACCAAAACCCATCTGTGAAAGTTTACTTTAAAAGTTATTCTTCAGGAAGATTTTTAATTTTTAAAGAGTACCATATGGATCTAGGAAGAAGAAATGACCTACCCAGTGCAATACAAAGCAGAGCACTCCATTTTCACAGAGAGCAGCAGAACCCATCTAGCACCCAACACATGTATTTTGTCTTCTTTAAAAGCAAAGTTTGAACAAATGACAGAATGCTGGGTACTATTAACGTTAGGCTTTGGGGATGAATCATAAGGTAGGTCACGATCTGCATCTCTCTGATCTTGTTTTGGCTGGAAGAATGACTGTGATGTGTGCCATGCCAGCTTTAAATGCATCGTGTTTTTTCCCAGTGTTTAAGAGTGTTTATGATGATGATGTCGTAGATAGTAACAAGAATAGCAGAATATCTTACAAGCATTAATGTTCTTATGCTATTTGAGGTGTCAAATGCCAAACATTCTGGCATCAGAAAATATCTGTTCAGCCTTACGAGAATAGCACTGCCATTCCTGACTTTCTGAGACAAAGATAAAAGAAAAGAAAGGAAAGTTAGTGGCAGAGCTGGGAAGTGAATCCAGCCTTCTGAAGACCTTTAACAATGAGATGATCACTATGTGGGATGATCTGCTTCTTTGCAGTAACACAACAGTTGTGCTTGAATGGTGATAATGCTTTGAGAACCTCCCCAAAAAACAGCAAGATGACACCAGAAGCCAAATAAAAACCTATAAAAAGTGAGCTCATCATATATTTGTACTGCCAGCAAAGAGCAGTAGGCTAATGGAGCTTTGATCAAAACTGTGTTAATCCCACACAATCAACCAAAACAACACTTTTCCCTGTACCTACTTGCTCTATACAACCCACAGGTCCACTGAACATTAATGCTCCAACTACTTGAACTGTTTGTTTGCTTTAATTTCAACACTAAAGTCAGTAATACTAATCAAAGACACAGGCTGAAAAGAAAATGTATGCAATTTGTTACCACATTATTTACATCACCAAAATACTTTATTTTCCTTCTTTCAGATTTAAATTCATATCTAAACAATTTATCAAAATTATTATTGTAAAAGATGAGTTTTCCCTCCCCCCAGTGAGATTTCTGTAGCTTGGTTTTAAGAAAATGGCACATTTTGAGATATTCTGAGTTTTTAATACTTGATAATTTTTATAATAAAATTTGTTTAAACAACTAGAGAGAAAACCACAAAAAATGATATTTTTTTACAAATGTAAAATATTTTGCCCTTTTTAACATGCAAATTTCACACCAACTTATTCTACTCCTACTGTGCTGCCAATAGTAGGACTGCCTCAAGAAAACAAAACCTTTAATTAAACCCTTATGAGAGGATAAAAAGAAATCATACTTTACTTTTTTCTTATTGATATTAAAATAGGTCTCTTAGGCCATTGTATTATAACTCTGTAATCCCACTCATTGCTTATGCTGCTGGTGTGAAGCAGATGTCTTCAACCCTGCTCATAAAGGCATTGCTTTCTGTATGGATTTATGTCTCCTAAGGAGATGAAAGATTTCTGCATTTAATTTTGAAGGATGTGACTTCACCTGAAATTTCCAGATTTAAGACTACTTGCAAATAGCAGAAGTAGTCATTCCTCCATCCCTGTTGCAGCCCTGGAAATTCCAGTCACTTTCCCCTCTTTTCACTGATAGTACAAGGAACTATGTTAAAACCGTAATTAAAAAATCAAACCAAACCAACAAACTCAAAAAGGATATATGTGACCATTTCCCAGCAGTTTAAAAATTACCTTTCTTGGGATATATCCTATTTTCTTAAAACTGTATAGAAAACGCATCCAGAAAAAACATCTCTTCTCTGGTCAGTCAGCTCTTAAAAATTCCATTTTTGCTGTCAGATGTGTGTTCTATCATTTAAAACTTTGAGAGGCGTGGAGGGTGGAGGGTTAGAGAAGAGAAGGCAGGAGACTAATGCCACACATCTTTCTAACAGTCATACAAATCAGAAAACTCCCCTGAAGTATCTTTTAAGGTGTCCAAAGGCAAAATTTCCAGACTGTTCCTTATCCACAGTCACAACAACCTGTTTTGTCAATGTGTGTGACAACTGTAATCTGTGAAAGTTCTGGGAAAGATTAAGGGAAATTAAAATGAGAAGATACTTTATCAATTCAGTAATTAGTTTTTGTATTTTTCATTTTAAATGAAACAAAGGAGAATCCAAAACGGCCTGGAAAAGAGCTGGACATGGGATGTTTCAGCTTCCAAAGATGAGGCATCAGTCTGAGACCACAAGGTGTTCTCATTACCTTGGCTCCCAAATGAATGCTGAGACAGCCAGTGCCAGGCTGTTTTCAACTTCTAGAAAATGCACATCTCAAAATCAAGCACCAGCAGTTCTTCATTTGTACTTGATATTTTTCAAATAAAAATATCCCACAACAGAAATGTGTTCTAAGGTAAAACACAGAAAGCAATAAAACTGATCTTAAACGTTTTCCAGTTTCAAAAGCCACCAAGTACTTTATGGCTCATACACCTGCAGCTTTTCAGTTCAATATCTGTGCAGGAATCCACTGAGAACAAGCATGGAAGAAAACCACAAGGTGGCAAGAAATCTGGGTTGTGACTTCCCTCCTGATATCAGCACTCCATCTCTTCTCACCCTGCAGCACAGCCTCTACTCGATCACACCTTTGCTAAAGAGTCTTCCGAAAGGTGTTATTATTTCATATATAAGGCAATAGCAACAAAAATATCTCCTAGACTTAATTTTTATATATCTTTGCATTCTAAAGGGAGAGAGAAAGCAAGAAACCTACTGGGTCAAGTTTCTGTGTTGGTTCTCTAAAGAACAGCTGCCTCCTACCAGGAAGTAAAAATCTTTGCATTCAAGTGAAAGTCTCTAACTCTTCCCAAACATCTTCACTACAGCTTGAAAGGAAAAATTACTTGATTCTCTACCTAAGCAATAAAGTTTACAGAAAAGAAATGAGGAAATACATCAACTCTATGGCATCTTTGATTTTTTTATTTGTATACTCTCTTTATGCCATGCACTGGTAACAAAACAGGGAAGTTAATCATTCAGTGAACTGATATAATTCCATAAACCACTGAACTTGAATACTCATCTTGGGTAATAGTAATTTACTAGTTGCATGATTGGTGCAGTTCTTTGGAGAGAATTCAATTATCAAAACGAGATTTTCTCTGCCTTTCTTCCAGCTGTATTCTTTCATTGTTGGTTTTATAGTGAAAATTTACACCAACCACACAATCACATGTTTATTCACTTTTTCTCACGCTTCACTGCCTTTAAAAGTCAGCCATTCGTAACCCTCTTAACTCAAAGTGACTAAGGAAACATGAACTAATAACTTCAGTTAATAAATATAAATATGTTTACTAAATTATTGCATGTGGTCCAGAGAAATGGTATTGCATACCAGCCCCAACCCTTGGATGCATTCTGTAGGGAATCAACCCATTCCTTTTCCTGAGTTTCTATGTTAACCAAATTTTAAACTTTACCAGCTGTTCTTTCTTTCCTCAGCTTGGAGAATAAGGCTTTATCTCTGGCTGGAAAGGAAGTTCTTAGACCTAGGAAAGCCCATTTGCCACTGTTTTGCAGTGGCACAGCTCCCTAGAAGATTTATCCCAGATGCTGCTTCTCGGGAGGAAGGCTCTCCAATTGCCCAGCAGAGATGTTTCCCTTCCTCACAGGGCTCTTTTTCCTATGACTTCCCCCCCCCCAAATCTTTTCAGAGAAAACATGAATGGTATTTGAGTTCCATAGTCTTCCTGATTAAGGACACCAGAAAATCACAGTACAGTTTCACACAATTGATATTTCAATATACTGGCAAATAAGCAGGTGGGACTATGGCAGTACTGTGCAAAATTTGTACTTAACTGCAATCAACAAATGGGTAAAAAATTTCAGTTGGTAATTTGTCATGTTTGACCTTCCTCAGTTTGCAGTATCACCTGGAGAAACATCCCTGTAGAAGGACTTGGCTGTACCTGCTTTCACTGCTGTCTGATGACAGTTTATTGTTTTAATCCATGGTCTGGTTGTGCTGAGTGGGGTTCATTTCTGAGATATTTAATTGTAATCAAGTATTAACAGCCACAGGATCTAGGATAACAGTCTATGGACTAGTGAAAGCACTTCCTAGGGCAAATATTACCAACTCTATTAAATACCCCATTGCTTAACCCCAGTGACTTTTGTTAGATAATAAAAAATCTCTAAAAATTTTTTCCATAAACCTGCAGATATTAAAGCCCTGTCTTGCAACTCTGCTGATGACAAAATACAGTATATATGGTCCACAACAGCCTGGAGCAAGGGCTCCAGTCCCAATCACATCCCCTTGGCAAGGCTGTCACTGGCCTTTACAAACCATTGGGAAGGTGCCAGGGAGTGACACAATATGGATGGAGATGTGCACCCTGAGGAGTCTGTTTGCCTTGTGCCAACAGCAAGACTGAGCAGTGGGCAAGAGACCACAGGGCAACCCACTGCCCAAGAGGAGACTGGATCAATCACAACATAATAAATTTTCCAAGAAGGATGTGTAAGCTGTCCTGAGCACAAGCCACAGCCTGACAAAACTTCTGAACCAGCCAGAGGGAAAAGCATTTTTCACAGCTACTGCCACCAAAGCAGCCAGTGTGTGACCAGCCTGCCCTCCTCCTGTTCCAAATGGGGCCTCACAGGGCACAGACTCACCCAGGAACAGGCTGGAGACGCTTCCCTGGTGCTGTGGAGAAACTGTGGGGCCTTCTCTGCTTTACAGGACAGAGCAACAGGGTGTCTGTGTGACACCCACAAGTGGAGAGATATTTTATAACACAGATTCTTGAAAATTCAAAGATTAAAGTACAGTGCTACTGCTGACTGCATTTATTTCTAGACCATGGATACCACTAGGGGAATATTCTTTTCATATCATCTTTTATTTTCAATTTAAATGAAGCAGCATTACCAGCATGTTAAAGAGTTTATTCATTAGAATTAGAAACTTTCTTATAATACTATAATAGCTTTTTCTTGATAATAGCTTTTTAAATTCTCTAACTGCATATTTTTATACACATATATATGTCCCCTCCATTTCCAATGCATTATTGAAGTTCAGCACATAGATGTTTTTATTCCAATATTGGCAATTCATGGATTTCCAGTGTGGTTAATTCACCCCTACTGACAAAATTCTCCACAATATTCATTTCACACAGAGAACCATCATATTTACTGCACTCCTTCAAACATATTACAAAAATCTGGGGTTTTTTTTTTAAGTCTTTGTACATTTTGGATTAATAGAAAGTCCCAAAACCCTAAAGACATTAGTGTTCAAATGAATAGAAATGGCTTTTTGATCTTAAAATTGCAGCAATTATCATATCCCATAAATTGCAGGAAAATCAAGTGGCTTGAATAAATATTACTTGCTTCCCCCCAAACACTGGCATCTAGTATTTGCCTCACTGAATGCTAAAGCATACAGGAGAAGAGGTTGCTTTCAATCCTTATGTTAAATTAAGTAGATCACGTTTCATTAATAATATGTGCATATTATTAAAAAATTCAGTTAAGTCTTGATTTCTCAAGAAAAGTAGATAAATCAGGATTATTAATTCTAATTTGTTACATCAATAAGCCAAGCAAAAAATGCTGTGTAAAAGCAGAATACCTTTTAGAATTGCAAAGCTCAGGGATGAAGTCCCTCAGGCCTTAATTTCCCAGATGTCAAAGACTCTCGGGAATTTCAATAATGCTTATTAAATCACCTAATAGTACTTCTCCACAACCACAGACCTCCTCTCCTATTGTGCAGTGTTGTTTTTAACCCTTAAGTTTTAAAAATACAAGGCAGAGCACACTATAAAGGCACTGATTGCACATCTTACTCTCAGAAACTTTCTGACAGTCAAGATTTCTGCTCGTGCTTTTTCTTCCTCCCCATTGTGTCTTAATACTACCCAGTACATTGCTTTTCATGACTTGATAAAAGTTTCTCTTCTATTTGAACATTCCACAGCAATCCATCATTGTCTGAGGCAGAATGGGTGTGAGGTATATCCCAGCCTCAAAGAATAACCTCGTTGCCTTCTCTGATAGCAGCAATCACTTTGATACTCGTTGTGACAGTATTTACGACAACAAAGTGTCAGAGACAGAACAACCTTCTCCTCCATCATGACTGCTCAGGTGGAAGGAGTTCCACACTAGAGATTAAGCTGAGTCAATGTGCCAGGTACTCTCAAATCAGCCACAAATATAGATTGGTTTTGGCTGGATATCACTGCACTACGTGGTCCAAACCCGTAATTAGTGGATCAAATCACATGACAAGTTTGTTTATTCACCATCTGTCAGTACCTCTAGGTGGTCATCTTCTTCCAGAAGAATGTCTGCGCCTGTATTCTTGCTTTCCCAGATGTTATGGTGATTTTTCCTACCTGTATCCTATCCATCAAAGCCATGTAACAACCTGCTGGAAGCACACACAGCAATGTTGGACAAATCTACTGCAAAGCCTTTTGCTCTCTGCCGGGAGGCAACAACAGGTTTAGCACAATTCAGCTGAATGATCCTAAAACATGCTCTTCCAGCTGGAATGCTCAGACACACTCTGAGCATTATGAATTGTTTGGGAAAGCTGAAAACAACTTGGAGATTCTCATTCTGCTGTCCTGGAGACTCACTGCCCTTCCAATGTCTAGAAAGTGTATGTCCCTTTCAAACATGGGCTTGAAGAAAGAGAAGGGAAAATAAGGATACTGTGTGGGAAAACAAATCTCTTCCTCCCACTGCAAAAGGAGTGATGTGCTAGTTTTCTCTCCCCTTCCCCTCAGGATTTACAGGAGCACATGGAGCAATGTTTCACAGCCCCTCCAGAACAGATGCAACAGCAATAACATAGTTGTTTACAGATGTGAATGCTAAAAAAGAAGAGCAAAAGGATATAGGAAAAGAAATTTGATGCAGATGACTAGATGGAGAAGTCTGTTAGCAAAGGAGTGAGATGAACACTTTCCCTTGAAAAAAAAAATTCAAGGAAAATTTGGTTTAAGCCTTCCTTAAAAAGATACACTAAAACCGTGTTTATTAAGAAAATATTTCTGAATTTTTAGAAGTAGATGTTTTAATAATTGAGGGGGTTAATTGAAATTATATTTGCGTTAATACTTCAAATATTCTTTTATGTTCAAAGCCAGAACAAACCCTTTTGATTGAATCAAAACAAAAATGTTTCTAAAATTTTCATTCTGTTTTCAACAAGGAAAAATGTAAGAAAAATGTTGTTTCTACTCAACTGTTTTAAGCAGCTTGCATGGCTAGGTTGTTAAGCCCACTATCCAACATTACTTTCTAAGGTTTGACCAGGATTTTTTCTAGTTTTGCCTTAGTTCCTGTTTTTTTCAGTCAGCAGATTTCACTATCTAGACATTTTACTGGTTCTCTTTTCATGTTGAGAATCTTCTGGCTGCTCAGCCTTAGCTTTGCAAACAGTGATACAGGGCATCAAAGGACCAGCTGGAACAGCAAAAATAAGCAAGTAAGAGAAGACACCACTGTAGGTGACAGACTCCCAAGCAGTTCTATGTGTATGTTTCCACAATTTCAATTCAGCATACTGAACAAAGAAAGGCCATGAAACAATTGCAAACTTTCACTTTCTGACACCAATATGGTTGATTGACAAGGAAGAATTTTTTTTAAGTCAAGCATCAATGTGATTGGGAAAAATGTGATTTCTGTTCATTTAGTTAAGCGTGCTTTTTTCTGTAAGAGGACATAAAGAGCTAATTTAAGTTAGAATTCAGTGTTTCTACTTGCAAAGTTCAACATAAATGAAAGGATTAGACATAAGACTTCAATGCATCAAAGATAACATGCATGGGAGGAAGCACTGTGGCACATCAAAGAGAAAAAGTTTTTATATTTATAACTTCTCAATCTAATACACTTCATACATGTGTATCTCTTGCTATATTGGGAAATCTTCATAATCCATCCTTTCCTTGATTAATACTCAGCAATGCAAAAAGGAAAGTACACAGGATTCAGCCCCCCAGCCCTCGGTGAGTCACCCTGCACTGTTCATGCTCTGCTCCAAGACACCCTCCAACACTGCTGCACTTCATTCTCTCAGCATTTAAGGGAGAAATCAAACCCAAACAGCTCAGAGAGCTGCATTTTTGACCAATTCCAAAGTAGCAAAATCTAAACTTTTTCAGTGGAGCTCCTACACAACAAGCATTCACCTCAACCCCAGGGAAAAAATATATATTACACCCAGTGCTTTACTCAAGCCCTGACTAACCCTGTTGGGTTCAGTGGGACTGGTTTGTTACTGTTTGTCAAGTCTGGGAATGTTTCTTACGGGAAAGAGAAGCAAGAGAAAAAATATGAAAGTAAGAACACAGCTGAGGGGAAAATCCTGTAACATCAAACCAAGGTGGCTTGGCCTCATAAGATACATTCAGATACATACAACACCTTTTTATGAGTTCCTTATATTTTCCTTTGACTTTTAACTTATATCACTGACCACCTACATTCTCTAGTTGTTTTAGTTTGATACTCTACTTCTTTAATGTTCTTTTAGAATGTTACAAGTAGCAAGCTGTCAAAAAGCAACAAATGTTCCAAGGTAATTGTTTGAAGTCCCTTCCTGTAGAGCCCTATATCCAACCCCCCCACCCAATGCCCCCACACAAGTCTGGCAATGCTGCCCCTGTTCCAACACAAGTGTTTTCAAACCTCATCCACTTTCCTACCAGGACTATGGGAGAAACACAAAGCAAACTCCCTGGAAAACACAGAATTCTTGTATGCTACTCAGACTAGAGTGCCAAAGAGCACCAGTCTCATAATTTTTCCATCAATACACACATGCTCTAGTAATGCACATGTAATCAACAATAAATACTTTAACCTTAGCAAGGTGAGGCAGTATCTGCCAGAGAGATGAAAACTATATGGAAGTATTGATAGGGTTGTGTAGGTTCCCAGTCATTTGTGATTTACTTCCTTTTAAGAGTGTTTGGGCTTTACACTTTCATTTTTAACTTCAAGCACTCTTAACTGAACTTCAACTAAATTTTTGCTTGCTGGAATGTGAACTCAAATATTCTCTGCTAATATTTCCCATTAGTTTCTCTTAGTTTATTCTCACTAAGCAACTACACTTCAATTAAAAATAAGAAGGTAGATAACTCCGAGTCCAGCAGATTCTTACAGGGTCACTGTGCGATGTACAAATACCTGCCAAACATATGCTTTGAGAGAAATTGTCTTTTAATTCTCAGTTTATTTATTGGTGATAGTAGTGTGAAAGAACTGGACAGAAAAGCAGCATAAAGTCAGTTGAGAGGTGACTTCAGGGTTGCCATGGAAATTTGTCTGTGAGTGTTCCTCTGTGTGTACTCGGGTGTCAGGAAATTCTGCACTGAGCAAAGTGAGCAGATAAGGAGACTATTTTAGGCTGAAGAAGCTTGGAGAAAAAGCCTGCATCCCACAGCCAAATTATGCAAGGAAGTTGGCACTGGCAATGGTTTTTAATTTCTGTAAGCATCTTACGACTCTGAATAATTGATGTACCAAAGCACAAGCACCACATCACCCGCATTCACCCGGAGCACCAGAGGGCCCCTTCAGCCTCTGCTGGGCTGGGTGTGCTGAGCACCCACACATCACATCAGCCACCAGGAACCATCACCACACATCACATCAGCCACCAGGAACTCACCAGCAGCCTCCAGAGCTAATGCAAGTGGGATAACATGGGAAAATAATTACAAATTGCTACCTCTGAAAGAGCTTACATGTAGAAAGTTTCTTACTGCAGAACTCTCTCACTGTACTTTTTGTTTCTGCCCTCTAAAATGGCCCCGTTCTGTGCCATAGTTCTGATTAGAAATATGAATTTACTATTACCTACGGGTCTAGATAAGCAAGCACTGCCTTGCATCTTCCAAGTTGTTCTTTTAACAAGTCTCTGCTTCTAAATAACTCAGAATATTCCTTTCAGAAGAAGGTTTAAGCAGAAAATTTTCACCTAAGTGCACATTGAGTGAAAGGCATTTTGACAAGAACTGGAGATTCCTCATCACCTTTCTGACAATCTGCTATTTCTAAGCAAACCTTAACAATTTTATTTTGTTTATAAACTTGTTTTCAACAGAAAAAAGGCCTCCTATTAAAATGGAAACATACTGCAAGAAGAGGTTGCTTTGAATAACATTTCCTACAGGTGAATTGTTCAAATGAAGTCCCACACTGTGATAAGCATAAAACATTTCAACTTTATCATACTGGTTAATTTTATTTTAATCCTTCTAGAAACTAAACCATATTCCAGTTGAGAATCACTCACACTTTGTATGAAAGACTAAATTCATCAGCAGGAGTTATTTTCATACTAGAGAAATTATATTATCAAACCACAGAAATTACATTTTCCTTATGATCCACATATTGTATTTTCCTGAATCCAATTGAAATCGACCTAAGTTTATGTTGTGGAAATATCAGATTCAAACTTTTCATTCTGATTTATTTCCAACTACTTTTTTTTAACGAAGAGATCTGTTTATAGGTTAGTATTGCTATGTCCCACCGAGTCCTCTCCCTAAACCATGTTAAAAAGCATTCTACAGTGATATTATCATATGCTAAAGATATACTTCGTTTTACAATTCAGGATACTTGCTCTTAATTCATTTATAAGAAATGTCATCAAAGGCCTGACTACTCTGGGTAGGTATTACAAATATTAAGGGAGTGGTCATTTGTGTGTGAGCACACATGTATCCATGCACACTTTTTTCAAATAAAGAATTGGGCTGGGGTGACCCTGGCTGGAAAGACCTGCTCTTCAGAGCAGGTTAAAAACACTTTAACCATAATTGACAAGTCTGAGAGTGTTTCTTAGTTCCAGGTTGGTAAAAAGGAGTTTGTGACAGAAACGCTGACAAACACCGTGGCCATTCCAAACACAACATTATAATTATGTTATATTATAATTACGGTTGAAAGACTTGAAAGAAAAAAACTGTAATTTCTAGCTAGAAACAGTCAATCAGAATTCCTGGATTATAGAAAACTCATACAAGGCACTATTATCTATACAGCCACAGCCAGAAGATGTCAGGGAATCAATTCACATAACATGCCAGCTTAATAAAATCTGCATACAAAATTTATGAATACAGTAATATTCCTTTATATTGTAAGTTATTAATGGTCAATTTAATGAATATCTACAGCTGAACTGCTTTGGTTCTGTATGATATTTTAATCATCTTTAGGCATGTATTTAAATGCATTTCATTTTATAGCCATCTGCGCTCCTCACAGATAAGACACTCATTACGTTCACATGGAGACATGTGAGGTAGCTGCTAATTCTGTGTTTAAGCTATTATTGATTCCCTAAAATTTACTACATCAGGAACAGAACTACATGTGCTGTTACAACAGTACTTTTTTTTTTAATGCCCAAGCTAGACTAAAAAGATGTTTAGGAGAAGTACTCTAGGTGTAATCACTCTAATACTTCTTTATGTTTACAATACACGCTCCTACAATGCTGGAAAATCAACATTCCCTTAAGATGAGGGTGAATTCAAATACCAGTATCCTTAAGATAAAGCAGTGTTCTTATTCCATATTTATATCAAAGCAACAGACTTGTTAAAAGCTTATTTTTATTTTACTTTAATGAAGGTATTATTCAAAAGTTTATTCTATATAGAAACAGTCACAAATATAAACAGTATGTGAAAATTCTACTTGGATCCATGGTAAGGCAGGAAGGCAAACTTATAAAACAAAGTCCTAGGAGACTGGAGATTCTCTTTATTATACAGGAAAAGAGCATCTTTTAGATAAAAGCAAATTATTGTTCCATGAAATTCACTGTAAGAGACCTGAGAATAACTACAAGCCAGAAGAAAAGATTGAGACTTCAAGATGAGACATGGTAGGCATAGTTTTATAACAGAATTCCATCTGCTGACACCTACAAGCCTTAAGGACATAGGGCTCGTCACTGAATTCTCCATCTGAGAGTGACAACAAGACCTCTTTGGTTCTGGCATATCTTTTTTAAACATATGCATCTGTATTGCCTTTATGGGACAAGAGATCTTTTTAAGAGAGTACCAACCTAAAAAAAAATATATATGATAAATAAATGACAAACCTTATCAAGCTGGTTTATAAACCTTAAGTGACCATGTCATCCATAAACAGATTTTTCCGAGAAACATGCTTTCTAAGGGGAAATTCATGTCCTACTCATAACATATGTAACCTTAAAAACATATTAGTTTCATAGTTGTTAACAACTGAAGTGCAAAGTATGTGCTGAACACATGCCCTGACTCTAATAATAACCAAAAAATAAAAACTGATGAGATGCAATTTTCACCCCACAATTTTTTGAGGAAAGCAAGTAATCATTAAATTGGGGCTTTTCTTTTTGTTTGCTGTTTGTTTGGCACATACAGCCAAAGGAAAAGGAGTGAAGAGACTCTGCACAAAGAGATAAAGGACATCATGTAGGACACTGGGGCATGATTAGTCCTCTTTCAAGTAAGGTCTACAGCAAATGTACACTCCTATGGAACACCAGAGTCACCTGTGCTGGGAAGGAGAAAAGACTAAATCTAAATCTCATGTTTATTTTCCACATCATAACTCAGCTTCTCTTACCATTCAGCCTGAGCTAAATATAAACCTTTGTACCCTTACACAATTTAGATCTGCTGCCATAACTCTAATAGCTCAGAAAGCTATTTCTACTTCAATATATCTTAAGAATGCAGGTAATTATAGTTCATTAAAATGCATTTTAATCCATTTCAATTATTCCCATGTCATCAAGCAAGATAACATACACACAAGCATTGGACTAAAGCAACAAACTAACCTGAGAATGGAAACAGCTAAATTAAATTATATTGTACTAGTGCTGCAGATTCACAAAAATAAAAACCATGCCTGATAAAGAATACCAGAGTATCTGAATATATGAATTACATTCTCACATAGATATATTTTAAGCTGTAGTGTGATTACAATATCATATGCTTATTAAAATAATTCAAAGGCTTCAAGAGAAATATGATTCTTAAATAGGAAAACATTCTTCATTTCTATATCACTAATGATACTATAAACACAGAGTTTCATAAGCAGTGAAAATAATTTAAAAACCCACCCAAATTCAAACTGTTTTCCTATGGATTTATGCCTCAGGGAATCAGTTTAGTGTAATTTCTCTACTGTCTAATAAAAGGCAAACCCCTGTAAAATCTTCATATTGGGTCACCATTAGCATGTCTCCTCCACTCTGCTGCCTACTCACCTTTGACATACAATGTGCCCCCTGCCACATCTGGCAAGGAATTAACTCTTCCAGCCTGAAGATAAATGACAACATTTAAATGTTATCATGATAGGCACATGATAAATGCTCACTTTTGTTCACATCCAAAATCCTTTCTACTTCTTTACTTGCAAATTTAGCCCAAACTGGCAACCTCACTTAAGAAAGACAGTTGAATCTCTGAAACAACGAAGCATTGATCCCACATATACATCATTCCTTTTATTTAGAATAAGTTAAAAATGTATAACCGAAGACAGTAATATGAAACGTCCTCTATTTCTTGTTATGATTTAATAAAACTTTGAAATTATATTTTTGCCATATAAATACAGCATCTGTTCCAGGTAAGTCCTATTCAAAGCTAGATTTGTTAAGTGACCTCATTTGAATCAGTAGAAAGAGCTTAAATTAATAAGGACTATTTACAGCAACACACAGAGGTCAAATCAGCACCACCTTTACTGGTCTTCTGTGTTTGTTTTATTCTGTTCTGTAGGGTAAGTGCAATAAGGTAACAGAACACAACTTTGCAAATCACATAGGAATTTGTTTATGTTGTATCCATGACCAGGTCAGAGCCCTAGGCAGCCCTTGGCTCTGGCCTGCAGCTTGCTGGCACAAGAATTTTTCTTCTGGAACTGCTTTGCAAGCCAGGATCCTCTGTATTCAGAAGCATCTGATAAACACTGTCACTGTTCTGCTACCAAACCACACCACTGCTGCAGCTGCAGCTCCCTGGTACATCAGGCAGTGCCCACCCAGCTGCTGGAGGGATGAACAGCTGGCAAATTCTGTCTAAGCTTTGTCATTGTATTCCAGTGCTTCAAAAAGAAAAAAAAAATATGGCAACAGTAACATCCCTCTTCCCCACTGCCACACTTCCATAACCAGGGAAGGGTTATATCTCACCATCTTTTGCATATTTGAGGACAGGCTCCTTTTCAGCTCTCTGGTAATGAGACACACTTCAAATCACACACACACACCATGTTCAAGGTTTCCATTTATTGCTTGAGCAGTCATTTGACAACTTGTGAAGTGGGAGTTCTGGTGAGATTGAAAACCTGTTGACTGAGGGAGAAGCCCAGAGCAGCAAGGAGCAAAGGAATATTCAGAAGTTTTTAACGCCCTGAAAATAGGTCCTGGAAATCACCTAGCCTTCTGTCAGCCCATTCAAGCACATTCCCATTGTACAGGGGCTGCAGAGAAAATATGCTTCCACAGAAATTCCCAAGCTGCCAACTTCAGCCTGGTTTTAACACTTGCACATTATGAGCGAAAAGAGCATTAGGATTGTGACTTAGGTTCAACATACAAATCGAGAAGCACTCCAAATTAATGTGAGTATATCTACAGGGGGAAAGGAGGGAAAACAAATAGACACTTCAGCTGGGGTTGTACAGAGCTCAACAGAAATTGAGAAATGAAACAGTGAAGTAATCTTACCATGTGGTTAAACTGTAGGAGTACCTCACCAAGGCAGGAGTTTTGATATCTTCAGACAGCATGTATTTACCTAGACCTCTACAGGAATTAGGAGGGTTGTTAGTCCTTGCCATCTAACATGGTCCATCATGGATTTCTAAAGCTTCAAAGCACAGAAGTGCTTGTGCTATGAAGTGAGGAGAGAAATCTGACTAAAGCTACAAACACCTAACATAGAGCCCAAAGCCAAGGTAAATCCTGTCTCAACGTTAAAATGACATTAATGTGTGTTCCTACAGCACTGCATACAACCACCACCTCACAACTTTCCTGAGCACTGTGTGTTTGCTTTGCCCTTGCCCACACCACACTGCAGCCACTGGCCTATCTATAGACCACCTCTTACCAATAAAAGTCAATTTGTATACCAAATGCTCATTATAGGCACCACCACCATCACCCCCCAATCCTATGGAAATTCCAGGAATTCTGAGAAAATTGGCTGTTCTGTGCAGCCAGTTAAATAATTTGCAGCTTCATCCTTTTTTCACTGTGAACATTGCAGCTGCTTCTTCAGCCCCTTCTTAAGCATCCACTTCCCACTGGTAAGAACAGCAGGGCTGGTCTCTGCAGGTCAGGGCCAGAACATAATCTTTTGGAACAACTCAGATTCAGCAGAAACCATGTCGTAAAACATTACTACAGTTTTTGTACCAATGGGCAAAATTCATTTTCACAGCTCATTCACATCTCAGACATAAGATCTTAATTATCCAAATCAACACAGGTTACTCATCATTTATTTCTGTGGGCCATAATTCAACAAACTGTAAGTGTGTGCTCAGCCTTAGGCATCTGGGTGGCCTGTTCAAAAATATATGGTACTTCCTGACCCAGGCCATCAACTTCTTGCAGGTTTAAGTGAAGGAAAAATACCGAGTTGAGATTTCAGTTTAAATTCTCTTGGAACAAAACTCTGGGGTCTGCATTTAGGTCTCTGTGAACAGAGGCTGAAACTGCAGTTCTACTGTGAACACTCTGCATGGTATTTTTTCTTTCTACTGATCAGAAATATCAGCCAGAAAATTGTGATTATTGATTTATTTTCATGCTGCAAAAGCCTTTAATCTAAAAATGGTTTTAATATTTAGCAGAAGTAAAAGTAGAAGTTAAAATGTTACCTCCAGTAGTTACTCTTAGACACTTAATACATGACATGACCTACTGAAAATACTTTTCTGATATTACTGACATTTGTTTAACCTATAACATTAATTCTTTGTAGCTCAATAAATCTGAGTATCTTCCCCCTGTATCATCAAAAGACAGATACTGTCAAAGAAAGTCAATCTGCGGCCCCCACACAAATAATAGCTTTCCATTACATTTGCCATTTCACCTGAATAATTCCTGATAATCATGAATAATGATGTTATTTGATATTCTAATGATATCATGCTGTGCAACTTCAATCCATCAGTCACTGTCAGGAAGGTCAAATATTTGTATGCCATTACATTATGCAGAGTTCATTAAACAGTTAAATGACATTATACACCTTAATTATACTTCCAAATGAAACCAGCACATATCATTTAGATTTTAGAGTCTATGTGATGCATCTCCATTTAAAAGAAGGCTCATGATTTTGAATATTCACTTGTGACAAAGAAATATATTGAAACTTCAAACAGTAGTTTTTCAGGTCTATTCAAATCCTGATGTAAAGATGAGTTCATTTGACACACCTAAACAGCACGTTCTTCACAGCCAAAGTAAGTTTGTCATATTTTCTACAGAAACTATAGGTTACTTTTCAGTGATCCTAACAAGGGCTCAAACACAGAACCACAACTGATACAGGAGACTGATTACTGACTACAGTTGCCTGTACACAAGATGAGAATACAATATTTATGCAAGAAAACAGGCAGGGGAAAAAGAAGAGAAATTTTATTGTCAGCAATATCTTCTCCTTCTTGAAAGCAATGATTTAAAGTATATCTCATCACAACTCAAAATCTGCTCTGGCAGATCAAAACCACCATAAGAAAAATGAAAGAAGCATATTCAGCTGTGGCATTAAATTAGTACTATTTTGTCAGTACCTAACATTCAAAAACATGAAGTTCACCCCAGGCTATCAGTGTAAATAGTTACCATCAAAATACTATAGCAAGTAACTTAAAGGACTTGTTTTGCATGAACACAGTTTCCTTTTTTTTTCTCCCATCAAACCCCTTTTCATCGACAAGAAAAACAGTGAGGGGTTCTTAGACAGTCATTAAGTAGCCATCAGTAGCTATGTATTGATTTAAGGAGAGTCTTTAAGAAATCACAGTCCTTGTGACTTTACTGAGCATCTCCACAGTCTTCTAAATGAGACACAGAGAATAGGCAGAGAAATGGAAAGACTAATGCAAGGAAAAACACGTTTAAAATCTCCAAAAAGTACAAGGAGGGACAAGACATTTATTTGATTAGTGTAGTCTACCAAATTACAAAAGGTTTATTAAAATCCAACTTTCCTCTTAGCCACAAATTGGCTGCTTCCTAAATGAATCTTTGAGTCCAAGATTAATAGACCAAACCAACCTTTTTATCAGATTGCCCTTAATTTATTACAGTATTTGTATGGAAAAAGAAGCAAATTCATCAGATTACAGTAGACATTACACGTGTTCTTCAGTCCTTTATCTGGCTCAAACCACTGATGGGTAATGTGCTTTTAAACAATCAAAATCAGCTCAGTCATGTATGAAACTGGAGAAGAAGTAACCAAACAAGGAGATCCCTTTCTGTCCCCAGTACGTGCCACAGTGCATTGACAAGCTAAGTTTGATGACTTCATAGGTGCAAATCAGATTTGAAAGGTCAGTTCTACAGAAAAAGTAAGGAATGTTTGCTTATTTTTAAGACTTTATTTTTTTAATCATTTGTTTAGTAAAATGTCAATAATTCTGTTGAACATGACCTGAGTAAATATTAGGGTTTCCTTCTTCATATTACTTTAGCCTCATTCATAGAGCAACACATGTCTGTTGGCATCTCAAATTTACAGAAATATAATTGAAACAACCAACCCAATACAGCTTTGGAGAATAAATTGAGACATTTTAACTGAGTTAATAAGTGCCACCAACTAGATGATCTAAAAACTTTGAGTTTGATTATCTTTCTTTCTAACTTTGCTTTCTGAAGAACTGGGAAAAATATTCTCTTCCTTCATATTACCTGTTCTTCAACTGTTCTAAATCTCTCATAGCTGCCAAAAGGTATTGGAGGGAACTGGGAATAAACAGCCTACCAGTTTCTGAGTTATTTCTTACTGTTTCTACCGCTTCAGTAAAAGTATTTTCTAGCAAAAAGATATTTTCAGTTATTGGAAACTACATCCACATGTCTATCATTTGTGGTATTTTTATACTCTGAAGTGAGTTGAGCTACACTGTCATCTGCAGAGTCAAACCCAATTAATTACTTTTCTACTTCCTTTTGTCAGTGCCAAATGCACCATCACATCCTTATTACCAAATCCTGCACAGTGAGGAAGGCCAGGCCTTGGGCATCACTTTCTAACAGAGGAGATTCAAAGCCCTAAAGAAAACAGCAGACAATGTTACATCCTCAGCAGTCAGTGTGCCCAGCACACTTAATTCCAAAGAGCAGGACAGAGAGATGATGACTGCTTTATTTTTTTTTTTTCACATGGGAGGGTATTTTCAACTTTATTTTCAACTGAATACGCATAGAAAGTTTTAGAGTTAAATTAAGCCTCCACAATATAAAAAGGAAAAACATTTTAGGGCTAACATTTTTACATCAAAAGGCACAAAACAACTAATATCATAAGATGAATCATGCCACTGAAATCAATCTTAAACTTTGCTAATTGGGCAAATTGAATTGCTTTCAGTATATGCAGCACATTTATGCTTCCCTTTACTTAACAAACGACAGACAATCCAGTAGACACTAAAGGTAATGATATTTAATTACTCAGTGGGAATGGCAGTTTTTTCAAGGTTTATCACTGTGTTGCATATATTATATGTTTATATTAAAACTAATTTTGAAAGTTTTCTGTTTCGTTATTATACTGAACAAAGCAAGACTGTCATGAAATATAATTAGGAAATCACAAAGGGCCTTCTTAAACAGATCCTCAGAATTCAGTGGCTCTGACAGCAGAGGTTTTGCAGAGAGCAGCAGCTCCACTGACAACGAACAAAATTAGATTCAAGATTTGGAATAACATTAGCTTTCTCTGAGTGTGCTGCCTTCCACTGCACTCCAACACAGGAACAAGGACAATGGGACAAGGAACTCACAGTGAACCTCCTCAGCCCTGCAACAGCAGGACAGTCAAAGGTCCACTGTTTCTTATGAGAAAAACAGAACATATTATTGTACCTCCACACACATCTCATTTCCTTTTCTGTCCAGTATCTCTACTGGCATTATTAGTCTTTAAACAAAGCACTTGTAAATATATGTTTTCGGTGGTCATATGTTCCCAAATATGTGGATTCTAATTGGAAAATATTCTCAAATTCTTTATGTTTCAGAGTATCCTACTCTTAGGCTGTCCTCTACCGCTCTTTGTGGGTAGAAATGAACAGTAACCTGTGAGTGCTGACCAAATGGTACAGTGAAAAGGATAACAAGAATACACATCTTTCTTAAAGGAGAAATATTGATCTTTTTGAAGTAATGAAACTGCCCTGTCTGCAATTATCACAGGAGTCCCTCATCATCACCTCAGCAATGGCTTTGAAAAATCTAAGCCACCAAACATATATGGCAGAAAAAACCTTAACCACAACAACATGAATTAAAAACACAATTAGATAAGGTAAGTCTTATTTTTTTTCAAACCTACAGGAATAAGGAACAGAGGAGATCTCTATGACAGCTGAGAACACTCACTTCCTCACAAAATCACCAATTCAATGAATAGACTTTAAAAGTAAGTATGTATCCTTCGTGCAGTAAATGGGAACAACAAACACTGCAGATCTACAACAGTTGACAAATTTTCTTGCAAAGATTAAAAAGTTTCAAAAGGGAAGGAGAAGTAATGAGATGGAAGACAGTTATTGCTGCTGAATCCTCTGACAGATCAGATGACAATCTTGATTCAACTTTCATTATTTAAAAAGACAAATAGAGCATCTCTCTGTGCCTTTTCAATCGTGACAAAACACAGTTATCAAATCACATTATTTTCTTTACTCTGATATCTTGTAGGCAATATAAAATGATCCCCTATGGACAACACTTCAGCTGAGGTACAAAGCTAAATTCATTCAGGTGCCATGAATGTGACAGTTAAAGATCAAGGGGGATCTGAGAAAAGACTCAAAGCTGGACTGCACATCATGTCCTTTCCTCTGCCCCCTCCCCTTGCCCCCATGTTGAAAAAATGGAGGAATATCTTTTGAAATACATGGGCACAACAGCAATCCAACCATGGCACTCAAGGGGACCTTGCATTTCTACTGCTTGGTTACAATATTAATTTTTTACTCTTTCATTTAGTAATGCCAGATTCTTTGTATTGATTTTGTATCAAAATAATCATTATTATGCATCCTGTTATTTAAAGTAGGAGGATCAAACCCCATTACCTTTCCATATACATCCCATGTATAATTCTCTCAATTCTTAAGGCAGGTACATAAAATCATCCTTTTGATTTGCACACAAAAATACCCCTAGTTTTAGCAGTTGGTTTTACAAACTATCCTCCACACTGCAAGCACTGGAACATATACAAACGAGCAGATAAATCCATGGGCTTCTAAGAGACCAATAAATGTTAAAAAACAATCCTCAACTAGAATAAATAATCTACAGCATATGTCAGGATTACACTAAAACAAACAATCCTGCTGTGAATGCCAGATAAATGGATCAGACTTTTCTTGTTTAAGGATGAATAAAACCTGACCTGGACTCTCACCAGAGGTTTGGATAAAGAATATCACTCACATATACAGGAAAAAAAAAATCTCATCTATACCTCTTGTCTTCCTGCAGTTTAAAAATGGGTTAAACAAGTTTAAGATTTTATATAAAGATATAATAAATATAAAAACAATCATCACGAGAGAGAATTTTACATGCAGGTGAAGGAGCACAGCAGAGCTACACCCACAGAGCTGCAGTCCCTCACTCCCTACATAAAACTCATTATTTCCACACAAGGCACCATCAGAGGCCAACCTGAGCCTGATGAGCTTTCTAACACCATGGATTTGTTCTCTCTGGGGTGCTCCAGTCTAAGATCCACACCAACTCCATCCTATAACCCCTGCTGATAAACAAACTAAAACACTTCCTCCAACTTTTAGCTGTGCAAAAATCAAGAAAATTAAGCAACAGATGACTGGTTGATCTACCTGATTAAAACCAGTCTAGATATTCTACACTATAAAAACCAAGCTAGATGTTGTAAGTATTTCAGAAAGCAGTTCTGTTTAGTTCAAAATTGTCTCCCATTTTTTTCTTAGAACTGAATAAACAAATGCCATTGCAAGCTGTTTCTTGGGCTTTGCTTTCTACAAACATCTGTTTGCATCAGATGCTTTCATTTAATACCCAACCTTCATGTAAGAAGGATGTTTCTCCACATTTTTAAAAAAATTATTCAATACCACACGTATTTATAAATAAGTCATTCTCGATATTAGATGCCTGGTATTTTATTTTGTTAAGGAACCAGAGAGGAAAAGGGAATACTTTCACTGTTTTCTAAGCTAATATAGCCTCAGCAAAATATTATGTTAAGTCAGCAGTGCTCCATTAACATCACCATTTTCAGATTAAGATAAAAATAGAATTATACAACTCCACAATAATTTTTGTGATGAACTTTCTCCAGGTCAAATTCAGAAATTTTTTGAAAGACAAGCAAGTATAACTTATTTTATTAATATTGATTGGGTCATAGTAAGGAAACATTAATTGAGGAGAGATGTCATTAGCATCCTTCCACATGACTGCATACTAATTAGGTGGCTTTCTTTTTTTCACCTTAAAAGTCTTCCCACTACCTAAGAAGGGTGGCAGCTCCATGTTTTGCATTCGTTCAAAATGACTGCAGAAGAACAAAAAACACAGTCCAAAAAACCTTTCTTGCAATACTCTCCTAGTACCTCTGCAACTCTGTGTGAGCAGCCATGTCTGAAGTCTCTCACTAAAATTTTTTGAGAGACATCTGAAAAATACATTGATCCCATTTCAAAGTGCTTACAAAGCTTTCACTGCCAACGTAATTTCTCTCCACCACAACAGAGCAATGCAAAACGAAGTATATATTTAAAAGTTTGCCTTCCATTTGCACTACCTGGAGCTAAGGTAATTGGCAGGGGGAAGAACATGTGATTTCATTTTTCAAATGTGCCAAAAGTTTCAACAGAACATTGGGACATGAGGCATTTGGCTCTAACAAGAAAGCGTTGGATTGTTTGCAACATTGCTGGTGGCCCTTGCACCCAAACATTCAACAGGCAGCAATGCTTGGCAGAGGTACCCTGTCCTCATGAACAGGCAAAGTTAAAGTCCCAAAACATTGGTCTTTTTTTCAGATGAAGTTCAAATTTATTTAATTTTGCTATACATTAAATGCAATTCATGGAAGTTATGTCACATGTTTAAACTTGGAGAAATACAATCACTCCAGGCTGCATAAAAAGCAGAATTTCCAAATTCACCTATTTAAACTCATAGTCATTGCACACAATTTCTAATTTTATGAAACAAACAGCAACAAGGCCATCTCAGTGCATTCCCAGTTATTCCCAGATAAAGATCATTGAATCCTGAACTAAAACCAACTGCTCTTAGGCAGCTCCTGTGGAGTGATCACTTATCTGAATGCAGTACAATGTTACACTGGAGCATCAGTAGAGGGATTTTCAACTTTTTTTGAACAATATGAACATTTGCTCCAGAGAGATCATTGAGAGATGCTGAGGTTTGTGTTTTGATTAGAAACAGTAGAAGTCGGCAGGTTACAAGGAACAGCAACAAGTAAAACACATTAGCAAATGAATAGCAGACTATACACACTTGTGCAACCTCAGAAACCTCAATATGCTATGAGTGGTCTTCTGTATCCATGAATTATGCACTCCATTTCCTACTGCAGCCTCATTTTACAACAAAGCCTCCACTGTCTGCTATGTTCATGTCTAACTTTACACAAGGCAACTTACTAAAACATAATTTACCCAATTACCTGCTCAGAGAAGGTGCCTGACCCTCAACTGAAGCTCTGCAAAGCAATTATGGGGCCATTTGGAATCACTTTACTTGATAATCTCACTTGCCACTTCAAACCCACAGAGAAAAGCACTTCCTGAACAAATCAAGGAGCACAGCGAAGCGGGAGATGCTGCACGTGCTCCCCTCCTGAGCACTGGGCATGAGTTACCTGTGCAATGGGGCAGAGAGCAGGAAAAGAGGGAGGGAAGGGCTTTGTCCTACCTAAAAACAACAGATGCCAGAAGAGGTGAAGCCCAACAGAGCTGAGGCCTTGCATCTCAAAAGTCAAGCTATTTTACTCAGGTATCCAGAAGACCAGTACGCCTTTAGGGTTAAGCAATTGTACTCAAGATTTTCCTTTTTTACTGAAGTTGAATCTGAAGAAATCTGTATTGGTGTCTGGCCTCTACTCAGACCTCTGCATGAGCACTCACTGAGGGAATACAGGAAATTGGATTTACTTGCAGAGGACTGACATCTAACCAGGCAGTCTGAAGGGATCAGGCTATGGCCTTATATATCACTCTCTATGCCCTGGAGAAGGTACTGGGATGACACATCACAGTGAACTGTTCTTCCCCTCCTGTATGTTTAGAGAGTGTTCCTGCTTATTTTTCATGTGCCTGGCATGCCCCTTATTTCCTTCTTCACTGCTGAAGATTGTGCTGGTTTGGGCTGGGGTAGAGTTGATATTCCAAATAGTCACTGGTAGGAGGTAATTTGGGATCCGTGCTTGAAACAATGTTGATTACTCAGGGATGTTTTCACTATTGCTTTGCTGCTCCTTACCCACCTTGTAGGAGTGGCACAAGGAGTTGGGAGGGGACACAAAATGACCCAAGGGACCATATGGTGTCACATTTAGCATATAGAGCTGGGGGAAGGAGAAGGAAGGGGTTGGGGCATTCAGAGTGATGGTGTTTGTCTTCCCAAGTCACTGCCCCACACGACGGAGCCCTGCTGGCCTGGCTGAACACCTGCCTGCCCATGTGAGTGGCTTTTGCTTGACCTGTGAAACTGTCTTTATATCAACCCACAAGTTTTCTTACTTCTGTCCTTCCAATTCTCTCTCTCATCCCACTGGGGGGGAGTGAGCAAGTGTCTGTGTGCTGATTAGTTGCTGACCAGGGTTAAACCACGATAGAGGTCATTTAAACATAGGGAGTACAAGATGGTTACTTGTGAAATTATGAAATATGTTCATTACATTATAATTACAGTACACCAGGGAATATTAATGTATGTTTCAACAGAAAAATACTATACTATATATTAGTATACATATACATTATATATATTAGGCTCTCGACAGCAAAGAGAGGAAATGACAGATTTACATTGTATCACTAGATCTCCTCTTGTGAGTTGCAACAGGAAATTCATGTTAGATGCCTCTCAAAAATACATACTTGAAGAAAACACAGTTGGATTACACTGAATAGCACAAAATATTCCAATATGCTGGAAACAATAAGCAATAAATGAAATTTCCAATTGACTTTCCAGCAAATCTATTTTCATTACAAATGGAGATTTTGCATGTATTGCATTACTTATGGTAATTGTGCGACATCTATTATGAATATCCATGTATTCCAATCATCTCTTTTAATTATATTCTGCTGTAAGAGCAAGTCATGCAATACCTTGCCCAGACTTGGTTAACTGTGTGTGTGCTGCATATCACATTCTAATGGCTGTACTGAGGAAAAAAGGTGCACAAACTGTAACAGGAATGACTTGTAACTGTCATCTCCTTCATTAGCCAGAAACTACTTAAAAAAGTAGAAACAGCTGAATTTAAACCCAGTTATGTACTGAGGAAAAAGATTTCTTTGTAGTCCTTTCTTTTTTAGAGTTCATGGTAATTGGTACCTGAATGCAAAGCATGTGGTTTTCTGCTATGGATGCAGGTACTTTAATTTTCCATAGTGTCAAAAGTGCAACAGCAGCAAACACCTCCTCAGCATTTGTTATCTATCGTCCATTTATTTGTTTGGGTTTTACTGATGTGAAAAAAAAAGACAAAATTACAGGTTTGTTCAATAACCACACCAATTACAAATTTGCTCTCTACTAGACTAGAAAATAAGCGCTGGGCTAAAAGGATTCATTACTTATAGAATCATAGAACTGTTTAGGTTGGAAAAGACCTCTAAGATCATCCAGTCCAACCATTAACCCAGCACTGCCAAGCCCACCACTAAACCATGTCCCTGAGAGCCACATCTACATGTCATTTAAATCCCTCCAGGGATGGTGACTCCACCACTGCCCTGGGCAGCTGTGCCAGTGCTTGACCACCCTGTTGATGAAGGCATTCTTCCAAATGTACAGTTAACACACCCACCCACCCCACCCACCCAGCACAACTTCAGGCTGTTTCCTCTTGTCCTATTGCTTGTTCCTTGGGAGGACACACTGACCCCCACCTGGCTACAACCTCCTTTCAGGTGGAGAGCAGTAAGATGAACAAGACTTCAAAGGTTTTTAAACAAGAATGGCAATTATTGTGTTAAACCTCAAAGGAGGTTTGGAGATTTTACCTTTTCTACCCCCTGTCTCAGTTTCCTGGACACTTTTCATACAAAAGTTTGCTATCTCTTAATTTTAAATCCTTCTACACTGTTTTGATTCTCTGTCTTCTAGACTTGACTTTTTCCAGCTCCTTAGAATGAGGCTTTTCTCACTAAACACTTGGCCAGGTTTCTTGCTATGCTAAAATAAATTCTTTCTACCAGGTACCTCTGTCACCTCAATGACAGGAACTTCAAATAAATTAAGTCAGATACCATAAAACTATAGCTAGAAGTCAATCTTAAAATGCTAACTTGCTTTGCAAATCAATAATGAGGGTAAACATGACAAAATGGGAATTCTTCTGCCTGTCCCTGGATCTCATAAGGACAAACAGTCCCACTTCCAGAGGACATACATTAGTAACACACCTTCAGAACTGTGCAGTGAGTGCCCCTGAAACACATAGAGCAGTAGAGAGGTTCATGCATAATGTGGTTTAAGCCATTTATAAGTTCCAATCAATGATGATGATGAAAGGTGAATAAAAGGGATCAGACAAAAATGGAATTGAAATTTTTTTGCTGGATTTTAGTATGTGTTAACAATGTAGTCAAGAAATTTAATTGCACAGATCCAACCTATTATGACACAGAGCTTACAAGCCCATGTTTCAGATTTCTCATTCAGGTTTGAAGGTTGGTTCAACACATGACTAATAAAAGACTGCTCATCCCTCCATGACATTTGGTAAGATGCACCAGGTTCCAGCCTAGGATCTACTGCCTCTCCCAGATGTGGCCTTAAGACAGCTTTTCCAATACCTCTTCCAATGGAGTTTGTGCTACGATCTGAGAAATTCCTACCACTAGGCTGCTGAATATACATAAATGAGTAATTTAATTGGTAACTTACCTCATTTGCAAATCAGCAAGAAATGCTTCTGATTTCATTACTTTCATTTTTTTCCCTTTCTGTTTACAATATTGGCACAAAGCATTTATAAAGGGATTTTCATCAATACCAGTATATTAATGCAACTATAACAATTCAAGTAGAGTAATATATCCTTATGGTGAAGTACATCCTCCTTCAACAGTGAGCACCTTTCAAGCCAGACAAGATTTGAAGGGAAGGAAAGCATTTTTATCAGCCCAAATGAGACAGTTGAAGTCCATGCCCACAAATAAGTCAGACAGACAAGCTTTTGTGCACAGAGCCCTGAATCTGTTATCTTCACAAGCAGCATTTCTTAATGCGAGTCAAACACCATCCCTTTGTTTGGAGACTGCAAACAAATTGACTCCAGGCCTGAGATAATTAAGTGGCCTCTCCACCACCAGTAAGTTCAAGTGGTTTGCACACACGGAGCAGTCACGCTTTGGGCTGTTTGAGGAGAACCTTTGCCCAACAGGCAAAGCTGATTTCCAGGCCTGCTGCTGCCAAGGGTGCAGCCCCATCCTCACCCCCTGCACAACACAGCTCAATTCAGCTACAAATGATTAAGCATAGGAACTGGTTTTGTTACTCTCATTTGTGCAAGTAAACATTCTAAGGCATTAGTAAATCCCATTTGACGGATCAGGACTGCTCAGATAAGGAGGAGTCATGGAACAGCTTTATTTGGGATTTCATTTAAAAAACTTGGGAATTTTCACTGATGTATAACAGCTTCAGTCTGGTATCTCAAAAAGAACTTACCAAATACTGACAATACATAAAGTAAGTCTGAATCTCCTCTGCATTCCTGATGAAGAGTTATATTCTATACTTCCCTCACATTTTCAAATAAGATCTATCATTTATATCTGCTCTTCCCATTTGTTCTGCACCAGCAAAGGTACTGCACTTTCTTCCTAGTTAATTCTTCTTCTAAAGTTACAAGACATTTTGAGGAATTCATATAGGTAGTCCAGCCCTTATTGGACCAAACAACATTTTCTGTCTCCATGTGATTCCCTTGCCATCTCCAGCATCATACTTAAGTTCCAAAATCTTTACCAAACACCCCTATTTTTAGCTCTTCATTAAAAGAGCTAAAAGGGGTATGACTGCTACTTAACATTGTGCTAAACAAACTAATAATAATAGTAATACACAGAAAACTTCTGTAATGAGCACTAAAGAATACTCTCCCACAGAGTTAGGTATGTCTAACAGGTAGTTGCAATTGTGCAGCATAAATTATTGCAATATGTAAATACAAATTTATATGTTCTGCAATATAACTGAATTTTATTTTCTAAATCTAAGTTTTATGGTAAATATTAATATTTGTTTGGGCTAAACCCGATAAAATTCATAATTATGTGGCATAAATATAGATGTGATAAACATGCAATGTACAAAGTAACTAAATCGTAACAAACAGCAGCTCTGTAACTTTATGAAGAATTAAAATTTCATATAAATGATAAATACCATGGTTTCCAACAAAACCTGGTGAGAGAATACTACTTTTCTTTCCAGAGCCAGTGCATTATCTTCAATGGAAATTCTGCCAGGACTGTAGCTAAATTAAAAACTACTTTTAAAATATGTTAAGAAACACTATTAATCAAAAGGATTGTTTCTTTTTAACTGCAAATCTTCCAAGGAGAGCATTATGACAATATTTGTGGCAGTCTCAAGCAGTACAGCAATTCTGACAGCAGGTGACAGGGGAGCTCACAGCAGACAAATCCTGCAGCAGAGCAGATGCTGCTCTCACATTCCTGACCCCGGGTCCCTCCCCACCCGGGCAGCAGAGCCAGAACAGCCACACTGCAGCTCGGGCTGGGAGAAGTCTTTGAAGGAGCATCTGGTTCAACTAATGTTTTCTCTACTCATTAATAAAAGGAACAAGCTGCAATAACTCACAGAACACCACAACTGTCTCGGCAATGAATAATGACCATTAACTCCATACAGTGATGAAGTTGTCAGAAATCATCCCATGCTTTGGGTTTTTATACATGGTCCATTCCCCACAATCAGAATACTTTCTGGGGGGGGGGAAACTGGAATTCTATGAAAATAGTAATACTAAATAGTCCAGCAGAATTCAGTATGTAACAGTTAAATCGTCTTTTTTTGTTTCCCTTTTTTTTTTTTAAATAGAAGAACCTTTTCATAATCAATCCCATTTGAAAAGCTATTCTAATTTCTTATAAACACATCTCTGTGCCCTTAGTAAGGGAGCCAAGTTGTCCACCACAAATTTCTCAAGTTACTTGGTCCCAATAACCCTCAGCTTGTTGTTCCCAGCTGGGAAGCCTGTTCCTTTTAATAACCAATTCAATAAACTGCTGAAAAATGCTTTGTATAATATAGTATTGCCATAGATCTGATGTTTGTCTCTGTCATTACATATTGCATTCAATCAATTTACAAATGTTGCTGTGTTCCTTTTGTGCTAGTTCTTCTTACGGCATCCTGAACACAAATCCAAAGATCAATACCTTGTCTGCTGAAAAAAAAATTGGACATAACAAATGAATAATTTTATTTATAATAAAAAGTCCTGGTCCCCAAATGGATTCTGCTAATGTTCAAATTCATTTTTCACGTTTAACACAAGATGAAAGCAAGTACCCTGCACAATGCCATGAGAAAGGCAGTGATAAAAAACAGCTCATATTTATTGAAGATGTGAGCAAAACCTTGTAAAGCTCTGGTGCAGGGCGAGGAAAACATCAATAAAATGGTAGGGCATTCACAAAGTATTTGTTACCATGTTAAAGCAAAAAAGTCCATGTCAAAGAGGAGATGGAATTTGCTTAAAACAGCCATAGTTCTGTTCTATGGAACTATGGAAGCTCTGAACGAAACCATTCCAGAAGCCAAGCAGAAGCTGAGCTCATGCTGGTTACATGAGCTGATTCAGTTTGTCTTGGGCCTTTTGTGTGACAGAAACAATGCATTTGCTGACTGTACACATCCCTACACTGCTGCAGCTATTGAATAGCTGCCTTCTCCAAAACAACCACATTGGTGTTCAACGGAGTCACAAATGACTTTTATTCACAATCACTCTCTGCAGAGCAGCAAGTTCCAGAACTGAGAGGAAACAAGGACTCTACTTTTCATAAAAAAGGGTACTGGTACCTGAATATGGGTACACATCCCAGCAAGCTTACAGAACAACCAGCTCACTTCCCCACCACTCCCACTTGCTGCCAAGATGTGCACTGCACACAGCACTCGTGTTCCCAACCAGACTCTTGGCTCCTTGGAAATGCACAGGCATTACAAACAAAATCATACAATTTGTGTACAAAACAGAAAACCCTCACAAAAGTACAGCCCAAAAAAACAGTGTCTCATTGATCAAAACTGTCCCCAATCCCATGTGACTCCCTGCTCTGAAATCAGACAAGTAGGACTCCAGGGAAGAGCAGAGCAGTCACAGACCCCTCAGTTTGTCATGGGAGTTGAGTGATGATGTCTTCAGTCAGACTGTGGTCAGACACCTCTGAGCCTTAATCATTTCTCTGTTAGGTGACAGCAAAGGGACTGGATGTCCTGAGGGGAACACACACTAATCCTGCACACTCACCACATTTAGCTCTTCTCCATTTGGTTGAGACAAAAGAGGTGAAAAGTTTCCTCCTGTCAAGCACATGCCCATATTGTACCTACACACTGAAGGCTCCAACGTAATGTGAGATACTCCCTTACTCAAGGCATATCTTAAGATATCCCAGTTCCTTACTTAAGATCCCAATTCCTTTCTATTCAAGAATCTGCAATAATCACTGAAAGGGATCCAAACACAAACAGGTTCCTGAGTCCATGAACTCGTGTGCACCCATCAGGCAGAAGTCTAATGTGGGGCCAAATGAGGCAGCTCCGTCCAGGAACAGGAGAACTCTTTCCTTACCATAATACTGTGTTCTTACTCTACCTACTTTTGGTTTCTATTAGCACAGTTTGCCTCTGAAGTGTCAATCTGAATTCACAGGATTGGCAGCTGGAAATAACACCAAACTCTGCAATGTGTTAACTGAACCAGCCTGCTCGAATCACAAACACCAAACTCCACAAGACCATCCTGACTGAATTTTTATTTTAAAACTATCACAGCCAATTCACAGCTCCACTCCTATGTTCTGTTTCAAGATGGAATTTCAGCCTTACTAGTTAATTAAAGCCACCACCTGGAGTGAGCTGGCTTTCCAACTGATTTCCTTTGTCTCTCTAATTCACATACATTAATATTTTATTTTCTACTGAAAAAAAAAAAAAGAAAAAGAATGTCATATGTGTGCCAAAGACAAGGTAGATAAAATTATTGCAATAAAACAAAGAAAATACACTTGTTACTGCCAGGTCTCAAGATGAATGCTGCATTATACAGACATTTTAAAGGCTTACAACTGCAAATTGCTCTATTTTACATACTGTATTCTAGTCTTTGTATCAAGATCTCCTCTAATTTTTTCTTATTGTAATGAGAAAGGAAAAGGGTTGGGGTTTTATTACCTGAACATTTATTCAATGGAGAAACAAAGACTACATTATATATTACAACACATAAGCTATTAAAACAATGTGACACTATAAAATACGCTGCAATACTCATTATGGAATAACAAAGCTAAATCCTGAGCAAATAAATGTATCTGCCAAAAGTCAGCAATAACTATACAACTAGAGTTTATAATCTTTAATTATTTAAGAAGGAGAGAAGCTTATAATAATTAAGTTTTATAGGCTCCTTAAATTGTCATTACTAGGTGCTCACAAAACTTTAAAACAAGTATCCTTCATCTGAAATACTCTTCTTTATTCTTAACAACAGATGCAATTGCTCACTTCACTGATTAATTCAAAAACAAGTGTTCATAGTATTTTTAAAACCTCCAGATGAAGAAAAGGAAACATTTTATGTACTCTCTGATCCAGACAATGCATATACCAACATACTGCCCAGGCATTTCCAGGCTCTGCATCACACAGTGACTGATGTGATATTGTCTTTTTACAGCTTTGAAAATGACAAAGATTTATTATGATAAATCTGTAAATCACATTGATTTACACCAGGTATTTTAGAAACTTGAAGTTCAGAAATACTGTTAAATTAATTCATTAAAATATACTGGTGAGACAGTAACACCTTTAACATTTCTATGAAGTCTGTGCATCTTTGCCATGCATTTATAACCAAATAATCTGACTTCTGGTACACACAAACACCATTTAAAGCAGGTGGAGAGAAAAGTTCAGTATTGAACAATTATAATCTATAGAAGTGATGGGAGGAGAAGAAGGTTCCATTTCAGAAGAAATACATTTGTGAGTTTAAAAAATATATTAAAGTTTACTAAATTCTAAATTATACATTAAATTATGAAAGAAACAACATAAAGCTACAGAAGAAAAAGAAAACTTTCAATAAACTCCAGACAACTTTCTTCTTTTCCCAAAACACACCCAGTCATTGCCTGAGTTCCTACTAAAATTTTACCATGAACCTCTATAAGAAAAGTGATCAGTCTTGATTATTTCTGAAAAATTGCACCTCCAGCCAATGAAAGCAGCACAAATTTTGGAGCAGTAGAGTTTTGACTGGAAAATAACACACCACACTACAAAATACCCTAAATAGGCTCTTTTAGCATCTTGCATAATCAAGTTCCTATAAAGTTTCTAACTTGAGAATTTTACTTACAACATGGGGCTTCACTTTTTCATCACGAAATGTGTGCACTGTACAGATGGTTTATTTAATTCATTCCTACCTAAATTAATCAAAGCAATCTGTCCCTCCTCCAAAAAAAAAAAAAAAAAAAAAGTCTTCATAAAAGATTCTACTGCCACTTGACAAATGGTGTGCATTTAGCCAGGAGAAGTTGAAAATTCTCCATGAAGAAGTTACCACATCTGAAAATAAGTGACATTATTAAAAGGGAAGAGGGATGTGTTATTTAGCATAATATGAAATTTAAACAGTGCCACCTCAGATACACTTGAAAACGCTTTCAGCAGCACCTGGTTGTTTATACATCTTCTCTGGTGAAAAGGTCAATAGAAATTCACCTCTAAGGTCACAGTTGCTTAGCAACTGTTTTCGGCAGTTCTGCAACGCTGATCAAGGATCTGACGTTCCACTGCCTGGTTTCACAATAAACCCGTGTCGCATCCTACCTGGCCTTCCAAGCACTCTGGATTCCTCCTGCTTTTCCCAAGAGCACAGCCAGCCAAAGGATACGGCCTGGGACCACCGGCCTGCGGTTCACGAGAGCAAAGGAGAGCTCAGTCTTCAGGAAGACCACGGAGGGCTTGATGAGGTGCTGCCCGAATCTCAGCATGATGGACGTCAACCCTCAGGGTCTGAAAGACACAAGAGTTGAGATAATGAAGGGCCTGACTCTGCCTTTCCAAACAACAGCAATAGGACAAACAAATTGTCCAGGCAGCTTCTAACAGAAAGTGCCTCCTGGGCTCATCAAGGCACTGGATGTCTTGGAATGGTTGTTAGGGTTTTCCCAAAAGTATCGCTTCTTTGAAGGGCTGTTGGAAAAGGCTCCCTTCCAAAGCAAACATTTTACATATAATTTCTTAAACCCTCTTCTCACCCTCTTGGCAGGACTACAAAATTCTAGACAGAAAATGTAATTACTCCCTCCCGCTTTCATTTGTCCTGCAAATCTGGACACATCTGGATCACATGTTCTTGGAAAAGCACAAATAGGATTTCACATGCTTTTTGCCACAATGCAAATCAATGCACACAGGACTTACCAAATAGACCACATTTTCTAAATCAATCTCTCCACTAAATACCTCAACTGAAGAAACACCAGCAACCTAAGGAAAGTGTATTTATTCATTTTCCATCCACACATTCTAGTTTGAGCAACTGGAATGTGAAGATGATCACATTTTCTCTTACAGAAGCTCAAAGAATTCCACTTTCATTCACTAAAATTTTTTCTCCTCCTGATGAGAATGAAAATCCCTCTTAAACAGCTAAGGCACAATCCTAACAGTTTCTATTTTAGGTCTTTAAACCCTAGAGTATTTCAAGTATTTAACGCAGTCAGAAATATCCAAGGTACTGCAGGGTAAAATATGAAGTAATGATGAATTTCCTGTGACAATACTTCAGACACATCGGAAGCATTACACTAACATTGCCCTGCTTGAACCAAGTGACTAATCAGGAAATTCAGTTTTATATGTGGCTCCAGATGGGGAAATCCACTGTGAGAGTCACGAAGGGTCTTTTGTAGCAGCTCTTTTCTTGCAAGCTTGCTGTGTTCAGTAAAACCCAAACCTGGTTCTTAAGCTGAGATTTATTCTAATCTAACATCCCGCTCCTTTATCAGCTCCCACGAAGAAGTACATAACAACCCCTTCTAAGTGCACACACTTTGAAAGTGTCTTTGAGAAATATCTGTTCTTCGAAAGGAACTTCTGAATTTGTAGCTACCTGATTTCACAGAAGAACTTAGTTAAATTAAGGCTAGCAGATGCATCTAGTCAGGCTTTACACCAGAAAAACATGTATAAATCTTAGTATAAGACACAGTAACAAATCAGATGACTACATTTCCAAGTAATAAACATTCTCTAAGCGGGCACCATGTTTTGTTTTATTTTTGAAAATCACAGATTAAAGGAAATGCTTGAGCAGGTCATGGAAAAGTGGAGATTTTAACTACACCTGTTTCAAAGATCTGAAAAAGTTCTACAGGTTTTTTCCCCATAAAGTCAACAGAAGATTAAGTGTCTGAGATGTGTCCCTTAGCATATATTAAACCTGAAACCTGACAACATACAAAAATCAAGTCTCTTTAGCAACTAAAAGAATTGCTTAGCAGAGGAAACACCTGCTATCTTGTGCTGATGCTTGAGAAAAATAACTATTAGGACCTTCAATCAATCTTCCTCATTTCTCTTAAGCAGCCCATCAGCAACCCCCCGTGGGGGATTTTCATTCCAATTAAAACATTCAAGAATGTTTTTACCTGATACAAAAAAAGAGACATGGTTCTTTTTGCAATGAAGGCAATGTTTCTGATAAAGGAGCAAAACACATTCTATAGCCTGGACTACCATCCAGTGATGAAACTAAGCTGGTGTCTCCAGTAGCCGGAAAATCAAATATACCACCACACCTGCCCTTGCATCTGGCAATGCTATGGACAGAAGTAAGAGTACTACCAATCATTTCTTATTCCCTCTTCCAAAATACTTATAAATAAAAACACTGTCCAGAGGCATGGAACAGACTTAAACACAGAACAAAGGCTTTAAGAGAGGGTAAATTTAAAATCTGATGCTTTGAAATTTGATTTAAGGAGGGAGAGAACTTGAGATTTTGGTAATCACCAGGAGAAGTCCTCTGGCTTTTTGCTGCCATAGGCAAAAAACAACAAACAGTAGCAAAATAAGGTTGGTGACATCAGGTTGCCTAAACCATGTATTAATCATACACCTACCACATGCATCTTTACCTATTTCACAGCCAATCTTGTTTAAAAAAGGTAGAAAAAGCAGTAAAGTAAAAGCACTAATCTCGTACCTCTCTAAGCAACAGTTTGAAGAATCACGTTACAGCCCAACTGGGTTGATCTAGAATTAATAAACATTTTAAAATCTCATACATAGAATTAATGCACATGTTAAAACCATTTCTATTTGCTAACTACACAATAATGTATCTGAATAACATATTTCTATCTCCTAATTCAGACTGAAGAAACACAGCACGTGTTTCAAACAAATGTGTCACTTGTATTGGCTGTGCTGTGTAATACTGCAGACTTCCCAGTGCTACTCTCTCCAATTCCAAGAAGGGACTGTGGGAATTTTTTTTCTTAAACAATTATTTATGATCTATTATCTATTACTTAAGCTGTTTTCTGCCCTGGTGACGCTCTGTGTTTTCCTGTAAAGCGCGATGATCTGTGCTCAGCACCAACACAAACGCTGCAAAACCCCTCGGGGAAACAAGGGATGGGCACAACTGGAAAACCCACGACTGTGCAGCAAGGTTGGAATATTCCAGAGTGCAGCGAGGCAGGAAAGTTTTCATTCCTGTGAATTCCACCTGCTTATTGCTTGGATGGCCTGTAAACAAGCAGGAATCCACCCAGCACGTGTGCATTCAGGTCATGAGGGGCAGACAGTGTGTGCTCAAGGTTTCCCAGGGGATTGGAATCACTGCACTACCTCTGTTCCTCCAGGGATTTCCACTTTTTGCATATAGAGAAGGTCAGTGCCAGATAAACCAGAAACTAAGCATAATTGGTGAAAGATGTTTCTTCTTTAATGATAGTAGTCTTTCTAATCCCCAGTAATAAGGAGCACAATTACATAGTAATGTTAGAAAATAAAAGAAATCCATTTCTGATTAAATTTCAGCCCAGTTTAACACAGCTTCTATTCTGACTATTCAGATGAAAAGTGTATTTACTCTTCTTCATATTGCAGATATACATTACATTGCCTATTTCATCTGCCTCATTTTCCTAATTAAATTCCCTTCAAGCTGTGTTACTGCAGTTATAGGTGGGAATACAGTATTAAAGGCTAACATAACAAGTAGACTAATTTTACAGCCACAACAGACCTCAAATCTGTATAACTCATGCTAGAAAAAAAATAGACACTGGAATCCTGCATTACAAAATAAGAATGCTAAAATTTAAAAAAATCTTGAGATACACTGAAATATTTTCAATTATTATTATAGTTTTGTGAAATTTCAGAAGGCACATTGCATTTTCCCAGCCTATATAAATACTGCTCATATATTAAAGGTATTTTTGAGAGGAAATCTAAACACATCTCAATTCTCCAGGTTTATTTGGTGTTGGAGGTCAGAGGCTCTGGTTTGTGCTTCAGCTTTTAAACAGCATAAGCTGGAGAACCATTGGTGTCAAACACACAGGGAGAACTCTGAATGGAAGTTCACATAAATACAGGTCCTTAGGACATGAAGATCAGTGCCTGCTTGTTACATGTCATCTCTAGAATCAGAAACCTGGAAAACTGTTGGAAGTTACCTTCTCTGTACTGATTATAAGGAGTGATGGCACTAATTCTTTAAGGTTCTCTTCCTGCTGCCAGAGACCTCCCAGCTGGATGCTTAATTGAGATGGTGCTGCTACTCCAAGATGCCTCTTTATTTCACCACACTACTTGTCCTTAATAACAAGGTGTTGAGATCAGCACCTGCTGGGAACCAAGCTCAAGGCTTCTGCTGAGCAATCCCATGAGCGCAATTCTAGGAAAGCTGCACATCTGGTTGTAGTGGGAGAAGACAAGATAATGCAAAATGGGCCGCTAACTTAACATGTGTGTATTAAAGGAAACCAATTACAACCCCTCTGTGCTAATAGAAAGGACTATTTTAGAACAATCCCAGGAGTATTCTTAAATTTTAAAGTTTGTTATTTTACCACATCAGCGTCATCTGCTCATTAATTTTGACATTCCTAATTCTGCTACTCAATTTCAACATAAAAACACTGCAAATTTATGTGGCAAAATAAAAACAACTTACTATTACTTTTTTTTTAAGGTCTTAAGAATTTGGGTGTTTTTCTTAAATTCAACAAGGTAAGACAACTTATGTCACACATTCTAGTTAAGAGAATAAAGTACCTCTACAGTAAAGGATGTTTATGGTTAACTTGAGATTTTTCAATCTCATTTTCTAAGCTGCCCTTTATCCTACAAAACTATATCCTTTGGCATAGGATCCCTCAAAGGTTTGATTATGGGAAAGTTATATTCCTACTTGGACATCTGAATCCTGCACCATGTTCAAGAAGTAATGCACAATGAAGACCTGCCCTATGTGCCACCTCCCCTCTCATCATGGCTTATAATTTGTAACTTCTTCCCTCCCATCACTGCCACTTTGTGAGGATGAAATCCATTCAAGTCAGAATATTACTTATATGACTCAAGCACATCAATGTCCTTGTTGCTAGCAGCCATGATTTGACATTTTGATCAAAGAATTCCTAAAAACACTAACAAAAGTAAATTATTTCATTCTAAAATCACCTAGTTTTTCTAATAGCCCTTTGTCCCTAGAGCAGCTTTATATCTCAGCATCCTTCAAGCCCACCCTCACACAACATTCAGCTACATATATTGTGTTCTTGTAGTTCCAGAAAATGGCCTCTAATTCAAAACTCCTCTTCTTCTAAGTGAGTCAAAACATCACATGCTACTGCTATTCCTGCTCTGAAAAAGCCAAGAAGAATCACAAAACTAGAAAAGGTGCTCGAGTATCTTTGACAGCCATAGCCTAGATTCTCTGCATGGGGATGGTATTTAGTGCTCTACACGAGGCTGAAGGGAAAAGCTTGTGTGGATTATTTTCCATTTTCACCACCCACAGAAGCTGCTGAACAGAAAACCCATTAAATATGATGCATGCAACCAATCCCGTGGTGTTGACAAGGACCAATTTCTCCCATCACAGGCAGATTATGATGGACTCGAATCCACTACACGTGGCTTCCCCTGCTTAATCTAGCAGGGAAGAAAACATCAAAATTATTACTGTTTAAATATATGGCCATTTTCCTAGCATGGTCAATCTAGCTAAATTATCTACACTTAAAATGAAAATAGCCTGTGGTCTGTTGCATAGTACCTAAGCACCTGAGTGTGGGTGATGCCAAGGGTCATCCATTTGCAATCCCACAACCTGCCTCCCCTTGCAGCTCCGTTCCCCCTCCCCTGACCTGCAGCAGCATTTCACAGCACCTCTCAGGCAGGATTTTCCATTCTGCTCTCCCAGTTTTGCCTGGAAGCCTTGATGTTGCTGTTACAGCATGTTTTCCTAGGGCACGACTGTCACCACCATGAGAACTGTCCCTTCCTCTGCCGGTCTGCAGCTGTTGGGTTACACCAGTGAACCCAAGAATGAGACTCCACAAAGCTCAGTGACCAACCTCGAGCACAGCACCACTGAACAATAACACCACGAAGAGCAGGAACCTGAGGGAGGTCTGATGAACCAGCAGATCCTGATGAAAACTGGACAGTTCCCAAATGCACTGGGTCTGACTGCGATGGGGTTTCTCTCACAGCCCCCAGGGTGGTGCTGTGTTTTGGGTTTGTGACTAAAACAGTGCTGACCACACAGCAGTATTTTGGCTCTTTCTGCCCCCCACGAGGGAGCTGATGTACATCCTCACCTCTGGCTCCTGACAGGAAAGCTGCCTTGTCCTCAAACCTGTCCCTGCACCCTTTGTGCAATGGGGCCAGCCCTCAACATATTTAAAGCAGAAGATGCACACAACTCAAACAAAGAAGTTAGCCTATTTCAAAGCTACAGGGCAAATAAATTACTAGCATGCTCTAGTTGCATGATTTATTTTAAAAGTAAACTTTGCATGGTTTTTTTTTTTTCAAAATTGCTCCTCAGGCTTGTCTACTGCACCTGCTAAAGTAATGTGTGGGTGCACACTGGCACATGTATATAAGTTTGTCCTCAGTTTCCTATTTCCAAGTTGTCTGGTCCATCATTGTCATGATATTTACAGTCTTCAAACAAACAAACCAACCCCCCAACAAACAACCAAAAATAAAACTAATTTAAAAAAACAAAAACGGCCTTCCCTCTGCTCCCAAGATACCAAAACCCCCTCAAAACCAATTCAAACTTCAGACACTCAGATCTTTGTTGACCAAGAAGGATGCAGACACCTAAATGCAAGTGAACCACTTTGTAGCAACACTGTAAAGCAATCACAACATTGACAAGTTAATCAACAAATGCAGAATCAAGCTAGACATCAAAAGCTATATACCATCCATAATACATGGAGAGGGCATAAATATTTTTAAATGATGTAGAAGTACTTGTCAAATCCATTTCTATAGCAAGCATTTTGGAATACAAATTAGGTCAACTTGTTTCTTTCTTACAATTCAGGTAAAGAGTGCAAAGTTATAAACAATAAATGAAAAGGTTTGTAGAGGCAAAGAACTGTATAATACATTAAACTCAGAGAAAAATGAGGGTTTAGAAGAGCCATGAAAGTGCTAAACATGCTCTACATTCTTCAAGTGTCCACATGTACACTGTGTTCCTTAGAAGATGACTCAAATACCATTTAACCATGCTGCAAAAATAATTCTGGCAGTAGAAGCTCTTGTTTGCCTCTGTGCTCAGGTAACAGCTCAACTTCTCCACACATTGCTAAAATTTACATATAATTTTTTTTTTCTGTTTTGACATCCTAGCTAGACCTATAATTTTGCTTTCTTAAAAAAACTTTTATGATGACTAACATGAAATAAAATTTGTTTCTTGCATTATATTGCAGTTGGTTTATGTCCAGCTTATGCCAGAATGCATGAACTCCACACACCACAATATTACAGAAGTTATCTTTAATACAGAATCCCAATGCCAACAATTGATCAAGAGCTTCTCCCAATCTTCTCTGCTGGACACCTGTGCCTGTTTTCCTCATACCAGCAAAGATCATCTAAGATTACAATACCTCCTTCTACTGTTATGCAACAAAATGACAGGAATCCAAAGAAAAGTCTGATAACTAAGAACGACTCAGAATCCATGTTCTAAATCCGTGATTTTAAGAAGGATGTTTTATGAAATGCGACACAATCAACAGGTTCACCCCCTCAATGACTTCTGCTGAGAGAGCAAAGTATGCACAAGCACACACAGGCAATAAAATAAATGATGGTCACAGATCATTCCCCAGTGTTAGGGAAAAAAAAAGGATAGAAAACAAAAAAAACCAAAGAAACACACATTATATTTTAATTTTTTTTAATAACTTGCATGCACCACAGCTATTACCCTGATGCATGGAGCACTCAGGGGTTTGGATTTGCCTCTGCAAGTCACTCTGATGAACGAGACCTTTAGTGCTGTAATAACTGCTGTGAGTAATGGAACAACCAATGGCTTTCATTAAGAAGGAACACTGAATAATGTATTACCAAAACTAAGATCAAGGGGAAATACATTTTTATTAAGGAAAAATATTAATATCCATCGTGTCATTTTTTAAAGCAGAAAGGTGAAAGGCAGAAAAGGGAAAAAAAATTAAGGAAATGCTCCACAGTATGCAGTAAATGGCAGAAATTATACTGTGAAAATCCTTTTTCTCTAGTGTGGCTACCTAGGGCTACATTACATCTACAGGAGCAATAAAAAAATGTGACATCTCTTGAGATATATAAGTGCAAGGAAAACTCTACCCCAGCAAAAGGAGAGCTGGGGGAGGAAGGTCGCTATAGAGACCAACACACTGCACATTGAAACACTTGAGCTTAAGCTCATTTCTTTTGAGGTTACAAACCAAGAGAGCTGACATGATGGAACAACTAGGAATGTTCTTTTGCTGTACCCTTCAGTGGAAAAAAAGTTGGCTTTAAAAATGGGGAGCAAAGAAAAAGCTGTCATGTTTTAGCTTTTTTTTTTATTATTACTTCTATAGTGCTACATAAAGTCACTTTATAGGCTTTAGAAACACGCACCAAAACTAAGCCTTCCCCTGAAGTGGCTCACTATTTCCTCTGAGTGAATTCAATTTGGACATCTATAGTATTGGACAGCAGAAATGGGGCAAATAGAGCTGCAGAGGAAAAGCTGCAGGGAGCCAAGGGAAAAGATCAGAGGAGTAAAAAAAGTCCACAGGGAGAAGAGAGAAATGGCTCTTCCCCAAATTCTATGATGGTATAAACCAAAGTACAATCAGAAAGAGAGAGAGGGAGAGCGAGCGAGCACAGGGTGTGCTGTGGCAAGAGGTCCACACAACTCAGGGCCAGCACCAATCCACACAAAGAAAAGTGTGCAATGAGCCAGAGATGTTGGATGGTGAGTTTTCAAACACAGTCCAGAACTTTATACCTTCTGTCACTGAGGAAACAGTTACATCGCTTCAAAAAGCCCTTCTGAACCAGTATACACCTTCAAAGATGCATACAGATATTTTCTGTATCTTGTTCTTTCATCCTTTTGTCCAGAATTTAATTTTGAATGCAATGTGTTATTATTAGACTGGTTTTTTTGGTAATACTATAAATTTGAATTTGTTCCATTTAGAGCAATTCCTGTGATACCCAAGTATCTCCACAAGCATTTTAGCTTCCTGAATTAATAAATGTAACACAAGCATTTAGAGGAAAATGCAGACACTGTACTTAGTCTAACAATTCCTCAGGCATACAGATGAAAATAGTAATGTAATGAAAATTTATTGTCAGATTTACATTTATATATAGCTAATAATACTAGACAGTGGGTTCTTTACATTTATGTACAGTGCATTTACGTTTATTTCTAGATGCTGGAATTTTTAAGACATCCCATTAGCTCTCATTTTAGCATTTTATATATATGCTTGCTCTCCAAAATAAAAACACTTAAACCAAATTGTTCCACAGAATTAATGAAGCCTCATTTCAAAGGATTTATGTCCACACCTTTGTTCCCCCCACAAGAATGAGAGCTCTCCCCCACGGCCTTGAGAGTATCCCAGGCAGGTGATTGCAGCAGTGCTGTGGGTAACTGAGGCTGATGCCTGGGGTGTACCCTGGGTTACACCTGGGAGGAAAAAGATGCTCCCAACAGGAAAAGCAGGTCAAGGCCACTGCCCTAAAATCAGAGTGTTACAACTGTACAGTCTAATTACAGAACCACCATGGCACATGCACATGTCTAATTACACACTGCACAGTTAAAAGTGCTGTTCTATTGCTGGAATTTGACAGATGCTTTGGAAAAAGTTTATACAATAGTCGCTGGCAAAATGCAAGCATGTGTGACTTGTATTTCTGGTTCATTTAAACCAGTAGAACTGCAAACTGTAAGCAAAGAACACTTTTCTAGGTTTAACTTTCCCTCTCTGCACATGTTGTCCCTCTGATTTTCCCAAAATGCTCCCTATGTACTTGACCATATGTTCAGAAAACGGTAAATAACGTTCCTGCTTTCTGGCCACTTCCCTGCGTCTCTCAAAGACACCTGTGGCAGGGATCAGAGCTTTCTGCAGTTTTGTACAGAGCACTGGCAGGGCCTCCATCAAAAAGGTAACACTGAATGACAACAGTGTTCAAGTGAACTGAAAGAATAAGCAAATTCTGGAAAAGGAAACAAACCCTTCCTCACTGTCAGAGCAGCACCAAAGCACGATGGGAACCTACCTACAGCTTTCTGTGGTTGGTTAGATAATGCTGAACATGAGGACTTAACTAAATTTAGGCAAATACAGGCAGTCTTATGTGATTATTTTTTTTCAGGACATCTTTCATATCTGGCAGCAGAAAATCGACCCTAGTAGGGTTATATTAAAATATATCTATTTACTGAATGTGACACTCCTTTTCATAAGATATTTTCTGCTGAGAACAAGTGGCTTGCTTGTTCCTGTTATCTAATACACACAGGCACTAGATCTAGTTGGGTAAAATAAGAAGTTTGGGTTTAAATTTTCGCCTTAAATTGCTCTTTAGGAATCTTTTCCCACCATAGACAGACACTCTTAGCAAATTAACCACTAAAATCTATCAGATAGTTTTCTAGCTTCATCAGGCTATTTTCTGAATCAGGACTTAACTCCAGAATTTTCTCCTTTGATTGATTTACACATGTAAGAGAAGTCAAAGACAATCTTGATAATATTTCCAAAGTCAAATTTCATAATAATTGATGTAGTAAGGCATTTCCTCCACTGTAATACTGGCAGCAGAAATACAGAGAAAGCAAAACCAAAGGGCCTAAACCTGCATTTCCAATATTCTGGCCTGCATCTTCCTTAGTAAAAGATTAAGGAATGCTTAGAAAAATTCTTTAAACAGGAAAATTTTTAAGTGCTCACAATATATACAAGTATTTTAATTATCTTATGTCATAAGTATGTTGTAGCTTGTACTAATTACACATTTAACTGTATATGCACATCATTCTCCTGCTTGCTTTTTACTTCATGATTGCCAAATATCCTGAAAAATATGCATTTAAATCTATCTGTAACTACCATAAGGTTCCTAACTTTTTTTTCCTTTTAGAAAACAGTCTCTATGGTTATTTTTTAACCTAGACTCACCATACAGAACTGCATGAGTCACATAATCAAGCCATAAACCAAGCAAATAATTTTGTATGGTTTTGATGTCTTTTTGGCTTTCTTTCCTATGCCACATCACTTCAGGCATCAACAAAAAATGTTTTAGTGTTACTGCTTTTAACTTTTCAAGACTAAAAAACATTTATGGTCACATGGTGGATTGGAATAATTTTTCAGTAAACCTGCTAATATTTTGAACAAGAATTGGGTGCCAGATGACTGTTCTGCAACTAATTCAGGAACAAATTTTGGTATAATCTACTGAAAGTGCTTTGGAGTTCCTTGCCAGCAAGGCTTTCTAATAAGATACTCATGAGTAATTAGAAATCTATAGACATGATTAAATCTTAATCTCCAATCTGCAGGATGAATGTTCAGGCTGAGGTATGACAAACTGGCAGAGAACTCAGCTGGAGATCCCTCTGTAGCTTCCAGAATTTGGCTGGCATTTGTCAAGGCTGCAGCTCAGATTTATCGGTGAATTCCTCAGCCTGCACTGGTCTCCACAGGACAGATAACCCATAAAGCAGTTTGCCAGCTCAGTTCCACAGCCCTGACTGCTCCAGCACCAACAGCAAACATTTTACACCAGGTGGGCATAATCAGGTTATTTCCAGTGAAAACTTTGGACTCTCGTTACGCCTCTTAAATAATGGATATAATTTGCCTAGTCTTGATTATTTAAAGGGTCATTTACATGATACATGTCCTACCCAAGCTACCCAGTAGGTAATTCTACTTAGGAAAGCAACGTTCTCACTAACTTTCATCTTACCCTCAACAGGAAGCAGTTGTTGTGTAAGTAATGCCACAGCAAGACCATAAAGCTCCGGGAATAGCTGGTTCTAAGCAGTCTGGAAATGTTTACAACTGTAAACAAAAGAGACTGAAACTACTGAAAAATTCATTTTCTCATGTTGTTATAAGAGCTGTATTGGCTTCCACGAGTGCAGTTCATAGCCAGGAGAAAACCTTCCAACTTTCTACACATAAAGTAGCCTCCCGGTTCCACAAAAGATATGAACACATATGGCACAATATGAGGAACACAGTTGAAGAACGAGCTAAAGGTATTTAAAGAAACAGCTTCACTACCCAGCTAGACAATTGCAGCACACCCAGCCCTTGTTCTGACAGGCAGAGCCACGATGAATGCAAGAAACATTTCACTTCTCTAATCATTGTCAGCTGAAGATTTCAAAGAGCTGTGGAAAACTATATAGAAATATCTATCTTGCAGATAAAAAAAAAACAAAGCAGAGAGAGACTTTGAAGACCACAAATTGCCAGGAAAATGATACAGTAAAATCTTTTTTTCCTTGGTTAATTTAATCCAATTAAAGTTCTCCAAAATTAACAGAAATACTCAGAAATCACAATGTGTAGCCTTGATTCAAATCCATACTGCTACTTTTAAAGGACTGAGAAGAACAAAGATGTTATCTTAAATTCTCTGTGCTGCTCTTTTGCCAGCAAGCAAGCCTAAAACAAAAACCAGTAAAACATAAACTGCCAACAAAAATAAAAGCAAAATCATGTCCATATAAATGTACATTTTGTATACAAAATGTGAACATAACAAATAAAAATCACCAATTAAAGTTTATCTCAATAGAGGAATGGCATTTTGCCAGACTTGCTCATGAATCTTCTGGTATTTAGTATGTCTTTACAGAGGAAAGAAATCTGAATATACAACGAAAATAAATCAAAGTACATTTGGAAAGATCCTCTTAATGTTTATCACAGGAAAAACAGTACTACCTTTGAGGCAATATGGTTTCTCAATTAATATTCATTCCCCAAATTAACTGGATCACAAATTTCAATATTCCCAATTAATCTTTCTCCATTGCAAAAATCAAACGATCAAATCAACAAGGATGAGAACTCAGGTGGCTTGTGTAATCCCAATTTATGTGCAAGCATTGAGGAACAGTCTGTAATAACACAGTCACTTTAGAGTTTTCAACGAGCCCCACTGCCTCATTTCTGCAGGTGATTCACTGAAGTTCTGCCTCTTTCAGAGAAAGCTCTGAGTTCCTCTGTGACATCACACAAGGTATCAAAAACAAACTTTTCCTTAGCGATCAATAGTGCCACAGAAACGTTCAGTTTGCACTCTGGAGATGCTGGGGAAGTTATCTACCCACAAGGAAAACACACCTGACACTAAAGTAGCAAGTGATGTTTTCTGAACACAGGATGTGCTGCATGATCTGAAGGGCTCTCAAATCCAATCTTATGTCTTAAAATGTGCATCCAAATTTGGTGAATTTTTCTGACCTTAATCTCTGTCAGCTCCCCATCTGTAAAACAGAGATAATACCACATCCTCACTGGGGCTTTGTGGAGATAAATTTAATTTAAAACCTGTGTAGCACTTGGATACAGCAGTGATGAGCAGCACAGCAAAGCCTATGAGGAAATTAATAATTCCGACGTCTGAGCGGGGTGTGAATGACGGGCTGTAAATAAGGCTTAGGGTCACATATCAAACACTGAGGATAAAACAACATCTTGAACAACTGCTCATTAACTCAGCACTGTCCATCTTGTGTACTGAGCAAGGAAGAAATCTTCTGGAAAAGTATTATGTGTCCTTATAGTTAAAGACCTCCTCATAATGCACATGCATAAGAGAAGCTGAATTTCAGTTGCAATGACACCCTTAACACTCTCTTCTCTCGGTCACTTGATTTTTGCATTCTAAATAGTGTTTTCTCCATGAAGTTTGCATGTGTAACACTTATATACAAGGAATGAATTATGATCTCACTGTGAATCTCTGATTTCTATGCACAAGTGGTAATGAACAAATCTTGGTTTAAAAAAATTCCATTAGAAATATAAAATACCAAGCTTGCCTAGGCTTGGTAAATTCAGCAGGGCTTCTACTGAATTTCCTCTTCAATTGCTTGAAATGGTCCAAGTGCTACTTCTGTTAACACCTACGATGTATTACCATAAGAAACTTGGGAAGGGAAAATATATCAGGGCACTGTCCTTTCAATTTTAATCCAAGGCATTAAATTTTAATTCTCAACAATAACAACAGCTGACATGTTCCCTTTGCTAGTTCCTGTGAAAGTAAATCAGGCAGAAATAAAGCTGGAAGTGCACTCGGGAATCAAGGAGAAATAGCATCTCCCCCACATGCTCTCCAGTGCCTTCTTCCTTTTCTGAAAAAAGCCCTTCTGCACCTTTTAGGATCAGGTGATGGTCCTTTTGTGGTGACAGCCACCTCCTCCTCCTCCTTCAGACTGCACAAACACACCCTCAAGGAACGGGACACCACTGTGAGAGCCCTCTGAGGGCACAGCCTCACACACAGAGCCTAAACACTGCCCTGCCCTCTGACCAAGCCAGGGCACTCCATGCAGCTGGACAGGCTTGATTTCATTTGCAGGCCTGATTTCATTTACATGACACAGAACTTGCTCAGTAAAAGCCAGAAGAGTCACACCCACAAGAGAAGATCCGAACCAGATCCTGCAAGTTTCAGTTCAAGGAGTTTTCTAAAACTCAAGTGCTAAAATAGCCTAATGTATTCAAATTAAAATTAATTCTTTTAATACTGAATCATCTGAAAAAATAAAGCAGATTTCCCAGAGACTACTTGTACAATTTCATCTGTGTAAAATTATCAATGTTCTTAAATATCACCAAGAGAAGTGAAAGTTGTTTTATTCCAGCTAAAAAAAAACCACCTGTCTTCAGAGAGTAACTAGAAGACATTCTTTGTTCAAATTGACACCAAATTCACTAGACTTTGTCAACAAATCTTATGTAATACAACAATTCTTAGAGTAAAATGAAAACAGAAGATGTTCTACCAAGAACATCCCATCTTCTCAAAAGGGCAGCAGAAAGCCAACATCTTTTAAACATTTAATTAGGACTCAACTCAAATTTACATAGTGATGTGCCACATTTTCAGCTCGTGATGAAGACAAACACCTCTGCATATTATCAGCACTTGCAAGGGTAGTCATTTCTGCTTCACTTTGCTTACAGAAGGCCTCCAGAGGTTTTCACACGGTTATGCATCATTTCAGAGGCTTCTTTTAGTTTTTTATTTAACTAGTTCATTGTTGATATAAGCTGGAACATTACAGTTCCAACAGCAAAATATTTGGTACTTGATGAAAGTGTGAGATATGCCCTAAAATAATTGTATTTGTCTTCAGCAAACATTATATTTGAGTTCTGAACAAAACTGCTGATTGAGGTTGATGAAAATTACTCCAGCTTGAAATGCATTGACAGATGTGCTATCTAGCACGGGATTTCCCTGGAAATTTTCTCATTTTCTTTCACTAATTTAGAAAAGGTTTATTTAAAATCTGCTAGAATGTACTGGAGTACAGTCACATAATATCTGGTCATGGGAAGAAAGGGAAAATGTAGTTGAGAAACCCAGGCTCTGGCTTCTTGAAATGGTAAAATCTCATCCAGAAACCAGCAATCTTTTAAATGATCTAACATTTCCTAGGAAAAGGAAAAAAATTAAACCTATAATTTAATCACAGAATTAATAAAAGGGACACACATTCCTCATTTTAAGGGCTTTTGGAAAAAAGGAAAGGGAAGAACAATTCCCCAGAAATCTTCCTCACTTTTTCTCTCTATTGAAGAAGCACTTAATTGCCAAGAAACCAACCTTCAGTAAACAGCAACAAATACACAACACACAAACACTGCTTACAAAAAACCATGGAAATCATCAAGTATTTCAAGGTTGTGACTTGTAGAAACTTTAAAATTTCACACACAGATGTTCTCTCTTGACAGTAAATTTGCCCTTTCCAAAGACAAAGTGGTATGAAATTAAAGACAATGATTTCCTCTTTCTGACAGCAATATAACCAGCTAAACTGTGCACTTTCCTCTCCCCCCAGCATTAGAAGATCAGCAAGTCAAAGGTGAAGAGAGAAGTGGTAGCTAATTTTATTAGAAGTCCTGTGCAATCCAGAAACATTGGCTGAGAAGGAGATGTACAAGTGTCACCGCCAGCCTTGGAACACCAGAAACACTCGATCATTTCAGTCATGACTTTGGCCAGCTGAATCTTGAAGGATGGATGTTCCACAACCAATCCCAGAAACATGTTCTTCAGTATGGAAGAAAAAAAAAGTAGATTATCAATGAGCACGGAAGGAAAAAATCATTAGGTTTCCACCAAAAGCATTATGGGGCAGCAGGCTCTTATTTTAAATACGTGAAGTGGCACCTTGCCACAGACTGGCTTCCTAATAATTGGCAATACGGAAGATTGTGGTTTTCCCATCATTTTCCAACCTCTTTCCTCTGCTTCCTTGCATGATCAGCACCAGCAAAACCATCCACATCCCCTTCACCGAAAGCACTTACAAGTGCATGGAAGAAAGCTCTTTTCCTATGGTTGCAATCAAGTTCTTCCAAGTTGCCTCTTACAATTATATGGGAAAACCCTCTTTCTGTAGTAGACGTAGGTGAACTAGTTCACATGTTGCTATTTGATTAAACAAGATGTTTGTATACGTGTATAGGTATCAACACAAGCAAATTTCCTGATATAAATCATTCTATCTCCTGTATCAGTTAAATATTCAAAAATTGAAAACTTCACAATTTAATAGGTGATCATTTCCAAGGGAAGATTTCCTCTGACACTCAGATTTAACAGTTAATTCTTATTCCCGTGCTCTGTGAAGTAATTGTGCTAACAATGTTACCCGAGATAATCCAGGTTATTTAATCAATCTTGATAATTGATTCTTATTTTAATATATTCCCATTAACCTTGCACTGCACAAGTTGAGTGAAGCTTCTACCCCCTGGCAATCCAAGATGCTCTACAAGCTCCCCTTTGACCTTTTTGATAGCCCTCAATGGAGTGACATAAGATAGGAGTTCACTTTCCAGTATCACACCACCCTAACATTAAAGCACAGAAACTCACGTTCACAAAATGCAAAATATCCTGAATACAATGTTTCAAGTGATTAAAGACCTGGAGATTTTGTTTTGTTGCTTTGCTTGCATGTAACACACTCCTAATGCACTTCACTAATGGGAAGTGAAACTCAGCTGCTCCACAGCAAAATGCTCCAGTTCCACACGCAGCACATCCATTCCAAGCTGTGACTGACCTACGTGTTAACCTCAAAGAATGAAATTCTGGGCCTTGCTCTTTTTAAGATGTAGGACTAATACTCTGTAATTCATTGTTTAACTGAAGAATGTATACAGGTTGCTATAGCAATGGCTAATCCGTATTCCTACAGCTGAATACTTTACTCAAAATTATTACTTTTACAAAGGACTTGGATTTGCATCTCTTCAGAATGTACAGCGCAGGACACTGCAGCTCTAGATTCACTCAGATGCAGCTTCTCAGTTTGTGCCTGTGCCCTGGACACTCGCACTATTAAAGCAGGCAAGCAGCCCTTGGGGGATCCCTGCACTGCTGATAACGGAGCCACTCTGCACAATTGGCAATTTGAGATGAGCAGTCGTAGATGAAAGAGTCACGTGATCTCACAAGAAGTCCCTGAAGAAATTGCATCTCTTGAAAATGTGATTTCAAACTCAAAAGCAGCGTGGGGAGCAGCCACATTCCCCCATGGTGAACACCTGTAGTTCTGTGCAGGGGATAAAGAGCACAATGACCCCGTTTTGCAGGAGAATCACCTTCTGGAAGGCACAGTGATGGAACCCTGCTCGTGCCTACCCTGTGCCTGCTCAGGTGGATAGTGAGGTTATTTACTGGGCAGGATAATTCTTTTTTTCTGCAATTTCCATGTGTCCATAGAGGGCAGCTGGCTAAATTTGCAACAGAGCTTTTTATATAGAGGAAGAAATATATGTATGATGAATTATGTGGAGCATCGTACTCCATGGGAGAATTCTGAAGACAAATCGGAGCATATTATTAGTATGTCATTTATTTTATGAACATTTGGTGCACAAATATCTATATGCCTACACCCACTCAACAACAGGAGGGGGAAAAAGGCAGTTCTATTGCACAGTTTGTCATTATTTCTGTGCTGGAGAAAAACTTCAGTAAGCATGTTTCTCCAGCTACTTACAGCCCCCTTTATCTTTCCCATACACTGTCCCTGTCCCTACTGAACACACACACAGCCAAACATTATTGGGTACAGAGGACACAAGCCAAGGCACCAGGAGCCAGAGCTATTACTTTCTCAAGTTCAGAGTGCAGAATTTACCCAGCCCAGGGTGCTCAGGGAACAGCCAGAAGAGAGCAGGATGATAGATGGATCTGGACTGAGCCATCCTTTACTCCACAAATAGATCTTGCTAATACAGGAGCATGGGAACGATCAGCTCTTCCCTGGAGGCCGCCCCGTCCCCCAACAAACAAAGGGATGGAATCTGACATGACAAATATTGATTTCCCCGGGGGAATTTATTTTCCCAACACAACAGAAGTATTATCTCAAATGAGCAATCAAACTGCAGCAGCAGTTTGCATTTAAAGACATTTAAAATTATTACACTGTAGTGCATACAATATGTAAACAACCAGGTCAGCCTAAGTGCAACGTGTATTTACATGCAGCCCTTAAATGCACGAGATGTGTTGCCATATTTAATTATTTCTGAATCAACACAGTTTTAAATTAATTTTTCAGTTCATTTTGGTTTATTTTACTAAAGGCAGAATCTAAAGCCTTTTCACAGAAAGAAAAAATTCCCAACACACCAGAGTTGACTTAAGATATGTTCTCAGAAACTCTGCTTATCACATCAATACTGTAGATCTAGGCTTCTCTGCTGTTGTTTAGTGCCACTTCACTCACATAAAGTTAATCTAGGTAAACTTTCCATAATTTCTTTTACTATTTGAAAGAATTTATAGCCTATTTGCCTGTTTCATCAGTCAATGGTATAGATCCCCCAGACTTGAGACTAGTATTTGACCCATATTTAACTGACTTTAATAACGCGTCAAGTTACCCAAACTTGAAGAGGAATAAGAAGTGGATTATAAATGGATATACCTATTCCATCTAAGAACACATACTCAGGATTCATTGTATTATTTCAACATGAGTATATCAAAACAATAACATGAAACAACACGGAAATCAGAAAATTTATTTCTGAAGTGGTATATACAGCACTCTGACATTCCTCTGATGAATAAAGGACATCTACTACTAATCCCCTCCTAATTCATTCCATTAACTCATTGTCTATTTGCACAATTTATTTGATCCACCTACTCAGGGCAAAGAGTGATTTCTGCCATCAAAGGTACCCTTAAGATGATACAAGTTAATTTTCTGTGTCATCTGATTAACTTCCAGTCATACATATACTTTTTCACTGTTACAGCACATTCTACATTAGTTTTATAGAAGAAAACTGTTCATATACAGGAAGAGCAAAACAAAACCAAAGCAGAATTTTTGCTTTCATAACTACCAGTTGGGGGAAAAAAAAATAAAAATTTCCTAAACCCCAAAACTTGCTATCCTGAAATGTCCTTTTGTATCAAGATGATTCAGGAACAATTTCTTCTTAGGTAATAATTCAAGTGAGGAAGGAGAATAATACAATGCTTAAACTCAAACTCACAATGTCAACTTCTACCTCAAAATCTCTATTCCAGATTAGAGCACTTGAACACTTGATCTTACAGACGTGACTTCTCACAAAGAAATTTCTAAACTTCTAGATTGATCTACCAATCCTAGAATTTAAAAAAGGAAAGGAGTGTGGTGGCACAATTCTTGGAAGCGCATTTAGAACAATTCATTATCTTATCTTTGCTTACCCCTTCCTCAGAACTGTAAGTAAAGAGTCATATATACAAAACAAAACTACCCACAAGGTAAGAGAACACAAAAAGTGACAGCAAACTAAGAAAACATTCTGTAAACTCAACAATTATAGAAATGTAAATAATAAAACTCTGTGAATTAGAGAAGTCAGATGAGAACAAGTGATTTGGGTTGTATAAAGTCGGGCACTGTTTAAGAACACGTTGCAAGCTCATGGAAAGTCATAATTCAAACAGAAATTAGGTCATACTGATGAAAAGAAAAATAAACTAACATGATTTCGATGAGTAGTGAAAGGTACATAACAAATAAAAGAATGTAAAGCCATTCCCAGAGATGCATGTGAGTCAGGACTAAGAAACTGTATAACCAAGGAAAGAAGAAAAATATAGAAAAATGGACAGCAGAGTTTAGAACACTAAGACAAATATCATTAAGAACACAGAATTTATAACTGTGCTGTATATCTGCATATTTTGTGGCAGAAGTATTAATAAAAATAATAACAGAGAAAAAAGCAAAAGGATTCAATAAGCACTAGACTTCAGGAAAAAACGAGACAATGCAGTTGGAGGGTGAGGTGTTTCCTACAACAATTATTAGGGAGAGAAAATTAATCAACAGTTGCTGAAATTAAAGAGATCTCAATAATTTGCATCCCAGAATTTTGAAACAGCCCAGCCAAGCAGCATCCAAAGTGTCAGAAAAAGATTACATTGCTAAGCCTTAAAAACCAAACAAGCAAAAACATCCCCAAATTGAGCAAGTCAGGTAATTATATTCTTGTTAGCCTGAAATCAGCCAATGGCAAAATGCTGCAATTGTTGATGAATGACTTTACTAATAAGCAATTAAAATAAGGTAAAACTAATGCCATTTAAGATGAATTTATGGGAAATAAAGTTAGCTATCTGGAATTCAGCTTTTTTTTTTTTTCTTTACATTTGAAAGCTTGACTGAGAAAAAAGGGTACATCTTTTAAATGATTCACATTTTCACAAAACAACTTATCCACACAGGACATTTTGGTTAAGAAACTAGAATAGTGTAAGTTTGTCACGACATACACAAAATGCATTTTTAAAAAATCATTAATAGACTCTAATAAATAACTGTAAATAAGAATAATTTGGTTTTAGATGAACACAGCAGAATTTGGCATTTAATCCCATACTAACATCTTTACTGGCATTTAAAAGGAAATTTCAATCACTGCAGATAAGGCTTGTGTGTCATAGACTGAAGAATGCTCTGGAACACAGTAGGACACCAGTGCTAAGGAAGAAAATCGGTTGAGTGGGAAAGCTGAGCAAAGAAGAGCAGAGGCTCAGCTAAACATGGAGGTGAACACAAAGTCTGTTGTCATATTTGCATGCAAGAAAGTGCACTGAGAATCAGGAGTTCGGAAGAGTTCTGGAGTCATTTGGAATTCATTTCACAGACCTTGCAGCAGAGGTTTAGCGTTGCTGCTGGACGTGCATGCAGGAAGATCCCAAGCACACAAACGTTAAATTACCTTCTGCATTTGGCACTGGCACAGCCACAGCTGGAATAAGGCCTCATGCAAGGATTTATAATTTTTTAAATCAGGCAGATATATTGGAGGATATTCAAGCGAGACAAACACAACAAATCAATTAGAAAAGATACTTTGCCAAAGGGCACAGAACTTCATCTTTCTTATTGAAGGGAAGCTTGAGGAGTGCCTTGAGTGCAAAAGCAGCTATGAGCCACACAGATCTTAACAATTTAGAAACACAAAGGTATAAAAGCTTCTATTGATGGAAAATGACAACTATTAAAAGAGATGAGCTCAGAAATGAAGTGCATGTTTTGTTTGGTGCATTTCTCTTAACGAGTACTTACTATTTGGATAAATTACCCAGGGCAGAGATCTTTTATCAAGAGGAATTTTAACAAATAAAGATAAGATGATCTGAAAGATCTAATTAGAACATAAATTAATTTGAGAAAGTCATATGGCTTTGTCCAGTGACTGTGGAAGCCACACTAAGGTGACCACCCTGGTGCCTGCCCCTCAGCAGAATTAGCTCCTTTTAGCACTCTTAGTGCTGCACATTGCAGGTTCACCCATATTTTGGTGCTTTTTGTGTCATGATAATGATCATTGAGCAAACAGGTGTGATAGGGGACTGAATAAATGAGGTAATTTGTAATTAAAATTAAATGTAAGTTTAATTTCTATTACACCTTTGATTCTGTTATGAATGCTGGTCCAGCACTCACATAATAACCCACATTAATCAACATTATCTTTGTATCTTTTTAAAAACTTGGTATGCAGCCTCTTTTCTCAGTGCCAATAAAGTCTGCCACCACAAGCAGAAAAAGAGTGATTTACATTTACTTTCAAAATCGAACTTAAAGAGTTTAGGATGACTGCTGGAAGGCTGGTCGTCAATAATCACATATGTTTATATCTGCAATCAGGTACAAAACTAAATTCTAAAAGCTGATTACAGTGTAAACAATACTTCAAACCAAGCACAATGTTTTGGTTTGTAAATAAGCAAACAAACATTTGGCTTTTTCTCTCTTCAGTCCCTTCTTCCAAAATTATTTAGTTTGAACTAGGTTAAGCTTATTCCAGAGAAAACAAACAAGGCAGATGGTTAAATGTCTGTATGGTCTGGAATTCCATCAATTTACCAGCAACCAAATCACCATTAGGTACAAAGGCTTGTCAGCAGTACCAGAGAAACTAATTAATCCTTGGAGAATTCTCTGAACCAGCACATGGAGCAGTGGCCTTTCATGGCCAGGGGTCTTTTTCAAGGTGAGGTTTCCAGTGAAATTCATACAATGTGCTTCTGAATTTTCAGATCAATTCAGCTGCTGCTGCCACCACCATATGTTTGTATGCAGAAGAAAGTGATGCTTCTGGAGTTTGGAGACTGATTCAGAAATGTACTTATGCACAGGGTTTCTTTTTTATTGGAAAGGAATAATAAAAGGCCATTTCTATTCCAGACAACTCTCAAAGGGGTGCTGAAGCTTCTGATGAATTTCAGTGCCATCTAAAACATAACCACTATTCTAACCAGAAAACCTTTGAAAATTTCAGGGAAGGGCAACTCAGAACAGTAAAGCACAGCATTTTTTGGATCTTTAATGTAGATCAAAGAATGCTCACTTATATTCCATTACAGCAATAGCTGTATGATTCTGGGGAAAAAAAGAAAACAATAAAAGCCTATTTCCTCCAGCTTCTGAAATGCATATCCACATCCTACAGGGTTGGGGCCAGGCCTATCAAAAAATCTAATAAAGGTCTCCAGGAATTTCAAGAGAAAGTTACTCTGGAAAAAGCTTTACTACGGGTTTATGCAAGCACATCCTAACCACATCCCACCTCTGGTTAGGATGAAAGGTAGATGCCTTTTTTTTTCCACTCTTGTATAAGCCAGTGCATTCCAAGATACCTCTAACAACTACAAAAGGAAGATCAAGCTTCACATAAGAAAACTAGTCTACATATGGAGTCCAGCTACATTTCACCTGAGAGGAACAAGAAAGTCAGATTTAAACAGAGGCTACTTCCTCCAAATAACCCAACATTTTTTTAAAAACTATAAAATCCAATTTAAAGGTTATTTATACGGGAGTAATTCTTTCTTTGATTCCAGACATGTAGCCATCTTTGGCACAAGACACAGCAGTTACACCATCAATCCAGAAAACTGTCATTATTTTCACCTAGCAGTGATTAGCAATAACATATAAGCTTATGGGCTCCAAACCCCAAAAGAGGAACCAGAAGTACCACTACTACATCTGTTGCAAGAAAACAGCATTTAGCAGACTACAGTTTTTCTTGCTATCTACATCTCTTGTCACCCACCCACTTGCATTCAGCCTTGGGTTTTTGAGGAAAAACGAAACATTCCTCTGGTGCAGAGAGCCATCTCCACCAGAATCCTGTGTGGATCTGATTTCTTTATGCTCCTTTCATTTGGATGTGGAGATAAAAAAGTCATTTCTCAGCACTACAGCAAAACTAAGGTCCCAGACAAATCAGGAATGCCAGGCAGCAGCTTCAGCAGGAACACTGGAAATAAAAAGAATTTGCCATGTAATTTCACAAGCTGAAGAAGAGGATTCATAAACAGAGGCCCCTGAGAGCCAAATAGCACTTCAGTGAAAAGTAAGAGGGAGGTGAGTCTCCCAGAGCCGTGAAAAGGGTTTGCCCACCTTTAGCAGGTGAACCAGCAAAGACTGGTGATCCTAAAACAAACACACACACCCACAAACCCCACAGGCCTTTAGAATTTACAGTAGAACTTTATTAGCTTCCCACTCTAATGATTCCAGAGTTTGGAATTGGAAAGGACCTTATTTACCCTGTCTCACTTTGCCTGAAGAGAACCATTATAATGGTTACAGCCTTGTATAAATACCTCTGCTCAAGGCACCTCTTCATTTGTTTAAAAACAGAAGTCTCGTTAAAATGCAGTGCACCTTTTACTACAGGACAGAACATAAAAATAACCGTCTTAGCAAGAGGCCCTGTACTCTTTAGGGATTGAAAAGCAAAGAAAAGAATAATTCAGAAACCTTAGAGTCAGTATTCTGGCCTCTTGGAAAGAGGTTTAAGAGATCAAGAACAAACAGATTAGTAGCCCTTTAGGCAAGACTTGAATTTTGTTCTTATCTATCAAAAGGCAAGAACAAAAACCAGTAAGAAAAGCTAAGGAGTGAGCTCTGTTTAATTTATATTTCCACATTACCAAAAATTAGAAAGGCACAACATTCCCTACGGGAGAGGATAAACTTCTACTTATTCATATTTTAAAATGTAAATATATTGGACCTCAGCCTTGGATCCAGAACTGAGGAATGCAGATCAACTACAGCAGCACTCAAAACAAATGTTGGGGGGGTTGAATTTTTTATTTTTTAATATAATTGTGTGGGTAGGGGGATGATGTGGAATAAGATGAATGCACTTCTTTACTTTGTTACATCTGATCCACCCACAGGTCATAGCAAATTCTCTGGAGATCATCAACAGCTGATACCTAAAGACTCAGCAACTCAGTGATGCTCAAGCACAACCTCTGTGCAAACCAGTCCTTTGCATCCAAGGGATACAGAAGGTTTCCCTCCTCTGTACAGAGGAGGTTGACACAAGATTGTTACTGGTTTACTTCTTCCCCCAAAATTATGAAATAACGACAACGAATGCAGAACAAGAAGTTACAAACACACATGTGACACACACAATGATTCCAGTGAAGGAGGAAATTCACTCTGACACAAATTGGTTCAGGGTAAAGACACAAATTATGCTGGTGGGGCTACTCACACAATTTCTGCTTTAATACCTTCTGCTGTGGTATTTTTGCGGGCACATCAAAGAACAATACAGGATGATGCTGACAATGCCTCTCACATATAAAAATTTCATTACAGAGTGTTAAAGGCATCATTCTGTATGAGAAACAGGAATTCATAGGAGTTGGCTTTTTTTCTGACCTGAGGAAACATCTAAGGTTCTTCCCCACAGTGACCCAATACCAGAGTATTGGATTTGTGAGACAAGGTTTTGGTGGGGGGGTGGTTTACAAGGGTGGTTTCTGTGAGAAGCTGCCAGAAATGCCCCCCCATATCCAGTGGAGCCAGTGCCAGCTGGCTCCAAGACAGACCCACCACTGGCCAAGGCTGAGCCCATCAGCAACAGTGGCAGGGCCTCCGGGATAACAGATTTAAGGAGGGGAAGAAAACCCTGCAGAACTGCCACCAGAAAGAAGATTAAGAAGATGTAGGAGAAACAGCTCTGCAGACTCCAAGATCAGAAGGAAGGGGAGGAGGTGCTCCAGGGCCTGGAGCAGAGATTCCCCTGCAGCAATCTCATGGAAAGCCCCCACTGGAGCAGGGGAAGAGGGTGAGGAGTCCTCCCCCTGCAGAGGAAGGAACAGCAGAGACAATGTGTGATGAAGTGACCTCAGCCCCCATTCCCTGTCCCCCTGTGCCACTGAGGGGGAGAAGGGAGAGAAAATCAGCAGTGAAGTTGAGTCTGAGAAGGGAGGGGTGGGGGGAAGGCGGTTTTAAGATTTGGTTTTATTTCTCATTGCTCTTCTCTGACTTGATTTGAAATAAATTAAACTAATTTCCCCGAGTGGGGTCTGTTTTGCCCATGATGGCAATGGGTGAGTGACCTCTGCCCATCCTTATCTTGATCCACAAGCCTTTTGATGTATTTTCTCTTGGCTGTCCAGCTGAGGGGGAGAGTGATAGAGCACTTTGGTGGGTGCCTGGCATCCAGCCAGGGTCAACCCACTGCAGTGACACTGAATACTCTGGTCACAATTTGTTCTGAAGGCTGCAGATGTGTAATATGATGAAAAATGTGATAAATGGGAAAAGGGGAGGGGGAAGGAAGGTCAGTAGAACACTCTTCTGTGTCAGCCCTGTAACTGCTTTACATTCTAATTAGTTTTAAAATATTTCTTGTAAACACTTCCCTATTCCTTTCTGCAAAATGTTCAGCACTACCTTTTATAGAGGTGCCTGTAGTCCATGTCTTCTCTTATAGAAACACAGCGAAACAAGTTTTATTTTTCATCAGTAAGAACTGCAGAGTTCCTTTCCCTATTGCAATTACAGTGGTTGGTTAGTCTGAGCTGGCTGAGGTGCACCCTCATCATTTCCATTTCAAATCACTGTAATACTCTTGCTTGTTTCCCAAGCTAAACTGCTGCACTCTGTTCTGTCTTAATTATGCAGTTGCCAAAGTCTACCTCAGGAATTATAGCACCTTGGAAACCCAGCAGAACTACTTATGCACTTACTACACAAAAGAGTTCAGAGGTTTGAAAGGATGGTTCTGTATTTCCAGCTTTATGCAAAATCAAGCAGTCTCAGTTATTTTTAATACACATGTATGGAATTGCAAAAGGAGATGTAATAAAACCAAGAGACTAAATTATCCTCTCAGTCCTTACACAAGCAAAATGAATTAGAGTTTTATTTGATTAACAGAAGCAAATTTACATAGAATTTGACCCAAAATTCATATGGAAGATAACCAGTACCCTAGACCTAGCCAGGAAAAGCTGCCAACAGTGCATCAAGAGCTTTAAACAGAGGCCATTACCTACTGCTTATTTCTTTTTCAACCTAGAAAAAGGAACTGCTCACCAGATGCTGAAACCTTCAGCAAAAGAGAATCTATCGTTCCCCCCTCATTACTGCAGTTCACACGAAAAGTACCTTCCCTTGACTTCAGTGCAGTCAGATGACTACAGACTAGAAAGAGGAGAAACGGTCCCTATGTTTTATTAAACACTTTAAAAATTGATACAAAGAGTGCTCCAGTAACAAGAGCTGACAGCTTTGATTAACACAGATACATTTCCTTCCTGTCCCTGCATCAGAGCCATTGTAATTTAAAAAATAAATGAAACTTCAACAAACACCTATTTGTAAATTCAGAGCAAACAAAACAAACCTAAAACCTTACTCCCCACAAGTCATGCTACATAAAGGGGAGGGGTCTATACCTAGGAAGAAGCCCCTGTGTGTACTGTGCAATTAAACATCAAGTTCTCAAACAGGTGTCTTGAGTCACTGCACAACATCTGGACAGAAGAAGCAGCGTGATCTCTGCCTCAGACCATCCCCAGTCTGAATCCCACAACAAACAGGCAATTGGAAGGAACAAAACATTATTCAACACCATAGTTTGTTTTCCTTAGGAGGCTACAGCCAGAAAGAGCATCCCCAATAGTCCCCTGTGACATGAAACAAGGTTTCTCATGTGGTAACAGTATCATCTTGCCCTAAGATCATTCAGGCCTATTTTAGTCACATTTTCTGTTGTTATTTTTCTTCTTTTTTATTAAAGTAGGCAAGAGCAAACAGCTTTAAAATCACATTACCTTGTCTCAGTCAACTGTTTGCCAATGTAACAATATAGTAAAGTAGTGTATATTAAAGTTCAAAAGTTAGACTTCAAAGCAAAACCCATTGAGGAGAATTATTTATAACCTATAAATCAAGCTGCAAGAAAAGCAGTGGTAAGGGTTTCTGGTTGACTGTTGGGGCAGTGGGGCACATAAGGAGACAGCATCATTTAAACTCTTTAAAATTTATCTTTTACCTTTTAAAATGTCTGTGTTCAGTGCAAATAAAATTACTACTTTCACAGATTTACAAATACTGGCTGTGACAGCACTACTTGTTGAGTCCAACTGCCAGGGCATGTGGACATGTACATGCTTCCAGACTGGAAATATTCTGCTTTTGAGGGCACAAATTTCCTCTATTATTTAGTGACAACTATTAGTAGTCCAATTCATTTTAGTAGGATTACTGCCAGGCTTACCAAAATAGTGACTGTGTGCACCTTTCTCTGCTGTCTACAGCATCCTGGCAGTACCACAACACAACCAAGATTTGATTTTCCTGGGCTCTTCTGGAAGCAATTTGGGAGAGAATTATTAATAAAAAAAAGAAAATACCACAAAACCTTATGCAAAAACTGAAAAGGTTAAAGGAGACCCTACAAACTGGAGGGTTTTTTTGATTTTATGCTCAAACTGACTTAGAGTTATGGTATTCTCATAATTTATGCTTCTGCCTTGGATGTAGCTATTAACTGAATGTGTCACTGACCTTGGCTGGATGACAGAGGTAATCATTTCCCGAGGATGAATTGCTCTTGAACAGTTCTTTATTATCAGGCAGGCCTATGATTTCCTTTAAACACTAGCCATGCCTCTATCTATTCCTCTGGTTTGTTTATTTCAATAAAGCAAGTGTATCTCATTACTAAAGAACATGCAAAAAAATCTATTTTATTTCCAGCTTGTTGCACTCCAGAGTACAGATTATCTTCTTGTGTTTTCTTGAAAGAGGCCTGTATGAACATTAATGAGAACTATTGGATTCTTAACACTTCTGCAAAGTGCATTCAACTCATAGGAGCATGTAGGAGGTTTAACCATAGAATTTATTTATTTTTTTAAGTCTGGCCCAAAAATCAAAGTATTAAGCCATCAAACCCAGCTTATTCTATGCCTAGAAAACTGATGTGGTAAACCTTATCAATGCTACCTTTCACAAACAGGCAAAACTTGGTTTTGGCACGAATTAGCCTCTGAATGCCTCAAAATGGGAAGAATCTCCCTGCAGAAACTGTGTCCTTTGCTCCCAGAGGAAGAGAGGACTTCCCAGTATTACAGCTGCACATTTGGCACTTTATGACCCTCATTCAGGATCCCTGTTAAAGGTGAAGTTTCTGAGCTCCAGACCCAACACTTACATTGTGAGCCTTTTCCCCCCTGCTCTGTCTATATATTGAGAAATAATGCCATGTTGGTTGACATAATCTGTTTACAAACCTACGTGCCTGCAACATAGAAAAGCTTTCTCCTGCATATTAGCACAAATTAATTCTGCTACTCTATGCAGAGTGACTTCACATGCATCAAATGTCCCTTCTACCACAGAACAGGATAACAGGAGTTTTTTGTACACCTGAGGCTGCAAACATTGGCCAAAATTTAGAAAAAACTCACATATTTAGCTATTATCTCTGAGGTGCCATCCACCATGCCTCTGAGAAGGTCATTAGTCTCATAGAACCTTTCTATTCTGGGTAAAGCACATCTCACATACACCACCAACCCCCGCCCAGCCTCTCTCAAGTCAAGATGACCGGATTGCAAAGAGGAATCTGGATTTCTATGGACCTCTTTGTTCATTCACTCCTCTTCAGATTTATCTCCACAACCTTACTTGCATCCTTTAGTACACAATGAAAAGTAGTTTTTAAGGAACAAATTGTTCTAATTCACCTGTTACCATCTATCCCTCCTAGGAGTGAATCTGCTTTTACCCATCTCGATGATGTTATCCCTTTTCTTGACTTTTATTTAGCAATAGGAAGGGGAAGGAATACCTTAAATACAGTCTTCTCAATTTTAGTATGCAGGTTGCTCAATATCATATGCAAATACTTCATAATATATTGATATACTCCACTTAAAGTTCACTCGTCTCAAAGGGGCTGAGACAAAAGGTTCTTAGGAAACTGGTGCCAAATTCAGAACTGGTTTCCAGTTCTTAGTATTCAAACTAGAACGCTACCATGGAGAAAGATTTTTTCTGATGATCATTTTACTTAATGATCTTTACCCAAAGAGCTCTCCATGGACTCATCGCCCATTCCGAAGGAGAGTTCCACTCATCCAGACCACTCCTCTCCACAGGACACACTCCCCATTCCCAGTCTCTCCATCCTGGATCCATACATTTCAGCACTCCAGCCAGGAGACTGTCCCACCACATCTTTGTGCTACCAGCAAGATCAAACCCCCACAATTCTGCCCAAGCTTTCAATTCCTCCAGTTTGCTTCCTTTGCTGTACATTTTCTTGTATCAGTAAGCAGAAAGAAGCACATCAAATCTGAATTCTTCAGTCAATCTTCAATGACTGAAGAATTCAGCTGCTTTAAAACATGAACCTGATGAGACATCAAATTCAAACTTATAGAGCTCAAAAGGTTCCTTCTTTTCAAACTGCAGGATTCTTACTCTAATAACCTTGTGGGGTCATGGCCAATTGGAGGTTATTGTAGAACGCTGCCCAAAAGTATATATTTTATAAGCCAACAACTGAGACACAAATAGTTTGATGTTACCTAATGCAAGCAGCAATAATCAACAACACAAATAGTCAATTTATTTCAAAATTGCCACAGTAAACAAAGCTCGCTCTTGTATATAAACACTTGCAAGTGCAACTGCTTATATTAGACAGTAATTTTAGCCAGTATTCCGTATAATTTTCCTGCCTTTAATGAAATTTAACTGCTGGGAATAAGGAGCTACAAGTTGACTCCAGGTTGCCAGAAAGCAAACTGGGAAGAAAAATAAAAATACCACCACCTTGTCTTCAGTAAAAGGTAAAAGGGAGACAAAGAAGATATATACTGTTGGTTCAAAACTCTATCAAGTACCAAATCAAAGTACAGCAGGAAATCCTTACCATACTTTTGAAATATTCTGATAACATTTCCTTTTTTTAAACAAAAGAAATCATTCAGGTTGAGGATCCTATATTAAAAGATTAACAGTATTTTTTAACTTGGGCTACAAATTTTGTGCCAAAGAAAGCTGATTTCTTCAACTCCCCTCCTTTTTCTCAGATAATGGTTTAAGAATAGTCACTACTTAAAGTACATTGTGATCTAAATTTTGTAAACAGAGAACAGACACTCAGCATTTCAGAAAATGCTTTTGCTCCTAACACAGTTTAGAGTTACGATTGTGCTCAGCTCCCTGACAGAACTGGATCATCTACTGCATCATCCAATCCCTTGTTTTCAGCCATGTAATAGTGCTGTCAATGTGAGCAGCCTTCAGCAACACGAAGACCTCGGCCACTGCACACACAGCGAAGGGTAAAATTTGCATTAATGCAAAGATAAATTATCAACTCAGTGCAAGGAGTGAGGACACAAACATCAACACCACCAGCAAATGGGAATGTGAGAACAAGAACATTTCACAATTTCTTCATACTTTTGAGATTTTTTTAAAAAGTGACATCGAATACTCTATGGCATTTTCAGAGAACTTTATGGATGCTACATTTCAAACTGCAGGGTAAAACACTTCGGAAAATTAAGAACAAGTTAAAAGACTAAAAAGAATTCTAGATCCTTTACTTTCAGGGGTTACTTTCATCCCCATTATAATGTCAAATCCATTCTCTGGAACTGAAGTTAAATCACTCAGATTTACTGAGCAGCACAAGAAGAAATATCTATTTCAACATTGGAATACTTCAGTTAATAAACGTTTAATATTGATAATTTCTGACATGCCCATTTCAAATTTCTAATTCAGAGACTCATTTCTGAAGGATGACCTAATGCAGGACAGCCTTGATGAAAGTCAGAAGGCTCTTACTTTCCAAGTGGTCATCTCTATTTCCAGACCAAATCCTCAAAAATAAATTAGGCAAAATTGCCTTTGATGTCTGCTGAGGGAAAAGCAAGTATTGTATGAGTAATTAGTGCAAGACCAAAAACAGAGGCCCTGAAAGGAGTCAGTCCTCAGAAAAAGCAGTTTCTAAGCTCTCCAGAGGGCAGAACTGTCAGACTACATGTCTTTCAACAATAAGCTTCATATTCCCTAGGAGACCAAGTGCAAAACAACCTTGCAATGGTAATGAATTGCTGAGATAGAATAACAAGTAGTCAGACGTAGCTAATAATAATCTTTCTTCTATGTAAACTGGGGTCCCATCATTCTAAGACAGCACTTCCCAATTCCTTTTTCTTAAATACAAACACCGGTGTCTTTTCTGCAAAGTGAAAAATCAATATTGTACAAGCACCCCGGGCCTAAGCAGCTAATACTCACCTTCAGCTAAAAATATACAAACCTCCCATCTCACCCCAAACCCTCTTCACACAGTGGGACTGTGTAGGTATTTTATCACTCATTCATGGAAGCCATCCCAAAGTGTGGATGGAAATTTTGCCCTCCACTACAATCTGTCTGGAAATTAGGAAAAATGATGCAACATAATGAGACTTGCATTTCTGGAAACAAAAAAAAAACAAGAAGAAAATAATAAAATAGTAGCAAAGTCTAACTTGCTTTCGGAAGTCTCTGATTTACCAAGCTAACTACAAAACTTCTGCATGTGGAAAAAATAGCTTACACTGTGAATGGTAACAGGCAGCAGATGATCAACAGTGTATGTTTGTGGGGAGTGAATGTCCAAACTGAACTTCTAAACTGCCAAGCAGAAACCCTGTACTTGCAACTAGTGTGAACTGGTTGGAAATTTTGTTAAATCCTGGAACAGAAGTGGCATGTCCTAAATTCTCCAGTTAAGTGTCACGGGAGAGAACCACCAATGCGGAGGCTGAAGACACGTTGTGCTTTTGCACATAGACTGCTGAAATTGGGAAAACCACACAGCTTGAAGTTCTGGAAACTAGAGGAAACTGATAAAAAGGGTTCCCAAAAAGAAGCAGTGGTCTCAGAAGAAGTAGGCATATACACTTATATACACATGTGCATTTGCTCCAAGTGCAAGCTACACAATGGACAACTGAAGCTGAGGTGCCAGTTTTGCTAAGACAAAGATATGAGGACATATGTTGTAACATGAAAAAAAATCCAGATTAAAATCATAAACTAACTACAGACCATTTTCCTTGGTTAATGCACATAGTCTGTCAGTCTACAGATACAGCAGATAAAAAGAAATTGCAGTATCTGTTTCCAGAGAAGTAGACATGAAACCTAATAAGTCTAACCACGAGACTGAATTGGATAAACGTGCTGTTGACCAGTCAGTACCCTTTCCCTGATTCCTCTTAATGTCTGACTTTTCAAATCTTAGCAAAAAGATTTGTAGGTTCCTATGGCTTAACAGACAGTGCATGTTTCAACAGCCACAATCTTCATTCTGCTTATTAAAGTAGAAAAAGCAGGGTAGAAAAAGAAAGCAATTTCAGTCAAGTTAACTAAATTCTGAGCCAACTGAAGCACAACTTCATCAGAATTACACGGTAGAGTCTGTAAGAACCAAGAGCAAAGCAGGGGCAGAGGTTTCAAGATGTTGTTCACCTCCCGCTCGAACATCTGCTTTCCATGTGAAGAAACTGAAATCCCCAGGCTCCTGCAACTCTTCTCCAAGATGAAAAACAAGGAGAAAAATTATTAGTAAATGATCAAGGAGCAAGAATACAGACAAAGAACTAAAATATCTGACATCATTCGTTGCTAACTCCATTGAGAGAGAGCAAACATCAGAAGCAAACTGATGGGAGATGCCAGGGAAAGGACCAGTAAGACCATGGGCCTGGACCTCTGCTGCATGTTCTTCCTGCTGGAAGATGTAAGGAACTATGGACATGGGCAGGACACAAATCATTACTCTGAGCAAAACATTAATGCAAGCACCCAACTAATAGCCCGCAGCAGTTTAAAGCATAACATTTCAGATAACTGTTTGATTATTTTTGAAATCCCCAACCAAAAACATTGCTGGGTAGAAAAAGAAAAGGGAAAGCCTTAGATCTGAAAAGAAGTGATGGCATTTTCAAACAGTTAAAGCACAGGAAATATTAGCTAAGGCAAGCTGGACTTGTCCCTCGAGTTGAAGCTGACACACACTGACTTGCTCTCTTCTTAGCTCCACTAACAGGTTATGTTGTTTTTTTCTACACTCTTTTTCTCCTAGTGATCAAAAGAGATCTCCAGGGAGCAATAACTCATCAGACGTGCAAGCAATCATGGTTAATACTAAAATTCCTGCACTCCTAGGAGCAGACATAGCATAAGACACAAATAATGCCTCTTTAAGGCCAGGATAGGTGGAGACTGAAATTTTAATAGGGTGCAACTGTTCAATCCAGAGACAAGAGGAGTGAAAGAAACACAGGGAGCCCAGATATGCACCATTTAACTTCAGGCGTCTCGTATTCAGTTCTCAGTGAAGAGACAGATGTGCAAGCAGCACATAATTTAGGTTAGAAGCTTATTGTCAACACAATGTAGTTTTAAAATAGCAAGATGCTGAACCACTTAGAGGTAGAAGATGAAAAGGAAACTTGCTGGTTGTTAAACTCCAGTAAGGCTGAGAGAGCAAAGATCGTGATCAACAGGGAATGACAGCAAGTTTAATAAAAACAGGACAAAAATGGGAATTCTGAGATGACAGTGAAAGGAAAGTTTGCTTAAAGGCAGACAAAAACACATTCAAAGAGATGATTTAACACTTATTTTCACGAGACAGTCAACACATCTGAACTTCAGCCTTAAAACTTTAATATTTTTCCCATACTTAGCATAAATATTTCCTCGTTTACAAAAGGAGATGTAATCAGTGGTACTTCCCCCTAACAAGATAACACCTCACAATAACAATTATATTGATTATCTGACTCCAGTTACCTTTGCAGAACAAAGCCTTGGCCAGGAATGCAAAATTCTCACCTCTCTGTCCTGGTTTATTATGTACCAAGACAGTGACTGACCTGGAGGAGGGAGCTCTCTGGTGCCAATCTTTCAGGTACATTTAACTACCACCCGGCTTCTTCTCCCCAAAAACACACAGTGACTGGATAATTAAACCTTATGCTATGTTTGCTGACTGACTGGGTTTTCCAGGCCCACTTCCATTTTGCTCCTCCTGCAAAAGCAGGGATAAAAGCCAGCCTACACAAGCAAACTGCTGAACTGCTGCACTGTCAGAAACACCATCCTCTCTGACAGCAAAGTTCTTCATAAAAGAGACACAGGAGAAATGAACTTTGATAAATCACCATTTTCAGACCTAATTTTTTTTACAGCTAGAACACAGATGAAACAATGCTTCTGGTGCGTGAGAAAAATCAACTTCCCACTGTGTGTGTTCCACCTTCTTCTGACTATTTACCCATTACAAAAACACCAAAACCACTCAATAACCCAGAATACCTTCACCACCAGCTTAGTGCAGGATCCTGAAGAAAGGAGATGCCTGGGCCAAAATCTAGACAGCTTGGCACTATCCTTCTGGCATGTTCCACTATGAGAAATTCTCCACAAAATAATTATAGCCAACATCAACAAATAAATCCAGCAGCAACATAGGGTAAAATGCAAATGATGTTTGTAATTAACCACTTGTTCTGAAATTACTAATATAATTTCATTTTGCAGATTCATTAATAGAAAATTAAACCAATTATTTTTATTGCTGTGCCATAGTTTGTGCTGTGTGCATTATAATAGCTAAATGGCATTGATAAAACTACTACACTGTTATGCAGAATGCAATTAGTATCCCACTTTGCATATGCAATTGCCACAATACTATAATAAAGAATTAACTGATAAACAAGATTCAGGATACAACCATTTGCCCTCTTTCCAATCATTATATTTCATAATGAAATGGCATTGCTCAATTCAGCTTTTAAATATCTTAACAGAGAATAATGAGCTTGAGATGTTCTGGAAAGCAGACCAGGGAACACCGGGATGATAATAGCACTGTGTTCCCATGACAAGAATGAACTAGTAAAGTCTAGGACATTAAAAAAAATCCATTGTATGATAAGAAAAGCACCGTGCTTATGCTATATCAAGTTTGTTCACTCTTCTTTCTGTGCATGTGTCTTATTTCCAATGCATCACAGTTGAGTATTTGGGCTTTACTTCATTATTCCACAAAGTCATAAAGTGGAGAAAACCAAGACCAAACTGTACTGCAAAATGACTCATTCCTGAATTCCTACTTTCTATTTTTTTTAATTGAGTCTAATAAAGTTTGCCTGTGGGCACTGAACACAAGTAAAAATACCATGAAACACGCAGGTTTGCAGAGAATTGGTAGTTCACCACAATTTCATTTTCACAACAAAAAAAGGACAGTACAAATTAGGAGGGAGAACCCTGGAGATACCCATGGCCTCATATATTTTGAGAATGACTTGAAAAACAAGTTACAATATACTGAGGGCTGGCAGCACGAGGCACAAAATAGAAGAGGTTACTCAAATTATACCCTATACAAATGGCACCACATGAATTCTGCTGTCTTTAAAACTTGTTGTGTTTTTTTTTCTTAACTCACTGCTATATCAACACATTTACCTGGACTTCAATTCTGCCACTCAGGAATCACTGAAGTCCTATGTCAAACTCCCTTCCTGCTGCAACCAAAGACATCATTTTACCATGGCTATGACTTTTTTTTTTCTTCTTAATGTTTGGGATAATATTTTACAGAAGTATGCTACCTCTGGAGGTGTGTTCATCTCACCAAGTGACACACTTGCAATGCTTTTATATTTTCTTCTTCTATTTCCCTCTCCTCTAGAAGCAGACTGTCTAAACAATGTGTGCAGGGGAAGAGACGGGTCACTGAAAGAAGTCCCAGAATGGCTCAAAGGCCTCAAGTGCACCCAGGATTTTGCTACATTCCTTCAAATCACAGTCCTCTACTGTCATAGGCTGAACTATATCAGGATCTAGAAAAGCACTGAACAAACACTTCCATACTTTCTCCATGGTATCTAACCATGCTGTTAAATCAGAGCTCACAGTTGCTGTGGGTAAGTGCCATCTATCCACGCTCTTCACAGGGACAGATTTTCTGTAAACTATAAACATATACATGAAAAGAAAGGAAACCCCCATTTCCAGAATATACCACTTGATATTAAAAGCAAAAGATTCTGTCACTACTTAAGGAAGAAACAGATTGGCAGAGACAAAAATCAAGCCAGGAACTACAGAACAACAGCTACTTTTGGGTACAGTTCAAATTCCTTACTTCATCATTAAACCAACTAAAACTCTGCATGATTAATTAATCCAAGTTTTTCCAACTTGAATAGCTGCACATAAAGATTAGGTTCTCAAAATCTTTAACCCATCACTAAAAATTAAAGAGCATTACAAAAAAACCAAAACAGTCACTAATTCACTGCGATATGGTGAGAGATCACCCTCTGCTCTTGTGGCAGCAGCATTTTTTAAACAGGGCTCTCATTAAAACTCCCAAAGCACTGTTGTTCCACAAGTCTTACATGCAGGGGATAGACTTGAGAATATTCCCTCCCAAAAAAACTGAAGTTGTTTTTAGAACTGAAGTTCACCAGTAACACACTGAGAAAAGCAATGCCACCCCACTGCAAGTTTTTCTCATCTGGAGAACACTTTACAATATTAAGCTGGCATCATTATCCCTTTTTTATTGAACAAGGCACAAAAGGATAAGCAACATGGCAAATGTCTTAACAGGGAAAATGCTGGCGACAGAATTTAGATATGACATCCTGTTCCTTATCCCCCTTGCAAGGCTACACAGCTTCAAATTTATCCTATTATTTACATGAAAATACAAAGCCTACTCGTATTAGAGTATCTTCATGCCAAAGGAAAGTTAAAATGTATTAAAAATACTATGAGAGCAGCCAGCAAAACCTTCACTGAACAGCTTCTAGTACACACCAACATTTCAAGCTGGCCTGCAAAATTAACTCCTTGTGCTTTTTAGATGAACTTATCTAGAACCAGAACTAGGGTTAACACATTTAAAAAGAAGAATTGCAATGTCCTATTTTATACTTCAACTGACACCACATCTATCCAGAATATAAAACTCAAATACTGACTAACTCCCAGCATAGGAGCTTGTAACATCTAAAACCCACCTGCTTCTAAAACATTTTGGAAGGAAAACATACATATCTTCCAAGGAATTAGAATAGCAGCTCTTTTGTCACAGCACTTTCACTTTGCATTATCAGACTAATCCCAAGAGCAATTTCACTCATTAGAATGAGTTTGGTTGATTATCTTTGACCTGAGCTCTACCACTACCACACTACTGCTGTTGATTTGTTAATTAAAAGTGCAAGTGCATCAAACTAGTCAGAAAATGAAAAATCTCTTCAGAAATGGTAGTCTCTATTGCTGCTCATTTTTGCATGCCTAAAGCCAGTTTAGTACACAGGAGAGCAAACTATAAAGGACAATTTCTTTCTTTATGCAAAAGCAATGAGCGATGAGTAATAAAAGGTATCAATTATTCACATTGCTTCCCAGCAGTTCAGAATTTCAAGAGGAAAAAAAAAGAGATAAGAAGCTATATTCCTTTTGAGTAAAAAGCAAAAATTATTTGGTGAAATGCAGATATCTCTGCATAGAGCATTTGGCTAAATACATTTGGAAACAAGAAAAACATACCCATCTTGGTTTTCTTACTCAATTTCTTAATAATATGGATTCTTTGCCAAAGTATAATTTCCAGAATTGAAAACTAAGATCAGAGAAGGCACTGAATAGCTCAGACCTGGCATTATCAAGCCAAAAAATATTGCCTTGAAAGAGCTTATGCATCTGGGAATGTCGAGAAACCACAGCTGGCCCTTTGCCTCCCTGGCTGGAGTCAGCTGTGCTCACACACCACCAGCTGAACAGCTGAAGGAGAGCTGCTTCCACAGATGTGGGGCTTGACTTCAGCTCATGGATGTTGAAAACATGGTATATACTGGACAAAGGCAGCTCCTTGTGGGTTTTAGAGTTTTTGGGGGCGTCAGAGGGGGGTGTTTTTTCTTTTTTTTGTTTTAGAGAAAGAGGTAAGAAACAGCAATGAAAGGAATGTGAAAACTGGAAGTGTCCAAAACGTTTCAAAATGTTTCTTTACTCTCAGTGAGTAAACCAATGAAGTAAACCTTTGCACAGGAACGCAGATTGCACATGTGAGAGGCAGGGTTAGCATTAAAAGAGTTAATGAAATAAGGCAAAGAATAAAAACACTGCCACTCTCATGGTAGTGGTGTTACGTGGTTTGCAAGAGCTGAAAAGCAAAGACATATTAGCTTTCTAAGCTTTAAAAAGGTAACCACCCTACCCATCAGGCACTTGATAAATTTGTCCGTTTTAGCTCTTCTTAACAGAAGAGACTCAATAAAAGACTGACTTGTGTTTTCTTCTTTCCCCAAGGTCCTTAAATTATTACATTACAGTGGTTCAGAATATTGATAGAATCACGTATTTTTCTAAATAATAAAATACAAAAAAAAAAAAAAAGAAATGGCCAGCTTTCCTTTATGGTATTTTCTTAATGAATTCAAGAGGGAAAAAAGGATATCAAGAGTTTATGAAGTGTTTAAACATAAAACCAAGGAATTATAGATAAAGTTCCAAACCATTAATCCATTATATACTGTGAATTGGACAACCCCAGTGAGATATCATTTCCAGAAATGAATCGAGCAAAGCCATCAGCAAATAGTTAACACTCTGAACCTCTGAAACACTCCTTGATTCAATTCAAGCTGCAAACCTCTATGTTTAGAAGCTAATTTACACTGGAATCTTCAATTTAATCATCTCTTCTCATGCATTTGAAAAAGGATGACTTTACTTCACATAGTCTAAATTAACTTTGAAATTTTGCTACACATCGTAATATAATATCTAGTCAGATATGCTGATCTTACCTTGAAATAAATTAATTGCTTGATTCCTCCTCTTAATATTATCCTGATGCTGATAAAATTTCCAGGCAGCATTATGAGCTGCTCTGGTTTTTGTTCAAATAGGTTAGAATGTATATAAAACCACATAAAGATCAGCAGTAGTAGGGAAAGAAACAGTTTTTAGATAGGAGGCAAAAAGAGATAGAAGGGAAATAATTTTCTGTTTGATCAGAATTTCACTCATTTCAAAATAAGTAAACTGAAGGCCACTGAACTAAATAATAAAAAAAGAAAAGTTGTATTTGCAAAGTGAGGGTAACGTTGAATTTCCCTTTTGTTGGTGTTGTTGTTACTTTGAAGTCAATAAAATTTCTACCTGTGCCATTATTTACATCACACTTACTGCAAAAAGTCTACCAAAGTGATTAGCTATTTATTTCCAGAAGTGCTCTGAAGAATCCTCTGGAAGGGAAAATTCTGAGGAGTCTACATGTTCAGGCAGTAAATAAAGTGGGAAGTTTATGATTTTCTCTTCCTCAAGAAACAAATTCTGCAATCAGTAACAAGGAAGAAAAAACCATAATCAATATGAAGAGAGTCTTCCTATGCTTCAGACTATGAAGGCAGATGTGTTTCTTGATAAGAGTCCTCTAGTTCAGGAAGAAAAATGTCAAGTATTAGCATGATCTATTGGGTTTATTCTTGTTCAACATTTAAAAAACAGCAAGTTCTTTGATCCTTCAAAGCCAAAGTCCTGACCTTCACAGAGCCACAAAGCTGTCAGGCCCTCTCTTAAGAAAGTAAACCAGTGTGACATTAGAATACATTATTATTAGTTAACATACTAAAGATTTAAACTGGTTTATCCTCCCCATGCTGGGCTGTACCAATCCACAGGAGTTCATAACAAGGATCTTTCCACAGAACAGGATCATTTTATGAAGACTAAGAAATTTTCCAAAAGGAAACTCTATAGAAGAACATTTTAAAAAGAAATTGCTTTATGGGTGTGGGAATTGTTAATTTAAGTCTAGAGTGGGAAACTGTCCATGCAGTAGAATCACACACTTTTTGGCAAACTGGAATAACCATGTTGTGGTATCTCCACAAAGTACACCAGTCCACAGGCTGAAGCAAAGTTTTGCTAATCCTACAGGATATTCTTCCATTAAAGAATAAGCAAATGCAATGAATTCCCCATTTTTTTTACAGTATGTTCATATTAATATATTCTCACTTATTTCTCCCAAATTAGTAACCAAATGTTGAGGTCTGACACTGGATTCTTAAATACACATTCCACAAAACTCAGCTATGTATTGGTGTTATCCCTACATAACTTAAACAAATTTTAAGCAAAATAGCATTTGCACTTTTCACCTTTCATAAGAACTGCATGGTTTTTTATTTACAGCCCTATACTATTTCTTATTCTTTACACTGCAAAGTCTATTTGGCACAGCATACCTTTATTTACACCACAATACAAAACAGTAGCTGAATGTATCAAATCCTTCGTGATGTATTTACACACCCAATAAGCAAAACAGTAACATCATCTGTGGATACAAAAAGATACCTTATACTGTAATTTTTTCCAACACAAATTAACTAATGCCCACTACTCAAAGATGCTAATTCACTCCACAGTGTAGCACTGAAGAGTATCATATAAAACTTTTTCATTTTCTCTTTCAATTGCAAAAAAGAAAAAAGGTTATTGCCTACCTATAAAACCACTTCTCTTCTGTCTCTTACGTTTAGTAAACTTGCAGGCATCACTCAGTTGGTTATACAGCCTGAAAAGAGTATATTGAGATTTTTCACAAGCAATTAAGGTCACTTACTGCTCAATACACTCCTTTCCATTTCATAGCTTGCACCATAGCAGATATTTAACTCATCACTTATAAACTTCCTGCTTACTAAGCCAGGCTGAAGATTTCCAACATACTCATTTTATTCCTTCTAGTTTTAAAGTTATATGAAAAACTTCAAAGTAAATATTTATTCTTTGAGACACATTTATCTCACACACAGAAGCCTTTGTGTATAAATTAGTTTTCCTTTCTTTGGCCCTGAATGGAGGCAAACTGCAAGGTGTCGACTTCTCTACTTGGAGAAGAGTCACTGGCTCTCCAGCCAACCTCAGCACACACCCACCCTGAGCTCCAACAGAGACAAACAGCCAGGAACAACTCAGGACAGCAGTGATGCTCCAAGGTGATGACCAAACCTGGCTCCTCACTCAAAACACCACGTTTATCAGCATAATTCAGATCACATGGAAATAAATTGCAGTCCATGCTCTTCTGAGCCACAGCCCCCAGCAGTTCACCAGGCAGAGAAAGGACTGAACAGGAACTCAGGTCAACCTGCCGCAGCAGCAGGGAGGAGGAAGCCACCACACTTGGTCCCAGCCAACCATGAAGTCATTTAAGATCTACCTACAGCTTTTTCAGAACAGCAAAGTTGTGTTTAATTAGCTGTAACATTAATAAAAACATCAGAATCTATAACTTTCATGCCATTGGCAAACTGACCTCTGTGGCCTTGTTTTTACAATTAATAATAAAGTAATGATAGTAAATTATAAGTGTTCATGCATACAGCTCCTTTTTGTGATTAAATAATTCTAATTGCATTTGATAACAAACATATTTCTGCCTTCAGGAAAAGAAAACAGAACTAATTCAAATAAGCAGATATCTGGCTTGCAATTTAAAGGGGGGGGAAAGCTTTTAAGGTGATTTCCCAGGAAAAATGTGCAACCAGAAAATTTTTTAAAAAGTGTGAAGGAAAAAGGATAGTAAAATAGGAAGAATATTATTTGTGGGAAACATTCATGACAACGTGAGTTCTCAAAATAAATGCTATGGGTAACAGATGCAGAAAATTCAAATACATGTGAACTATTTGGAATTCGTATTTGGCAAGTCACAAGAAGTGAAAGGCTCACGTGAAAGAGTTATTTCCAGAATGGATTCCTACCCCACAGCCTTTCCTGTATGCAGGAATTGAATTTTATAGGTATAGCAACAATATGAGTAATGACCCTTGGCGTTAGAATTTAACATGTCCTTCATGCAAATACAATCATGTCTTGGTTCTTTTGTAATAGAACAGCAAGCAGGTTGTAGAACTGGGGGGAAAAAAGGCAAAAGGAGATGCGTGGAAACTACACAATGAAATAATTTCATTGTAATATTGAGTGGAGTACAAAATGAACACAAGATAATACTGACAGAAGAGTCTAGCAAGCCTTGACCCACCTATTCACTTCAAGAAGAAATATTTCAAAAAAATTAAATTATATTATTTAATCTGCTCAGCGACAGCTTAAACACCAGGAAACAATAATTAATTTTAGTGAGAAAATGAGAGGTTTCCTCTTAAAGGAGGAGTGTCAAATGAAGTTGACCCCCAGCTTATACAGAATCACATCAGCTTTGGAAAAATTGAGTGATTTTCTATATTTTAAAAAAGTGGAGATTAACAATTAATATAGGAAGTCCTTTGCCTTTCAGTACCTGCAGCACAAACACAGCTGCATTCCAGCGCTGTGGCAACATCTAAGAAGTGAAGCTGCAAAGAAGGGCTCCACTGGAGCCTCTAGAAGGGGAATCCTTCTCTGTCTCTGGAATTCCTCTTCCATATTCCCTATCCTCCCAAACGTGCTCCCTCTGCTCAGCTCTGGCACAGGCACATCCTTGACCCAGACCCAGTTTAAGCTGAATTAGTTCAGGGAGGGGTTCAGTGCCTCCAGAGTGGGGAGAACAGAGTAACAACCCCCTACCACTGGTAGGAAGTTGTCAGAACAGCTCAGCTGTCCCAGAGAACTTCCCCTCAAATGCAAGTCAATGACAATGATTTCAGCTTTCAAACTTCAAGAAATGGAACAGGAAACAAAGTTAAGTACCTGTTATTTTAAAAGTATTTTTTACAACTAATCTTATTTCATCAGTAATGTGGTTTTAAAAAATTCAAGTTAAGCTGTACAGACAAGATTATACCTCTCATAGTACTGAAACACAACAACTTGAGGAAGACTGTCCACAGCAGATTACAAAGTTTGTGATCTCAAAGGAATTTTCATTATTTCAGCTGGCCATGAACAACTACAGGCTTAGCTCTGAATTTAGGACATTTTTCTTTAGACCAGTCTGCCTTCTACAGATTTTCAAACATCTCTAGAAAAAAAAAAAAAAGAAAAAAAAATCAGAACAGAAATCCATTCTCAGACGTTGAGAGTCAGATTTCTGTTCACCCCAAAAGAAAAAAAAGGCTGGAACATGTGTTTGTCTCAATCCCAAGCAGCTTTATTGAACTCCATGATAGCAACAGCAACCTTGCTTTTAATCCAAATCCAAGACTAAACTGCTGCTCAGGCAGAGCACATCCTTAACATTTGTAACATACTCCAAATCTCCTCACTACATGTAATGCAGGATGGTATAGCCTGGTAACATTAAACATTTTTGAGTTGAGATTGAAATAGTATCAAGTTGTTTGTATTAGATCAGGCTTTCTTCTGCAGCAAAACCAGCACAACCTACAAATATGACAAAGAGATGCTACAGCACACATTAGAGAGAGAGGAAAATAATTAACTGGAGACATAAGTTCCATTTTGTTTCTTTTCCAGGAGAGAAAAATAAATATCAGACAAGGATATGCCTCATGGTTGAAGTCTACACATACTGAGAATTAGCCCCAAACTAGCTACTATATCAAAACTATAAAATGGGCTGCAGATGGGAAGAACAAGTGACCCTTAAACTTTAGTTTAACTGCATATTACAGAAGACAAATTGGACAAGCAAAACAATTTGCTTTGCAGAATTCGCACAAGCAAATGTTATTTGCAGAAAGTCAAACATGTTCTCCCAATATTGCATGGTATTTGGATTATCTATTATATCAAGAGGCTAAAAAATTAAACATCTTGAAAATCAGTTCCACTTGTCATGAAAAGAGTTTCTGAGGAACAATAACAGAGGCTCCAAATTGAACTTCATCAAAAAACAATAAAATTGCTCTAGTATCAAAATTCAAATGGGAAAAGAAATGCAAGATATAAAGGTTCTCAGACTATTTCTTGTAAATTAGAAATGCAACCTTGCATGTGTTCTTTGCTGGATATTTTTGTGCAGCAAGGCCCAGAAGTACCAGAACATCAGTCATCATCTAACACAAGTTCTGTAAAGGATTGTTAAAACTGCTACCTATGATCTATGGCTCCTTTTGAACAGAAAGATAAATTGAAGAAATTAAGAACTGGCTAAAACAAAGTCAGTATTGAAGACCCTGGAAGTTGTAAGGCTGTAGGAAGAAAAAAAAACCCAAACTCCTAGCAGGGATACTTTCAACTTAAATACTCTGAAAAGAAACAAAAGTGGAGCAGGGAGCAGTCAAAGTATGAAACAGTTCTCTCAACAAAATTTCATAGACAAAGCTTGTTGTCATGTTTTTGGATTACATTCAGAAAGCCTTAAGATCTATTTACAATATTAAATCAACTCTCATATCGGAAATTTATTTGTTGTATAGGACTCAAGAAGTTGTGGGTCAGCTCCATTCCATGTTCCCAACTCTTACTGCCTGATATGCAAACAAAATTGATACTGAAGATGTAAATGTCACAGAATCACAGAATGGTTTGGGTTGGAAGGGACTTTAAAGATCAACAATATCTCAAGAGACTTCCCCTCTGCAAGGAGATCTCTTCAGGCAGTACTGACATGGTTTCATTCATTTGAAACTCATTTAGAAAATGGTGGAGTTCAGTTCTTAGAACCCTTCAGATTCTTACAGGCATATTTTCTTTTCTTCTTTGAGAATTCCAGGTAAAAATCTAAGCTGCTTGCTGTATCAGTCAGAGTATCCTAAAAACATAATTAAAAAGGACATAAATTCCAGTGCAACAGCAGCTTAGAGGCAAATCTCACTTTGCATGAATTTGCTGCTTTATACATCCTGAGGAACACTTCAGAGTATCCTTTGAGCAAGATAAGACTACTTCAAACACACTTGTCCATCTACTCCTCACCCCCCTATTGATGTGCTCCTCCTCCCTGTCACAGTTCAGGTTTGGTTATCCACCAACACTGACAGGGCTGTTCACCTCCAGCTCACCTCCCTGAATTCAGCTAAACCTTCTCTTTGATACACTTATTTACTGCTGCTGCTCCTCTGAGACACAGCAGAAGTCAGACAGAATGTTTCACAGAGTCTTGAGCCCTTTCTTTCAGAAGTTTACAGGGAACACAGAGTACTGCTTCATTTACCAGGTGACCAGAGAGAGCAGTGAACCCATCACTGAGCACGTGTGCCCAGGCACCAGAGGCTGAACACCCAGGTGATGGGACAGGATGGGACCAGGTCTTCCTCCGAGAGGACAAATAAATTTCCTGCTTTATTAGTATATCACTATTCTGATAAGGTGCAACTCCAGCCATGGATATCACAGTAGGGAATAATGGTCACCTATCTGTCTTTACAGAAGGGGCCCCCACTCTCCCTGTGATGTGTAAATCATAAAACACAAGCACACGAACGTGGCACGTTAAACCTGGTGAACTGGAACATCTCTGATGAAGGCCAGCCCTGTTCTCTGCGTGCTGGGCAGTCACTCACAGCACCCTCCACACCCCATTCAGCCACAGAGGAAGCTGTTTTATGGCACTCAGAGTTAACGCAGCCCTTTCTCAATTTGTAGCATTGGGGGTATCATCACAACATCTAAGAAAAACCGTAAAGGAGCTCAGTACATCATCTCACGTGTCCCTTGATCCCTTTTTTCTTTTATATTTACATCCAGTTGAAGAATACTTGAGCATTAATATAGCCATCAAACCCTCTCCTTGACACATGAATTCACAGGTTTTCCAAGGCATGACCACTGAATCATGTCAGAATTCAGACACTGAATGCCAGCTGCATCACTTTTTGTTAATCCTTTTGTTCCTTTCGCCCAAGGCTAGTATTTCTTTTGATCAATATAAATCTTTTCTGTCATCTTATTTTTGCTGTCACTCTGTGAACTGGATTTATGTATTATGCTCCTGAGCCAATATCTTCATTTATCCCTGGTGCTGCAGTCCTGTTCCTCCTGACAGGTACCCTGTGAATATATCATTATCAATCTCTCTGATCCTCCCAGGTTTGTACATAAATTCACCTCTCAGGAATTGACTTCCATAAAGTCGTAAGTCCCACCCCATTAAATGCCACCTGCTGCAACAGAGGCTTTACTGGAAAGTAGCACTGCTGAGAGACAGGTTTGTTGTATTCTGTGGGAAAGAGAGACATTCAGCAACAGTTAAGTGGAGACACCAGGAGTCCAAAACACGGACACTGGAAGCTCCAGCTAAATTTTCACACCCATTCAAAATGCTATTTAACTTAGTGCAGCATCACTTTCCACTTTATACTAGAACACCTCTTTATACTTTAATAAAAATACAATTAAATATTTATAGAAAAAAATAAGTTCTTAATTTTATACACTTAGCATCTAGGAACTATAAGACAAGTATTTGTGTGTGCAACAGTTGGACCTCACAAATCTGTGCATGCAAACAAACATGGAGCTGAGTCCTTGCCATTCAAAACAGCTGGAAGTTCAAATTCTTTTTTCCCTGCACTGCTACCCAGCATTTTTCACATCAGCTAAACAGAACCCCAGTCCAGAGTCAGGAGGATAATGGACACAGCTTTCAGAAACACTGTTGTTATTGGGAAAGATTCATTGCTGTAATAAACTATAGTAATGCTATCAGAGCATTATCACTCTTCATAGTGCAACACATTTTTCACTAATTCAGAAAACACTTGAAAGTTGGTGCCTTTCTGTGCTTTTTCTTCTCCACCTTTCTCTTGTACACTCCAGAAGATAACATATCAAGTATACAATTATGCAGCCTAAGGAAACGGATCCTGAGAATATTTAAATACTAGCACTAATCAAAACTGTCTTTTTCACTCATCTTACTCTTACTCACTCCTAAATACATTTTGTTCTCTGGGTAGTAAGCCCGTATGCAGAAACAAATACACACATTTTTGTCTGCATTTATACCCGTGTAAGACAAATTGAAATATGCATTTCCTTTCAATCCACCCAGAAGAGGACAAATTCCGTAACAGGAAACAATGTCCTACTCTTTATCATACCACAGTGTGATAACAAAGTAACCTCTACATGGACACTGCCTTCTGGCTTTGGTAATTGAATCCAATATTAGCATTTCAAGCTATTCATGAGCAGCTTCGAAGCAGAAACACTTCCAGAATTACCAATGTCACATTAGACAGCTCAGTTCTCAGCCTTGGCTCAGCCACAAACCCCACCACGTTTGTTGACACGAGCAGCTAATTTTCAGTAGCTTTTCTTACATTTATTCCTTTCATTTCCTAATTATATCTAATTTTTGAGCAGACAACTGTATTACCATAGCAAATAATGATAATCAATCCCATACCTGAGGATACCAATGTATGTCCTTGTTCCGCTGCCTTGTGCATGTGATTTCACAGCTACAGCCCTTCAATCATCAGGATAAAGTGAGATCACCAGAATCCCTCCCCATCATCAACAGGGGTTTGGGGTAGTTGTTTGGGGATGGGGGGTTGTTTGGGGTTTTGATTTGTGGGTTTTGCTTTTTTTTTTTAAAGCCAAACATTTTCAAGGTGCATCTCCTCAATTCACAAAACCTTCCAAATCTCATCAAAACACCAATTTTGTTTTTCACCAGATAAGTTCTGTCAGTGTTCCTGAATGCTTCCTTACATTAAATAAAATCCCTTTTGATTCTTATAGGCCAAGACAACACTATTTAACACGGTAAGTGGATGCTTGATCAATATTTCAGAAGAGAAAACAAACACTATAACCGGTAGCTGTGTAGAGTCTATTAATGGTAGGAAATCTCTAAAAGCCAAGTTAGGATAAAATCAACAACTTCCAGCTAAAACAGCAGGTAAGTAGATAGTTTAATTACTAAGAATGTCTGTCAAGAAATGGTCTTGTTTACAGCAGCCACTTTTTTGTGGGGTTTTATCATTCTTCTGCTTAAAACAATTTATCTTATTCTGCAAATAACAATGTGTAGGTGGGTTTGTGGCTGGGTTTGTGTGGATGTGAACAGCAAATGATGAAACACCACTTCTGATGCCATTTGATTCTCATTCTCCTGAAAAAAAAAAATCTCCTTTGTCAACAGAGAGCAGATCGGCCTGTCCCCCCACAAAGACCATTAATAGTTATTTATCCTGATAAAACAGAGTAAATTAATAATTGTAGACACAGAACAATTTGGATCCCATTATCTCCACACTTTTTTGTTTCATTTACTGCACTTTTCCATGACTGTTTGTAACTTGGCAAAGCATAATTCCTTTATTATAACTGTGTTAAAGTACTTTATGTCTTCTCATATGAAGCATGCAATACAAATAATCTTCGCTTACTGTACAGCAATAATATAAAAATGCACTGTCTGGTGCACTTCATCGCCTAAATGGATTTAAAAAGGCAGATTTTGTTTTTTCTTGGTCCAAAAATTTCATCACATCTGAATTAAAATGGATTTTCAGAACATCAGATCATTTCATTTTATTGATGACTATGCCAATAGGCAACAATCTTTAACACTAGATCCCTGTACCATCTCTCTTCTGAAGCTCTAATTAACTGAAAAAGTAAAGTTTATTTTAAAGAAATCAGAGGCAAATACGGCATTTATTTTCTTCAACATTATATATTATTAAAAAAAACCCTGCAGTAATTCAGTAGAATTATTAAGGAGCCTCCCAGTAAAAACCTGTCACAGTGAGAAAACAGTAAATAATAGACTGCCCATCAAGCCAAGAGAGCCTTCCCTCTGCAGTGAAATGCACTCTGCAGCAGGTGTAGATCAAGAGTCACTTTCTGGAGTATGAATGGATGAAAACATATATTTATAAATCCTAATAATTAATAATTCCGGGTTTCCATACTCTCTTCTGCAAAGGGAAGGGTTTAGAAGTCAGCTTTAGCATATTTGTTCTAGTAGCTCTTGCGGTGAATGAAATTTTGACAAATTTTAAATATTGAATGTTTGTTGAAATTTCCAATCTTTGGAGATCCTCATTAAAAGCTGAATTATACTACTTTTTATTATTCAAGGAGCATAATCAGTGAATGCCTTAATTGTATTTAACATCTAAAACGTGCAAGAATGCCAACAGAAAATAACCATTAGTTTAAATAGGACCTGTTTTAACTATGACTGTAACCAAGACAGTTACAGTGTTAATAATTCAATGTTCGTTGAAAACCAGTCTCTCATGATTGATTTATCCAGACTGAAGTAGGCACATGTTTTATGCTACAGGTGGATGTGAGGTCGTAAGAAACCACTTTACAGTCTTCCCAGAAGTACAGTGTCAAAAAGGTCACCTGTGGTAAAGGATCTTTTGGATTAGTCTTTCAAATCAATGCATGAATTAAAGGCAATTTACATATAAATGGGCTAATACTCTGGCTTTGAAATTAGATGAATTTTTAAGAGATTTAAGAAACAGCAGAAAAGGTCAGTTAGGCATTAAGTATACATAATGCAATTTTTAAAAACTGCTTGTCTTGGAACTACATGTTTCTGGTTTATTAATATTTTGTATTCACAGCCTGTTGTGCTCAGAAAGGTGCTGCCAACTATTTGTGAGCTACTGCAGAAAAACAATTCATGCCTGAGACATCGGATTTCAGGCATGGTCTAAAACTTAGAAAGTGAAATTTCATTAACGTATTTTGAAAGCATTTTTGTTTTGATGAGGCAAGACTAAGGAGCTTTAGTCAAAGTCAGTGAAGACTAATATATACTGGAAAAATCAACAACTGAATCTTAGGGATACTTCTTATATGATGTTTTATTTCTCCCTCATACAAATCAAGGCTCCAGTATGGATTTGTTTCTCTCCCCTTAGACCTTTATGGCAAGAATATCTTATTCATCCCTGTACAGCAGAACCTGCACTGGATTTTATTGTGCCTCACAGCCCAAATGCCTCCCACAGATGAAGGCAAGATCTGACAATTAACCTTTGGGTTTGTGTGTGTTCATATGTGGGTATGTCTAAATAATCTTTTGGAGTCAGAATTTTTCCTCAGCTTCAGAAAGAATCCTTAAATCTACTGTATTGTTTAAGGTGGGCATTATTTCCTTAGATATTTGTTTATATTATTGTCTCTTCCCATAAAGGTGTCATAACTAACTCCTAATGCTGCTGCTTTTTCACCACAGGACCCCGTGGTGATGACCCACTATTTTGCAGGATTAGGAAGTGACAGTGATCTCCCTTCTAGGCATATCTGTGTGACTACACACTGTGTTCAACTTCCCATTCATGGGTGGCACAGAACCCAAATACAGTCAGAAAATGGACATTGAAACAGAATACCCTCTTCAAGGCCAAGGTCAGACAGACAGTGTCTGCTCGAACCAGCCAAGTAAAGTCCAGCACTATGGAAATGCAAACTCACAACATGGTTCAGTCCTGGAGCCGTTTTACTAATGGTACTTCTGCATTCTCTGTGTCTGTGACACTGACTTGATCCTTTGCAAAACTCAGATAAATCATATGCAGTGTATTTAAGTTTTTCCCAACTGGGTTTGGGATAAAAAGAGGGAAATATTATTACCAGGATTAAATAAGAATAATTTAAAAAAAAAAATCTCAAAAAAGAAGTAGTGACAGTAAGCTACCAAGCAATGCTGATGCACAGGACTGGCTACTGATGGGACATGAGAAATAGCCAAAGTAGTTCTCTAAAACCAAAAAGAAGAAATAATATTTTAAAGCAAAAGGACTGCTTGCTAAAATGCAAGAAGAATTAACTTTTGCTGTGCTGAAAAATATAAGACTTAAGATTCAGTTTTACTTCTCACTATCCTACTCTGATTTAATTGGTAATAAATTAAACTAATTTCCCCAAGTCATGTCTCTTTTGCCTGTGATGGTAATTGGGGAGTGATCTCTCGATGCACTCACTCAGCCTTTCATTATATTGTCTCTGCCCTTCCAGCTGAGCAGGGGGAGTGATGGAGTGGCTTTGATGTGCACCTGACATCCAGCCATGGTCAACCCACCACAGTCCTACAGTATTAAATAATACTGGATTATTAATAATAGTACTGAAAAAACCAGCATGTGTCACAGACATTAACAACGCTGTTCTATGAAAAGACACAAAACCAATTACAATAAAGTTCATAATCCTCCCATGCAGTTAATTTTAAACATTACAGAATTCTAAAGAAAATATGATTATCTAATCAACCTTGAAGACAGTTTCCTTAGAAAGCCTGTTTTCTATCATACTGTGCAGTGCAAAACTGAATTTTATGTGCTAATTATTAAATTGGTCCCTTCCCTTACAGGAAGCCAAAGAAATCAACAGATGCTTGCAATGAGCCCTGCAGCAAAATACAACTGAAACCAAGACAATTTTATACTTGGAGTCGATTTCAGAAGACAAACAATGAAGTTGTACAGACACAAAGAGAACTGAGGCACATAACAGGAGTAACAAAGTGAGGCATAGAAGATACACCACAAACTAACTGTGGGTAAGGGGTAACAGTATTATTAAAACAATCAGTCAGCCAAGTGTTCAAGTGAGCAGTGAGTGTCAGGCGACCTCCATCCTACAGAAAGTACACACTTGATGGATCAAATCAGCTCTTAGCTTTTAGTGAAGAACACAAACCCCTTAAGACTCAAGGCAGCTTTGCTTTGGAAAAAACAAGGAAAAAAATATATTTATTTAAAAATATCCAAGAGAGTCAAAAGAGGGACGTGCTCTCCAGTAATGTGATAAACAATTTGGGTAATACAGAAAGCACTGACCACAAAGGAACAATGGACACCACACATCTAGTTCCTATAAATGTATTACTGCAGGAGAGACTCCTCATCACAAGAGCTAACTGGTCAAGTATAAAACACAATTTTAGATCACTAAAAACATCTTCAGCAACAGTTTTAATGAAGACTTTGAAGACTTTTTATTCTCTTCCAATGGTAAATTCCTTCCTACAGAACCCACAAGAGCCTAAACCAATTACAGATTTACCTTGACAAATTACCATTCTGTGCAGATACTTTTAAAGCAGGTAGATGATCTTGTACAGAAATTCAGTTGATTAAAAACCCAGATTGCTTTTTTTCCTGTAACTGACTTTTTTTAGTGAGGGTTATGTCCATAAATGGGGTTCTTTCTTTAGTTGCCAATTATACAGAAACATTTTTTGTGTAAAAGGTACCATGAAAAAACCCTGAACATTTAATCCTACACAACTGTGGGTTTAAATGCAACAAATACAACTTAGTTATACAATTTTGAATGGTTTCCCATATGAACATGCTGTGAGTCAGATGAACATTATCTATTGCACATATATATATATGAGACTGAAAGCACGTGTGGAACAATGCTCACATTTCCAATCACTGCTTATAAGAAGAATGCAAAAAATAAAGATACATAGATATCACTCAATTATGCAGGTACTGAAAGATCTGGGATTAAAAAAAAAAATCCTCAGAGAAATGAGGTCTAGACTTGGGAAAAATAAATTAACAGCAGATCCTGCCAAGTTACACAGGAATTTTGTAAAAGAACAAAAGGTATAGTTTATAAGGCTATAGAAACTTGTGTCAAATATAACAACAAAGGGCATGAACTGAAGCTAAGGAAAGGTCATCTTCAAAGGGAATGCTGGAAGAAATGCTTCCCACAGTGAATAGTTACAATGGAAAATAACCACTGTGACAAGCTCTGCAACAAGTGATATAAACTTTAAGAGATGACAAGCATGTGAAAGACAGTTATTGTGCAAATATAGAAAGAGGCAGAGAGAGATGTCTGGCCTTTTCCAAAATAGACTTTGCATCCACCCGTCCTTAAATCACCCACAGCACATCCCTGTCTGCTCCCTCACAGGTTCACTAAAAGAGAAAATTGACACCAAACTGAACTGAAGGATCTAACAAGAAGATCCTGACAGCTGAAATGGGTCTTAGAGATTCCATCTCCAAATGTTATTGCCTGAACTTACTCATTTCAGTGAAGGAATAAATCTTGTCCCATCTATTTCAGAGCCTTCATTCCTCTTCTAATGAGTCTTCTACTTTAACAAGTTTTGATTCAATAATTTGGGTTTTTTAAAGCAAACATATAATCTTAAGTGACTACCCATCAAAAATATACTGAAGTTACATATTAAAAGGCTTAAAAGTTTTATCTTCCATCATCTGGATATTACCAAGTCCCACATCTTTAAAAGTCAGAAAGAAAATATGATTTTTACCAATTGTATGAAATATCAAGTTGAATACTACTTTTGAATGTTACAGTTATTACTTTTGAAGTTCTGACCAATTGCAGAACAGACAAGGGAAACTGTCCTAATGAAGGCAAGCCTCTGAGGAAATCCAAGCTATATTTGGAATTGTATTCTCAGGAAGGTTCAAAAGGAGCTTGACATCATCTTCATTACACATGCAGGGGCACACACAGACAGTTTCAAAAGTGAAAAATAACTCTCACCATAAAAAGTCTCACTAACACAAATATAATCAAGTCAAGATGGCTCCAGATGTTCAGTTCTTCATTGAAGGGATCAATAAAATAGCTCAAATTACAAGATTCCATTAAAAATTAACTCCACTCAATTTTACCATATGCATTACAGAAAACAAATTCTTCTACCCACAGCCACCTGCTTGCTGAAGAGGGAAACTACCTCTGGAATTAACATTTGTTATTGTCTGTGCTACCAGATTCCACTGTGAGATTGATCTTGGGTTGCATCACTCAATAATGTTGCTAATAAGAACAATTTTTACCATAATTACTGTATTTTAGAAAGCATAAAGAAGTTGAATGGTTCTTTAATGATTTGTGGTGACTTTCACCATAAAGATGACAAGGTATTAGTTTGCCAGATGCCAGATCATGCAATGGATCATTAACAAGAGGGTGTTTTCTGAATACTTCCCAAATAAATACCAGCTGGTTTGTTCTCAGCAGGCAGATACAGTCACCAGCATCTCTTATCTGATTCACTACCCCGATGTCAAACACATCACGTACTAAAATCTCCAATGTTCTTTGTTTCAAAAGCAGTACACTGTGTACACTGTCATGCAAAGATCCAAAATGATACAATCACAATTTTCAGACTTAAAAAATATTAATAGCGTAGTATCATTTTTGAACTTATTGAGATGAAGAAAAAAAATGTATTACACAACTATTCCAGACATACCCCAGTGGTGATCTGTTATAAGGAATAGCACGTTTCCTATCTCTCAAGAGAACTTTGAAGATGATCAAGATGGTGGAAGAGTCTCATTTCAATAGATGACTAACTTTGGGTCACTCCAAAGTGATTTGAACCATCGTGTTTACACATCCCAAACAGAGACTAAAGCCAATACACTTGGCTATCTGGAGTTTTCTGTATATTGATGTTCCTGACAATCTGCTGCTGCTCATCTTGCAAAGAGGCACCTGACCCTTGCACACCTCCAGAGCAGGGACAGTGCTGACAGTTCTCAATGTTGCCTTGTTACACCAGTGAAAACACGTGCAAGTCACATTTGTATCATTTCCAGCCCCTTTCCAAGGGAGGAGCAGAATGGGGGCAAAAAACCCCACGACAAAACACACTGAAGGGGAGAAAAACCCATGCTATTCTCAGCACTCAATTGTCTCTTTTGATCTCCTTTGGGGACCAAGCTATCTCTAACAGACTCAGTCTCTTTTTCCTGCCTCTTTCTCACCGTAATTGTGGAGCTGGGATCAGGAAACATACGTCTATTTGTTCCTCTCTGTCACGAGAATGAAAATGTCTCCTGCTATTTGGTCAGGTTGGAGTACCCTCCGCTGGACAAGACCTCATTTCTCTGGAATAAAGCACAAGTCATGACAAGAAAACAAGAAAAAAAAAAAGATATACGTGAAAGAAAAAGGGTACAAATTTAAATTTTGTTTCCCTTTTGCAAGTGACCTGTTTATAAAAGAAAAAAAACTCTGTCATAGTTAAGGAAGTAGAAATTCCTCAAATAAAGCACAACATTAAAGAGCAACTTCTTCTGCCTATCATCAAAAAGCAATAGTTACTTCCAAGAAAAGCTGATAATGACCATCCACAGCTTTATACAAGAGAAAAGGGATGAATATCACATATGCAATAGCTGCTGGTTATCAGTGAATAATTTAGAACTCATTTAACTAGGTATGTGTCTGCCAATACATCAATTGCTGGAGCTGCTCATTCCAGAGCTAAACTGCTCTGTAAGTAGCAATTTCAAAACATTTTTTTACAGAATGCTTAACAATTAATCAAAGTGTATCCGGTGCTTTTCAAATGAACCATTCTTTCCTTTCACATCACAGATTTAATAAAGGGTTTATTCTTAAACTGACTGATGATAATTCTTTGTCTTCATAAAAATATAAATGCACTTTCCTGCAGCATGTACATTTTATGCCATTCAGTGAGTCAAAGTGCAAGGAAACATCTCTGCATATGATCTTATTCATATTTTCAACCTATGGCAGAATAAACCCAGGTCATTTCTGTATGAGCCATTTTACTCAGAGATGATCAAAGAACCTAAGAGCTCTAAGATAGCCTCACACAAATTTTGTCCTAATCTATTCACATTCATAGTGGGAATATTATTGAGTTTCTGATCCATTTGCATGCTCAACTAGCCTTGTATTTCTTATCTAATCTCAAACTTCGTTTACATTTCAGTCTGTTCTGTTTAGGCCCAGGGAAAATGAAAAGTATTTCCTCTCTTTGCAATGGTCATTTATGTGTTAAACAATCTCAGTTCTTGGGAGTTTGGAGCCTGAGAAGTATTCAAGAGATGACAAACCAAGTGAGACTTCACTTAGATCAGTTCTATATCAGCCAAGAAATTTATTTACAGAGCAGGAACATAATGTACTTCCCCCCCACCTCCAATAGCTGAGACTGCAGATGATTAATTTATGATATACCCAAGGCTTTGATACGTCAATACATTGAATGCCAGCCACATACTCTGTCTCAGGCTTTCCTGGATCTTTTCCATTACTTTCCAGTGCAATTTACCAAAACAAACCCACAATCTTGTCAAAGAGGGTCACCATAACAAGACCAGTGAAGGCCAAACATATGAACCTTCTTTGCTTCCCAAATCAGAATTATCATGGTAGTTCCTAATAAGAAGGAAAGGCAGTTTTATAATAAGATTTTTCTTTTAGCTTTAAAACTAGTGAGGTTTTCTCCCTGCAAAATTAACAGCTCACTTTTGAAAGGTTTTGATTTCATTAAATAATTTCTCCAGGGAATCACTATTAAGTTACCAGCTCACTATCATGCTCACCTGGGGTTCCATTATTGCCACATGCATTTGAATGGAAAAGACCAAAGGCTTCAATGTCTGGAGATACTCTGGCTTGATGAAACTTTAATTTCAGAATTCTCAAAGGCACACCAGCTGCACAATTCAGCTCCCCATTAAATAACATTAGCTTAGTGAAGAATTAGAAGATGCAGAAGGCTACAGGCAGGAAAGCAGAAGAAAGCAGGAGAAAACATATTTCAGCAGGAAGTCAATCTCTCTCCAGAGGCTGGGGTGTACAGCTGGGTACTCTGTTTACCAAAGCCAAGCCTCTTGGCTTCATAAAATCTGCTGTTGTGATCAGATTAAAAAATCTTTGCAAGAGCAACAGAGGAATAAAGCTCGATCAGAGACCATGAAACAACCCTCACCCAGCTCTGTCTACCGGGAGTTGGACTGTCCAGCCTAATCTCTTACTCAAACAAAGAGCCTCATATGCAGCCTGTCCCCCAGGTACCCAAAGTTGTTTTGCATTGCTGGATATATTGTAATCTTTGTGCTTCTTTCTAAAATGTTCAGATGAACAAGATTGTGCTCCCAGTTCAAAGACAATGCATGTAAATTTAGAGACTCACAGGGGTTCCTGTTACATGATTTACCTGTAAATCGGGGGGGGCGATTTCCCTCCAAGGTGTTTCCAAACAGTTTTTAGATCGGGGCTGAAATGGGTACATGTCACATGGACTTTGTTATTTGTTTCTTTGTTCACTGCTGTCAGACCACGTGAAGAAATCACTGATGGGTCTAATTCAAGCCTTAGCAAACAGAGCAGTTTATATGAGTACGTTCATAGGACAAATACACACATCAGGAGGTTGCAGGAGGTCCCTTCTACATTTATTTAATCTTTACCTGAAATAAGAAAACACAACTTAGAAGTCTTTAATACAGAGGGTCACAAAACTATTCAGTGGAGAAATTCAACCGTGTTTGTTGTGTGGGAAGAGGTGTGATCCCATGGGAATCTTACTGAACTCTGCAGAATAGAACAACTCAGTTTGGGAGGACTCAATTTGTATCTGACTTCTCTTTTTTTCATACTTTTGCCATAGAACCACCTAAAAAAAATCAATAATCATTAATGTTTAGAGCATCAATTATCTACTACCTGTTAGAGAACCAGTTGCCAAATGTCTATTGAATAAATAGTATTGTAATTTGAAAGCATTACTACCAATAGCATGTATTTTAGGACAACCACCAAACAACTTCTGCCATAAAGCAAAACCTTGACAAACCTAACTTTTCTGTGGTGAGAAGCTTCAACATCATGTCTTTTCATTCAGGTTTTCTTTTAAGCCTCAGCCATAATATTACTAATTCCAGATTTTCATTAGATCCGCTTTAGAACAAGTCCCAGCTCTATCCTTACAGACAGAGCTGATCAAACTTCTGAAAAGGACAAATGACACGACATGAACTTCCCACTACTGTACAGCAAACCAAGGCATGGGCTGAAGAGAACAGAAAAGCAAAGGTATTTCTCATTCTTGGACACTGTTAGGAGCTGCTTGTTAGGACCTATTTTAGCTACATGAGTATTTTAGCTCCAAGGATTAGAAAAAAATCCATCCCATATAAGTCAGTACAGAGGATGATTAGAGTGATTTTGGAGTGTACAAGGAAGGGATAATATGCCCCTCTGCATTTCACCATCAATTACACAGTGTATTGTAGGGAATGGGGATTAACATTCCTGTCAGACTCAAGATGTGTGCAGCTGCCTCTTGTTATTTGGTGAAGGTCATGAGTAAGGCCAAACCTATGACTGCATTCTAGCTAAGTAATTCAGCAGCCCCCTTTCCAAATGTGATTTGATAATGAGTTATTAGGAAATATGAGCCTGGGGTAAGAAATATGCCAATGTTTAGGAGACAAGTATGTGCAACAATCCATACTGTTCCTGCAAACTAGTAACATGATTTCTCTAAGCAGAAGTAAAAAGACATCACTAACAGAAATAACCTAAAGTGGCATTTTGTCAGTCTACAGTGTGTTTAAAAACACTGGAAAGTGCTCTAAGTAGTAGTTGTCTAATTCTATTAAACCCCTCCAACCAGGTGCACATTCTGCACTTGCCAGTAACTTATCTATTGTTTTGTTGCCAACCACATGAATACTGTCATCCAATAAAAGCCTCTTGGTTTCATAAAAGTAACATAAGCATTTATAAAGAAGAAACACTTTGTTCCAGAAATGTAATTCTAGTGTTTGAGATCAGTTGTTGAATTAGAAGAATGGAGAAATTCATACTTAGTTTTCTATTTTTCCAAAGCATGTTCCTCAAATGTAAACGAGAAGTTAACAACAAGCACAGCATTAGCTATTATGAAAAGTTGACAACATGGGAAAGAAAGGCTTGAAGGAAGGAGAAATTCTGATGGGTAGGGACATGGGATTTTAAAATATAAGGACTCCTTAAAGGTAAAACTTGACTGGCAGTGATCACCCTGGGATGTTCATCTAACACCAGTACTTGGATTAGTTTGGCAGATGTCAGAGCTGACACCCAGAGTCTGGCTTTGGAGACCCACCCCAAAATGCCCTGGAAAGAGCCCTTGGACTGCCTTAATATCAGCTCTGACTCTGCCAGAGGAACATGTCAACTCAACTGACATGTTCCAGAAGTTTCTGAGCACCACAGCTAAACCAGGATCTGCACTTAAAGCAAGGAATCTTCCCACGATTGAAAAGGTACAAAAAGTACCTCCAAGAACAAATAAGGGAGAACTAATTCATGGATAATCTCATTTTAATAACTATCAATTCTGGGAAACCAAGTCTGGATACAAGCAGCAGTAACCAATCATTCCAGCAGCAAGCCTCAAAGGAAGGTCAAAACACTGGGACAGACTCCTGGAAACCCAGAGGTTTCTTCAGGAACCCATTTTTATCATTATCTTTGGCAGCAGTAACAGAGCAACAGTTTTGCTTGGTTTTGTCTCCCACATTTTGGTAATGTGAGCAGTTTACTGTTTTAGTGGCTAAGGAACAAGCAAGAACTTCTGCCTTAAATATTCTCTGAACACAGAACAGTCCATAGCCCTGAAGAGACTCCACGGTCCAGCACTCGGGACCAACACTGAGTCACACAAAGTTTGTCATATTCACCATTGCCAAGAAGAAGAAAAGGAAGATAAATCCTGATTCTCTTTTTCTCAACTAGAAGTGGATACCTATAAAGCCATTCCAAGAGAAATGGATCATTTTACAGAATGCCAGGTCTCTGGAGAGGTTACTGTGCACAGTCTTCACTGTTTCAAAGCCTGCCTTTGTCACAAAACTCACAGCCTTGAGTGGAGAGAACTGGAAGAATAAAATGCACTGCCACAAGTATCCACACCAGCTGCTCTTAAGCTATGAGACATCCATGGCTGCTTTCACTGGAGTTCCAAGAATTCATAATTTGCCTTTATATTGTTTTATTTCTCTTTTCTATTCATGGCTAGCAGATTTTATACTGCTCTTCCAAAAAGAAATTATAATTATAGAATCTAAGCTGTTAAAAGAAAATATAATTTAAAAAATCATCCTCATCATATAAAAGGAAACACCAAAATATTTTGTCTTAGTTATTAATTCCATTAAAAACATTCTACTCTTTATCCTTAAAAAACAAAAAAGCATATCTCTATATTTTGAGCTAAGCATAAAGGTAACTTTAGAGGCCAACTGAGGTATGCGACACACATATATATATATAAATATATATAAACACACTATTCTTCAAGCCAACACTGAAGAGACTGACAAACATTAATAAAAAGCCAAGACAACTACTAATTAAGAAGCTTTACAGTTAAACATATTTCAGGTACATTTCTGAACTATACTAATATTTCAGTTATTTGACCTTCCTTGACATCACACATATTCACTCCTCAGTGTATGTCTTAAAATGATCATTTAAAACTAAAGCAGATAAGACACATGAAAGACACTTAATAATAACTGCCAAAGGTTACAGGCAGGATTTCAGCTCATTATATTAAAACTCCATCAGTTCTCAGTTTCATGAATTTTTATTCTGTGGTGTGGCTTTAAGTCCCACCATTTTGATTTTTTTTGGATAAAGCACCAGATTTAAAACCCAAAGGTACAGGCTGAGGTTTACAGGGCAGGACCTAGGACAGCCTTTTAAACCTGGAGAAGCAAGAAACTTGATTATTTTCGTGGGTTTTTCATTCTAACCTAAAGCAATAAATTAGTAATTATCATTAATTACCATGTCACTTGGAGGATGAAGAGAGCTCAAAGAAAAAGTACAGAAAAATCAAAGCAGAAAGTATGAATTTTATATATATCTATCTCAGGAAGTTCTCAGATGGATTTGGCATTTGCAATGTTGAAGAGAGAAGGAGGCATTCATTTATCAGGGTGTATGGGGGGTTTTTTTCCCTGAATTTGTCATCTCAACAAGTTCCACACTCCCACCTATTTGCCTGCACTGACTGTTTCCAGCCTTCCACTTGGAGGCCTTCAGCTCCCTGGATCAGAGAATTTTCTCCTTGTAGGTCTGCAAGGCAGCTCTCAAAAGGGTTCCTCATTTGCAGCTTGATTACTCAGTAAAACAATAATTCAGTTTACAGAAATACGGCTTGCCAAACCTATGATAGATGTTAAAAATGAAAATACATTGAGAAATTCAAATATTTGTAAAGTTTTACCATTGTGTGGGAATGAGAGGAGCTTAGACCAAACTGAAAACACAGTTGTTTGAAAACACAGAACAGTTGTTTGAAAACTGAAAATCTTAATTTTGCAAAGCCCATATGCACAAACCTTAAAGTGGCAGCTGCTAAAATAAAAAAAAAAAAAAAAAATCAAAGAGTAGCTTCCACTAGAGCAGACTTTAGGATGGATACTTTATCTAACAGTTTGGTAATATTAAAAAAAACAAATCATAATACACAATCAAGTTAGAAAATCATAAAGACCTAGAGTAGCAAGCAATTCTTGAAATATAAAGTTTCTAGTGACCTGCTTGAGATTTTTTAACCAGTATCTCATGCAGTTGAACTCCAGCCTACTGTTAAATGGGACACACTGGAGTCACAGTGCTGAGTCTATGGAAGGAGAAAAATTCCAAGAGGATTCAGAAGTTCATTGAATGTAATTTACATTCTGCTGAATTTAGTGTCTGCCAAGTCTAGTATACAGCTTGAAATCATGTGTTTATCAGACAGCTGGGTAAAATTTTGGAATGCTGGGAGATACAGAAATTTCAAAGCCATTTGGAAGAACCTCATAATAGTTTCTTGCCATGCTTCAAGATAGGGGGGTTTATAACACAATGACTATATGGTGACTATGAAACCATTTTAAAATTCTGATTCTTGAAGCTAATACAAAAACTTCAAGAACTGAGTGTTTAGGGACTGTGGAAGTATCAAAACACATAAGTTTTGGATGACAGTCTATCCAGAACCCTTACACCTAAGATTTAGAGAGGTCTGCAGTAGAAAAACTAAAAATGTTTTCAGTCTTAACGGTTTTTCCAATCATAGAATCACAGAATGGTTTGGGTTAGAAGGGACCTTAAAGATCATCTGGTTCCTACCCTGCTGTTACGGGTTCCAAGCCCCATCCAACCTGGTCTTGGACACTTCCAGGGACGGGGCAGCCACAGCTCCCCTGGGCAACCTGTGCCAGGGCCTCACCACCCTCACAGGAAAGATTTTTTTCCTAATATCTCATCTAACCCTACTCTCTGTTTGAAGCCATTCCCTCTTGTCCTGCCACCACATGCCATTATAAAAAGTCTCTCTCCATCTTTCTCGTAGGCTCCCCTCTTCCCCAGCAGTTTTTAAAAATCTTCCATGAGAAGATAAAGATCTCTTGAAATCATTAAGGATGAATTTGGGAGTTGTTGCAATACTGAACAGTGTATTGTTTAAGGTACTCAGCTTGAGCTGAACAGCACATAAACACTGAAGAATGCAGCAGATTTACAAAAGCTGTCGAAACAAATTAGAAGAACAAAGAACTGGTCTGATCCTGGCCTTGATCATGGCACAGTTATTTCACATTTTTATTTAAAAACTTCTCATATTTCAGAATTTTCTGTAAAGAAAAGCCGACAACACAAAAAAGCCCACTGAACTTACCATATTCACAGCATTGATTTGTGAGAATGATGTAAAGCTCAGCCTGTGAAAACAACCAGCTCTCCTCTTGTTTATAGCAAGGCAGGACTTAGCTTGCACTCCCCAGATCATTATTTTCCTAGCAGGCAGGATACCAAACTGCAGCATTTACAAGCAGACTGTACTTCAGGAAGAACATTTTCTCCAAAAAGTAGGCAGATATTAAAGGAGACACACATACTCATATCCTCAGATTTGCTGCAAGCCCAATTGCCAGGAAACAGAGTAAACCAAAGGAAAATAAAAAACATGAAAGATTTATCACCTTGAGACATATCCATGCCCCATTTTCTCATGTTCCCCCAGTTTTGGGGACATCCCTTGCTTCTCAAGTGAAAGGCCTGGAATTCCATTTATTTTCTTTAAAATAGTTCCTCTCTCTACCTATTCTCTCACCATTTTTTACTTTTTTTTTTTCAGAAAAATAAAAAAGCCCCACCACAAACACAAACAAACAAACCAACCAACCCACACAACACATCCCTGAGCACACACAGGCACTACAGGAAAAAGCTTCCCAACCACAACTCTGCCGGCTGAACTTCGAACCTGGAGCTCCCTGGAGTCCTGCTGAGTCTGGCTCAGTAAGATAAATAACTACCTGCTATGCCTCTGCTAGCAGTGAGAAATGTGAATTTTAAAATAAGACTAATGTTCAGAATTCTGGCTAAATAAGGCAAAAACTTCAACAAGTTACTTTCTCTTGCACTTAGGGTAACTTCCAGTAAGTCCAGTCGTTTTTTAAAAACACCTGAAAGTATCACGGCTTGCAGCTCACCACAAGAGAAACTGGGATTAGAATCACCTAAAAGGAACCAGGCTAAGCCCCAGAAAACCTTTATGTTTCAACAAATATTTGCCCAAAGGCTACAACCAAAGTACCAAGTTAATAACTTCAACTGTGTGCCTGTGAGGTTATCACTTATGTCAGCATGTGGTCCCACACCCACTACTCCAACCCCATTCCTGAAACTCCCTAATGGATTTTTCTTTCATGCTTTTTTTTTCCTTTTCTCTAAGAGCATATCCACATCCTGGGTACACCAGAGATCTCAGACTATATTTTGCTACACACTATATGTCAGAAAACATACTTTTGTCCTGTAAAATCTAAGGCTGTACAGAAACCCCAAAGTCTCAAATACTCTGGTCAGGCAGTTCCCTGCCAGGGCAGCTGCTGCCCTGATGCTTTTCAATTTCTCTTGGGAATAAGCAGGAAAAGAAGCATCTAGAAATGTCCACTATGTTTTTCATGCTTGTCTGGGGAGGTTTCTTCTCTGGTTAGAATGATTTCAAGCAAGGGTTAGTTATGCACAAGCTTTCTAAGAGCCTACAAAGGATGTACAACAGGATGTTGCAAATGCAGTTGCTCTGATCAACTTCCTGCATGCCTGCAAAAATCTTCAGATTTTTTTTTTCTTGAGAGCAGCCTTATAACTTTTTCCTTATTCCCTTTATAATTGAAAAAAAACCAAAACAAAACACACAAAACAAAAAAGCAAATAAAATCACAAAAAAAGGCAAACCCCCAAGTGTTCTGCAATCCCAGTTCATCAACTAAACCACACATAGCCATGAATTGCAGATCTAGAATCACCGGCAAAGCTTCCAATAACTTCAAAGCAGCCCAGATTTCTCCAAAAGGAATGCAATAGAAGAATGCCACCTGAGATTCTCAAGGTTAGACAGCAAATATGAACATGGGGGAAGGTTCTTTTCCCAGCAGCTCTCTGCAGCTTTCCTTCAGAAGCGAAGTTCCAAGCTCTGTTCACCCACCCAGCAGCCCCAGGCACTGCCCTGCTGTCAGCCAGGCACGGAATTCACTTCAATCCTGGCAGCAACTTCACCCAACTGGACTGGTCAATACTAGTTATTGACAGGAGAACACACAGCCCAGCTGCCATTGGCTTTTTAGGCTGGTGAATTTTCAGTATTTAAGAACAGACATTAATAAAGGTTTTCAGAGCCCTGCTTCACTGCTGGAAATAGAGTAAAACTTTTTGAGGGACAAATTAATCTGGTTTATAAGTATTCATAGCAACAAAAAGTTACAACAAAAGTTACTGATAAACTGAATACACCAAAGGTATCTTCCAGGTACCATATCCACTATGGATGTATTTTTAAATGCCATACACACATAATTATGCTACAAACCATAACAGCACTACAGAGGGAGTTAGGTAGAAATCCCAAAGAAAGTCATGATTCAAAACTGCCTCAATACAAGACTTGCTCCAGCAGAGATCACAGTAACATGTGTGCAAGGGAAAAGTTCAGAAAAGAACAGAGAGAATAAAATCTGTATGTGCATTAAAAGTCTGTAACATTAGATAAGCATGTACAAGCTAAATAACAGGTCCATACTCTGAGTTTGGATTCACAGCAAAGCAAACCCCATGCAACATAAATGTTACAAAAACCCCCCAGCCAATGTAAAATTCACATTTCTGTCTTTTTGCCAGATGATAAAAGTGACTCCCCACATGGAAATTAGATTCTTCAAAGCTACCATACTGAATCATCTAATTTGTCTGAGTACTCCTAATGCAGTTGCACACTGCAGTGAGAATTTGAATTTTAGATTAAGCTAATGAAGGGCAAGGTATTTCTTCACATACAGGTAGAAAGTCTATTAAATAGCAGGATACCACACAGCTTATAAAGACAGACCCAGTGCCATCTCATGTAGCCATCAGAAGGATGGTGTATCTTTTACAAATATTGTTTTTACTTAAATATTTAAATTACATGCCTTTTTTAATGCCCCACATGTAAGTGTCTCAATAGCTAATGCATGAAAACAACCTGCTCTAGGATAACTACAGTCTCTACTTTGAGTCACTGCCATTCAGATTTTCACATTACCATCATTCTAATTTTAAAGCTCTGTTTAATTAAATTTGTTCTGTTGATTATGCAGGGTGGGCCTTCCAACTATGCAGTCTAAAGTTTGAATGCATAATGTTTATAACAAAGTAAAGTGATCTTGAAATCCCTTAATGGTCTTTATAGATCTTATTAGTCTTAAACTATTTATTGCATATTTACCAACCCTAAGCAGCTCAGGCGTGACTGAAATCATTCTACCTGTACCATGTGTTCCATTTTAAAAAGTTACAATAGAAGAGTAGAAGTCAAGTCTAGGGAAATACTTCTAAATTCTTGTCCTACTGTGCTGTTTAAGAACTGCATAGGATAAGTTAGCAAGTCACCTGATTTTCCCAGCAACCAAATATGGAACAGTTTCCTGGCCCTACTTGGTGGGAAAAGATGCTTCAGAATGTGCAACACACCTGAAGAGCCCAAATCCTCTAAATACAGGGTTTCAAATCTACCACAGGTAAACTTCAGTCAGAGAAAATTAAAGTTATATTTGCTTGCACTATAAGAGAAGTTGTCACTTTGTCAAACAATTTCTCACTAAACTTGACTGCAAGCACAAAGCATTAACATAATTTATTAGAACAATTAGAATGCATCCTTGTTGTCTTCTAATTCAATTATTTCTTACACTGGTAATTACATCAGACAAGAAAAGAATAACAGCTCCAGAATTCTAAAATCACCCGTAGAGTACGTGAGGAGAGAATGATCAATAATGCTAATCTACTGGAACACAAACTCCCAGAGAGAGATATTTTATCATGAGTGATTCTTTAAGTCATCAGCATTGTTTCTCAAAGCCCATGTTACCCTCACTCATAGTTTAAAAAGCACAAACACAAGGGAATAGACACTGAAATAATCCAAAAAGGCTGAATGATAACTGTACTTTGAAGGCTTTTAGGTGAAGGGCACATCATCTTCTCTCCCTGACCACAAACCCAGAAGTGAGAACTGTCATTTTATGATCTTTATACAGACAAAGGAAAGAAGAAACTGGTGCAGAATCCTCCTCCTCCCCCATACTGCTAACACCAGAGATGCTCCAAAACACCTGATTACTTCTGATATCTAAAAAGAGTGAACAGCGTATCTTTAAAATTATTTTCTTAGTGGGAATTCCATCAACCATAACAGAAAACTGTCCACTCACACAGTCTTTTCTTTACTATTGCCAAACTCCTCTGAACTTTGTTAGCACTTCCCACTGACTGTGCCAATCAAAGTTGTCCTGAACTTGAAGAATGTTTAAATACTTTACAGCTAGGAAAAAACAATGTGAAAGAAAGCAGAGGAAAGTGGAAAAACAAAGAGTGAAAACCAGCAAATATACAAGAACAAACATGAGTAAAAGGTCCAACAGGTATGAGGTCCAACAGCAGAGCACAAAAATACACCATCAGATTTCTCCACATTAATGGAAGTCACCCCACACTGGAAGGAGCAAAAAGGCAGAGTAGGGTCAACTTCCATTACATTCTTTTTTCTACCAACATAGTCTCTGGACATTACTGAAATCCAGAATCTTTAAAAAGCCTTCAGCCTAGTAAATGATGTAGCAGCCAGGGAGAAATCACTCATGAGAAGAACCTGTTCATTTATGTCTTTTATACTTTGGAATGAAAAATAATGTAAGCAAGCGACAAATCGTATAATCAAACAAACATTTAGGTTGGAAAAGACCTTTAGGGTCATCAAAGGGTCATCAAGTCCAACTGTTAAGTTCACAGTGCAGCACAAAAATCTCAAGCTTCCCTTTCTTACAATACAATACCAAATCTGGATATCCTTCCAGTGGGAAGGAGGGACCATATATAACTGTCATGGTTTAACCCCAGCCAGCAATTCAGTCCCACACAGCCACTCCCTCTCTCCTTCCCTCATGGGATGGGGGAGAGAATGGGAAGAGTGGAAGTGTGAAAACTCGTGTGCTGAGATAAAGACAGTTTAATGGGTAAAGGTCCTGACTGCTCAGCAATAACTAAAACACCCCTGAATTGTCAACACTGTTTCCAGCACAAATCCAGAGCAGCTCCTGACCAGCTACTGTAAAGAGAATTAACCCTACCCCAGCCAAAACCAGTCCAGCAAGACACAGCCCTACATGAGCATGGACTTATGGCTGGGGTTAACCACCAGATCCACACAACTTCAGACTCAGAGTTTGAGATGCTCTCTTCCCTCCAGGGCCACAGGACCTGATCAGTAATCATAAAAGTGAAAAGGCAAGATCTGATCTATCCTTAAGTCTCAAAAGCTGAAAATAGTTACTTTTGTGGCAGAGTAACTAAGGAAATCTCAGATCAGAGAGTGGTCTCTAAAACAGTGTGTTACCTTAAAAGTAAAACAATAATTTTATATTATCTTAAATGAATATTTGCAGCAGCCCTCATTACAGTTTCAGCAAAGATCTGGATAAAAATATGCAGTAGTTTTTTTTTTCAGTGCTCACTCCGGAACAACTGCAGCTGTTAAATTCAAGTAGAAAATTCAGGCTTTCAAGGATACCTCAGACAAGCAAAAACCTGACTTATCTACTGATAGCTCAGCCAGCTTCCCTAAATGGACTGCAAATAATTTTCTGAAAGCTTTGCAAAAGTCGAGGTATTTTTCAATGCAGTAAAAAGACAACAATCTTGAATTTCTTTCCATCAGACGTTTCCACATCAGTGAAGCTCTGCAGCAGTAGGCAAATAGGAGATGATACAGCACAGGTGATTGCACATATCTTCAGAAAAGAAGATACTGAGAATAAGTTTTTCTAAGATTCATCCCAAAACCCAAAGTCCTTTTATCTTCTTAGGAGTTTAGAGTTTGTTTGGGGTGTTTTTATGGGTTTTTTGAGCAGACTAGGGGAACGGGGCTGAAAAGGAGAAAGGAGAATTCTATGTCTTTCAGAATGCAACCCCCCAAAAATATCCCAGCTAATTACATCCTTTGCATTTAACAGAGACATGGAATTAAAGATATAAATAAGCTACAAAAGGTTACTTACCATTTAGAGAATAGACCTAAATCTAATCGTAAATAGACACTTCCCAGCCTACTATCAGGAAGGCACCCCACAGTGAGCCAACATGGTTAACTGCTGATGAAGACTTCAAGTTTTATGAATCCAATGGATTTGTAACTGAAGCAAAAAACATTATTATACTCAGGAATTTGCATCTGAAAAAAAAAGTATTTACAATGCTTGACTCCACTGTAGGAAAGACCTAGGCCTTATACCAATCAATTTGCTGTATAAGAACCAAGCCAAAAAGAACATGAATGAACTGAAGGTATAGAATTACACACTAATGAGACAAAACCACAAACATATAAAAAGGAAGGAAAGAAATATGTGAAACCAAACAAAAAACTAACTCAGTAGCCCACACACAGAGGCAGCATTGCAGCCAGAGCCAAGTAGCACCATGATTATTTTGAGGCCATGTGTTGTTCTTGTCTCCACCATCTAACCAAAAAAGTACAGGAATTTCCAGTTTAAGAACAAGTTTCAGTAAAATTAAAAACACTTGATGAAGAAATTTTTTTTTTAAATTACCTAATAAATTTGGAATTCTTGCCACATCACCTATTTCTATCACTAGATCGAGATCTGTGATGCCTGAGTACTTTGCTCTGTCACAAACTTCAAGACTGGTTTTTCACACATCACTTGAACTTCTGTGGCCACATGAAAACACGTAGTCAAAGAGAAGAGTGGGTCCATTTACCCCACTGTATGAGATAAGCTTGAGATCCAATTTTCCTTTTAAGAAATACCTCACACAGAGACAAATTTGTCATAACTAAAACAAAAACCCACCCAAATAAAACCACCCAACACCCACCCAATCAAAACCACATTAAAGAAGAGGAGATTTTGCAGCTCTGTCTTAAGGGTCAAGGCAACAGGTCTGGTCTTGACAGTCTGTATAGATATAAATTATTTAAGAGGACAGCCTCTGAAAACAGGATTTAGCTTTCAGGATCCTTCACAAATATATTTTCCCCCCAGCCCAGCAGTACCAGTTTCCCACTGGTTCCCACACCTCTCAACACATGGGAGCTGTTGCAAGTCCACCCGCCCTTCCCTCCACACCAACTAAAGCCACCACTCTTCCCCACAACAGGCTGCAAGAAGGAGTTTCCTACATTGCAAACCAGAGATCAACACACAACAAACTACCAGAATATCTCAGAAGTCTCTGTTGCCCCTGAGTAAGAGAGTGAAAGTGAGAACACTGAAAGCTTGTCCTAAAGCAGACATTCTGTAAAGAACTGAGCTCCTCCTCCAAGAGCACAGTCAGTAGAATGGGTCATTTGAAAACAAAAAGGATTTGGGTTGCTGGCAAAGCCATGGTGAAATACATTAGAAGTGGCTCATATTAATTAAAATACAGAAGAAAAATTTGTAATTTACTCAAGACTCCTGGCTAGGTTTAGATCAAAATGACATCCTGTGGGTAGCAAGTCAGCGTGATGGGCTATTACACGTTTTCAGACTATTCAATGAACCCTTTTACTGCTGTTATTTGTAGTTTGAAAAAATAATTTACAAAGAAAGAAGTATATGAAAGCATTATACTGAGCCAAAAAAAAGCTTAAAGCCTGGCAATAACTCTGAAGCCCTTGCACATCCATCACACCTGTCATCCCAAAGATGAGTAAATGCAGAGATCATGTGGTAAGCAAAGATGAGATGGCAGAAGATGCCCATCCTGGGGGAGAGAGGCAAGGGAAACTGGATTAAACTACTTCATTTTTTTCACAGAAATTGCTAACAAAGTGCTGCAGCTTAAAGTAACAGCTCCTTAGTAACTGCATTCTACACAAGACACTGCAAACAGTTCAAATTTCCTGATTTTTTTTAATATCAGAACTTTAATATTATCATAAATAACAGCAAAATTGCTAAAGCACCACCTTGCCCTTCAACCTTGCTCCTTGGAGCCAAGGGGAGGGCAGGAAATGAACTCTCAATCTCTCCTGAAACAAGCCTGAAGGGCCTTCCTTAGGGACAAGCTCCAACCCATCCCAAAACTGAAAGGAAACCAAAACCACTCTCAGAACAGCTGAAGCTCTTCAGTAACAAGTGCAGAAGAAGAAAGTCTAAAACTGGAACCCGGTGGTTTTGCTGTCTGTAAAAATCACTCTGCAATTTATTTTTTTAAAAATGTTCCTGTATTTTTCAACCGTTCTGCTTGTTCAACACGCCTCCTGTACCTTCTGTGGGAATAGTGCTTGGATTGTAATGCCAGACACTTCTAATTCTTGCCAGCCTGGTTTTCCATTAATCTTCATCTTATGCATCAGCAACTGTAAACAAACTGAATTTTCACAGGAATTTGATAATCACATCTTTGAAGAGTTTTCATCTCATGGAAGCTTAAACCAATACCCAACTGGCTCTTCTGAAAAGGAAAAATAACCTGAACTTCTGCAAGACTTACACTGGTGCGGTTGGAAAGAAGAATGTTCATTTTGTGTTGGTTATTTTGTTGACCTTTACAAAGTAATTGCACCAAGATCTGCAAAAATAAGAATTAGACACTAAATAGAAACAATACATGACATCTTTAGGCAAGATTAATCTACCTGAGCCGTAAAACATTTCATGCATGAATTCATAGCAAGAACTTTGGAAGCCTGTATGTGCCAGTACCCCCAGATCACTATGACACCTAGAACATTCCACCATATACAACATCACTAAATACACAAATGCCTCAGCCACATATTGGAATTTCTACACTCTAAAATGCAACGTGCTCAAATCAATTGAAAAAAAGTACATGCCTGATAATTCTCTTAAAACTGCCCCAGTTGCCATGCATTCCTAAAACAAGCACAAAACCTGCAAAAAAGGAAAGGCAGTTTTCCACATTTCCCATTCGAGTTGGCAAGAAGGAAACACGATGTTATTATTAAGATGAGACAAAAAAGTCTCACCCATTTGGCACAGAGGTATCTGCTGCCCTGAAACACTGACAGATGCTCAGTGAAATCTTACACCACCTCTGCTGTCAAGATCTTCATCCACCCTCCCTGACTCTCCTGGTGGTTCCACCACTGTGGAATCTGACTAGAACAGCTCATCAGATCTTGTTCTGCATCACGGCCGGGTACTCCAAGGCCAACCCCACAGCTCTCATTTTCTGTTTCCCTGCTTTTATTAGCATCTCTCTCAGCCCAAAGGTTTCCCAGGTAATTATTACATCACGGTTTTCAAGCAGATATTTAAGCACCTACACAAGTAGGATTTGCACAAATAATTTTGCAGGTGATGGCTGGGATTCTTAATCCAGCCCAACAGTCACAGCTGAAGTCTCCTTGGAGATTAAAATAGTTGCTCTTCCTATTTCTTGGAACACAACAGCAAAAGGTCTTGCTACTCCTTCAGTTCTTGATGATTCTGTCAAAGAGAGAAACTTGATCTCCAGAAACCTGGAGCAAATGCAAAATTATCCTAAGATATTTTCATAACTTGCATAAATTCCAATAACTTTTCATATATTCCACAGTCTACATCACGCATATAGGTATTACTGTAGGAATAAGGCTTGGCACAGTGAAGGTGAGCAAGAACAAAACAGCAGATATTTCACATCAGCTAGAAAAATTTCAAAAGTCTTTCAAAAAAATCTTTTTCCACCTTTTCAGATAGCACTGAAAGTACTGGAAGGAGGAAGCTTTTAGATACAGCCTCAAAAATAATCAAATTAGACCAATATTGGGCATTTCTAATATTTATTAACCTTTATGTCCGAAGTCTTTTCTCTCAGCTACCCTCTTTTATCTTAAATGTTTTCCTTTGTTTGATAAAGCCATGATACATTCTAAGCATTACTAGGCTTAGAAGTCTATCTTCAGAAAGAACACTGATAACTGATGTAAAAGCTCAGTTTTGGCCAGAATTCCAAGTCACATGATCTGTATCTACATAGATAAGGTCTGCATGGCACAACTACACCAGTCACGTGAGAAACGAGGTACAATCACTGATCAGAATTCTGAGCATAGAGAGAACTTTTATGAGGAAAATTCTCTCTTCACAAACAACACATTCTACATATGATGGATAAAATGCAGCAGCAACAGGTGGTTGCGTTTATCCCAAGGGTGATATTACGGCAAACTTCCCCTTTTCCAGCCCCACCAACACAGTGGTGAACAACTGAAGATCTTTCTAAGATGAAATACCTCGACTAGTGGTGCAGGATTAACTTGATCCCATCAAAAAAAGCCACAGAATAGATACTTCTTGGTGATACACATCAGCATTACAGGATAGGAATGCCTAAGGAGGGATAATTACGCCAACGTGAGAACTTACAGAGGAGCAGCTGCATTCAGAAGAATCAAAAAAAGCATTTTCCTAATATAAATATGCTGCCACAAGAAAAGCAGAAGTAGTAAAAATGTGCATTTCAATACAGCGGAAGTAATGGCTCCTTTTAACAAGATGCTTCAAGTTTCTCAAGGGACTTGTTTATTTGTAACACAAAGCACTCCACTTTGTGTTTCCATTATGTCATGTGTCATTTGTCTTTCTCAAAGAAATCTGTGTTGTCAATATCTATTTTATTGTTCAGTAAATTTTCATTACACATGCCATTATGCCTACATTCTGTTATTTCCCTGGTATACTTGCCACTTCTCATATTTTTCTAACAGTGATATCTACTTAAATTCAGAAGAAAAAAAAAAAAAGAATCCTGTAAGTGGCCACTGTGCCCAGGCAGCCTTTTCACCAACAATTAGCATTTCTCTTATTCAAGGATAAATAAATTATTTACAAAACAAATGATATCTAAACCAGACTTACCATTTAGCTTCTTTGGGAAAGGGCTCATAGGATTGTTTGTTTTATTTTAAAGGATGATAAAATTTCTCAGCCCAGGGCCTGGCAATGGAAATCAGCCAAAACTCTTACCCTAGAATCACTTACAAACCTTCACCCAAAGCACTGAAATCCATTTACCATATAGGATTTTAACATATCTGCAGCCATAGGCAGAGTGGAGAAGTTATTTCCATCCATTATAAAAATCAAACCTCCAAGCCAGCAATCTCATGTGATACATAAACCCACTGCATACAATTCTAAGGTGCATCTCTCTTAGGTCTTTAGAGTACCAGTGATCTCTGAGGTTCAGAGAACTTCTCCTGCACACATCTCACATTGTTTCAGATGGAAGAAACAGCTGGAATTTCTTTAAACATTGGTCTGCTTTTCAAATCCCTGCAGTGACCTTGTTCAAGCTGATGCTGCAAACTCAGAATTGAAAACCAGTTCTGAAACCATCACATCAGGGCCTCATGTTTGCTCTTTGTCCAGGGGAATCTTGCTTTGTGAGGAAAAGCAGCATGGTCTAGGTCCATCCCTCGTACATCAGAATGACACCCTTACCATGTGAAACACCAAAAATGAGAGTTTCATAGAAACAGTAGCCTGAAAAGCATTCTCCATGTTCCTTTGGGAAGACAAAGAGACCATCTAAAGAAAAAAAAAGACAAGCTTCTAATGCTTCTGCTCATTCTACTGCTCTATATGTGAGAAATATATGATACTGCTCTAAAACAAAACAGCATAAAAATCTTCTCTAGACTAACATGTTTTTCAATACTAATCAAAAGTTACCTGTCTCACAAAAGCCTGAAAAAAACCATGTTAAAATGGTTTCTTAGCATAAAATTTGAAGGTAATTAGGAACATTTTAATGTCTTTGAAGTACTACTTTGTCATTCTTTTTTTCAAACATCGCCACCCCCAAATGATAAAATTCATCAAATCCTTACTGATGGTCTCTTGAGAGGAGGCTGCTTTTAAAACAAATATATATTGAATATATACATCCATCTTCAAAACACCATAGTTCTATCACTCCTGCCAGTGCCATTCCTGTGTTCATATTCATATTATGTCAAAGTGAAGAGAATCTCATTCAGAGGGATTCTGATGAAGACACAGGGGGGCATTACAAAAGTCAAGAATAAGTTGTTTCCACAGTTTGAAGAATGTTTCAGATCAGTACACAGTTATAAGTGATCAGATTTCAGGTTATTATTTATATTTTTAGGAAGTCTGTCAGGGCTTTTGTGTTGCTTGACAAATACTTACTGTCTATAAACCAGATGCCTGTAAGAGCTGTATTTACTCACATTCTCTGATCCTGACTTCAAGCCTGCTTAATACAGGAGTCTTCAAAAAGCACGTTTTGTTACTGTTGAAAATAATAGTTGCATTAACCTCCCCTCGTCTTTGTAATTCTATACAAAACAAGCCAAGCAGAGTCATAAAGAGAAAAGAAACTGTTCCTCCAAGGAAGTGCTTTAATGAAGTAGAAAAAGGCATAAACATCTCTGTGTGCCTTGTGTGGAACATGGAAAGTCACATGAAGAAAAAATACAAGGAGCTTGTTCTATGTCCTGTCAGAAAATGGCTGCTACATGACAGCAAAAGTCATTGCCCTGAGGGAATCCTGTGTTTGCTTTGCTGCTTTTTGTTTTCCATCTTGCTTTCCTGCTAGAGTGACACCTCCCAGGCAAGGCAGAGTGTCAAGAGGCCTCAATGTACAGAGAATGATCATACAACAACAAAAAACATATCCAGACTGTCAGATGGAGTGTGTACATTGGATAGAATTAACAGGGAGAACTTATCTGTCCACATATTGCAAAATTCTACCTAGAAGCTAACAAAACCTTCTCTCCAATTGAAAATATCTATTCCATTTTAACTATTACCTGGCTCTTCAGGTGCCTGCTTCAGTTCAAGGGAGAGACTAAGAATCACAGAAATCACACTCAATTGGGAGAAAAGAAGACAGATGCATATTTGTCTTAAGTTATTTGCAAGCACTTGCAGTACCACAGTGCTGCCCCTCCTGGCAGAGACATCACTGGAAATTTATTGTAGCAGATTTTTTAAGTCAGCCAATGTAAGTAATGTAATATTAGTAATGATATCACAAAAACTGTGGGTGAGGTACCTGCACTGCTATGAGGGCACCAGCAAAGGAGGTTAAAGCTTTTATCACTCAGTGCAAGATTAGGAAGGTCTAAAATACTTTGGTGTGGTCACAAGAGAGACACAGCAGAGTTACTCTCAGTTCATCTTTTCCTGAATGGCACTGGTGCAACAGAACCAACTGTATCTGAAAGAAAAAGAAGAGCCAATGAAAAGAACATGCTTGAAACTATTTCACTATAAAGATCAAAGTATGATAGAAACAAGAGAATGGCAGTTTTGTATAGGAAAAAAAAAAATCTATATTTGATCTAGTTCAGGCTTCCTTTTGTGTCAGCACTTTAAATAACACAGCAAAGATGCTGACAATAGTTCTGTTAACATTTCTGGGAAAGCTACTAAAACTAAACAAGGTTTTTAAGACAGCTTATGTTTAACTAATGGCCTGAATTGCAAATCTAAAACCAAGACTATTCCTACCACATCCCAGTTTTCAGTGAATTTGGCCAATGTAGAAACAAAGCAAACTAAATGGAGAAGAAAAGTCACTCTTCATGTGAAGAAGAAAAAACCCACCAGCAATTCCCAGTCTTGCCAAGTTTCTCATTCAAAATTCAGAATATTCCCCATTTACTATCAATGCAATTAAAGTGCAGCTATTAAGACCTCAGGAACTTTTTTCTCTTCATAAATACTGAAGTTCCTTTAGTGTGTCACAGTGTAATCTATATTACCACAACTATTATAAATGCAGATAGCTGCTGGAAACATTATTCAAGACAAAAATTTTGTTGAAGTGTTTACAGAACAGTCATGGTAACAATTATTTATTCTCATAATCAGGGAGAAAACAGTAATAGTAACTGGAATACCCAGGAGACTGAAATGACTGAATTGTGCTAACAGTTGTGAGCAATTAACTCCTGCAGCCATCTTTCCTACTTAGCTTTCCTTGGACTCACTGCAGTGGAAATTATGGCTCCCACTACTCCTGCTGAATCATGGAAACAGTCCAGAGGCCCTGAGAACAGATTCACAAGGCTGGATCTCAGCTCAAAGCAAATGAAACAACTGGTACAAGCAGTGGAACATCCAGCATGCTCAGCACGACACACCTGTACCTGCATCGACAGCCAGGGCACTCATCCCCAGGAAGAACCCCAGCAATGCCAGCCTTTTCCAGGGCTTCTCCCACACATTTGTAGTGCATTCTTTGCAGTGTAGGACTGCACTCACAAAAAAAGCCTTTTCCTAACCTGCTTTACTACCCTTGAAAGAAAGACCAGTGCCATGGCCACCAAACAGCCACCTGTAAACTTTGTTCACTGCAAGGAACTGGCACTGCAGGTGGGAGTGAACCTGGCACTGCAGGTGGCATTAAACAGCAGCACACAAGCTTTGCTTCACCTGGGGAAACCAAAAAGCACCCAGAAGCACTGCTTAGCACTAACGTGGAAATTCAACCCTCCAGTCTAAGAAATCATCTCTGATTGTACCACATAGTTCATACAACATGTCAAGTACCTGCTTTATTATACCTGAAGGTGTACTAGAGTTGCTTTCTTTATACAGAGGAATATTTACAAGATGGTGCTTGATGTTATCTTTTGGCATTCCCTTGTACAGGGCTGAGGAATTTACAGGGTGGTTTTAAATATTACTTGTACTCTGTAATAGAAGGCAAAATAATCTGCAGTTTACCCCTGGATACAGTACATGATTTTGTCCAATTCTGTAAAGTCATCATTTTCCCTTCTAAAATACTTTGGTCTGTTTTTCTTTCTTCTGAACATTTAATGTGATATTTTATGCTTTCTGTTGAAAATAATATATTAATATATAATTTTACATAATATTATATATCATAGAGATAATATGAGTTATTATATTTATTATAGATATAATAGATATATAATGAGACCTTAAGTATAAGAAAGTGGTATTTTCATTCAGTGTAATAAATCAAAATTCAGGAGGAGGCAGATAAAAATTAAATAGAAAAGAAAAGCAGTGTTAGAAAATACAGTAAAGTTACTGCACTTAAAAGCCCTGACCAATAATTGGGTAAAACTGACATAACCACCAAATTTCCAAATGCTAAATAGGATATATTGTAGTAGCGCAATAAAATGCAGGCAGCTAAAACATCATAAAATAAACCCCCACTGTCTTTCAATCCCAAACAAAGGAAGCCAAAGTAACAGCCAAACCCAGAGACAAATGAACTTTTAACCAAGAAATAAGGTTCACTTTCGGCATTTTTTCCTCTTGGAAGGAATTCCTGAGCAACACTTGCTTATCAGCTCAGAGTAAAGTCCATAAGTCAAAAAAACCCCACATAGTAGTCACATGAACAGGATACCACAGCCACCAAATTACTTTCTCTTAACCACAAGCAGATTACAATTTACAGCATAAGAGATTAAAGACCATTTTATTACTTTTCAGGTCCATTCTGCCCTTACAATGCTGTAATTATGACTGGTCAAGTAGATATTTAATTTGCACACCTCTTCCAAACACTGATTATGTGTGTTCTGCAGCCATCTATAAACATATACATCAAAGCTGCTGACTGCCACAGAATGTTAACCAAGGTCCACTGTTCTCAGAGTCTTTTTAGAGTTGAAACTCAATGTGTTAGGTCTATAAACAGGTCCACTTAGTCATTTTCTTACAAGCTGTTCATGTAGAAACTATAATGTTCTGTTCTCCCCAGAAGCTTCTAATACATCACATGGATAATTGCATTTGAAAAGATTAAGCATGAAACACAGGAAACACCGATAAAATTCAAAGTATACTTGAGTCATCACTGGAGAAATACCATTATTTCTTACAGAGGAGGTAGGAATGCATGGGGTGAAAGGGGGAAACTACTAGGAAAAAAACCAAAACCATATAAAAAGAAAAAAAACAAAACAATTCAAGTTTCAAATAACAAATTCATGTAAGGACTGAGCAAGCATATAAGCCTTTGAATTATACACACTGATCTCAGACACAAAAAGTATGCCTTAAAGTATTAAACACAAACTACAGTAGAATTAGCCTCATATAGACCCAACAGGGCATAAATCTTAAGTCTCCTAACAGTGCAAAACACTCACACAAACGAGGCATTGAGAGAACACTTCCCCAACTTCTGCTCTCCAGAAGCTGGAAAGTCTTTCCTAAAAATTAGGATATTCAAGAACTACAGCATAGTTTTTTTCGGGATTGAAGGACTACCCAAGCACCTTGGGAATTTCATCGCTGGAGGTTTCTGAGAATAAGTTGAATTACAGAGGCAACGGTGACAAATTGTGTCTTGGGAGATTCAGCTGTGCATTGAGTATGGCAGCACATCAACAGCCTTAGAAATTTAACTAAACAAGTCTGTGGTTGACTCGATCTCTTGCGTAGCAACAATCGTGCTCTAAGCAGATGTTTGGACCAGTTGAAATACAGAAGAGTCCTTTCCAAGCAAGAGGCTGCCCAGTCAGGCTGTGGAATCTCCCAGTCCTGGAGATTTTTAACATCCAGTGGACAAGGCTCTAGAGAATCTAAATTAGAGTCAAAGTCAGCTCTACCCTGAGTAGGAGTTGGACTGAGACCAAAGTATAAATGAAGCTCATTATTTATAATCTTTGAGATGCCACTGAACCTGGTTTGTCCCTGGTATGCTCACAGATGTGCCACCTCGATACCTGTTGGCTACACAAAGCCTACAATGCCTAAGTTGGAAGTGAGAGATGAGATTCAACCTACAGAATGTGAACTTGTTGTCTGAAGTTACCCAGCTCCTCACTGTCAGAGGTCAGAAAGAAAAGGTCTTCCAATGCCCCAAATTCTCTTTATCATACAGTACACTAATATAAAATTATTAAATATATTTAACTATTAATTTTCTGTTTCATTAGGTAATAAACAGTGTAGAAAATGATCACAGCTACTTTTAAGATTTCAATGATTGCTTTGTAAAATCAGCTAGAAATTGAAAAAAATAAAATTTCAGTCTTTATACTGAAGGAGACCCAGATCTTCAACAGTTTTGAACTTCTTCACTTCAGAAGTAATTCTTTAAACAAGTAGTAGCAATACAACAACTACTTACACTTACAATTAACTCCACTACTTGGCCACTTATCTCAGCAGAGCTGCATTGGTGCCAGCATCTGAAGAGCAAATGTTCTCAGTGATCAACACCCCTGACCCAGCACCTCATCATGCCAGCATACAGAGCAATAATAGTAATTTAATAATGTGTGTGCAATGCCCAGCCAGCAGATGCGAGCACAGAGAATAAGCAAGAGTTTCAATACAAGCAAAATGGCAATGCTGCAATAATTAATAAAATGTCTTTTCCTCTCCATTTCTGGTACAGTATGCAGAGTTAATTCTGAGGCCCAGAGATTAGAAAGATCATTCAAAACACTGAATTAATTAACAATCAGGTTGTAAGACTTAGAAAGAGAGGGAAAGATAAAAATTCTGAACACAAAAGATTCATCCTTTCCACCTACCTGGCTTCTGCAGATAAATCAGTTTAACACTCATGACTTAACACACACGTGGCACTTCACACACCAAGTAAACAAGAAATAGAATGAACTTCTTTTGGCACAGAAACAAAATTAAAAGTACCCAGAAATTTTCAATGCCTAAATAAACACTACTCAATCGAGTTTAGAACTCACACCATTCAAACTCAGAAAGATTGGAAAAAATTCTTTTGAGGGAAAAATTGTGCCTCACTTTTCACTTTTTTGCCTGTGCTGCAACTGCACTGTAAAATCTCTTTTTAACCAATTCTGTGTTATTTTAAAAAATGAAAAAAGGGTTAAAGATTCCATTAAAATTAAACTCTTTGTCTTCACTGCAGCTCATCGTCACCACACTCTACAATCTCTGAATTTTCTGTATCTCTAAATTATGACAAACACTAACTCTGTTCAACTAAATGCAGCATAACAGGAAACAATTTTCTAAAACTGTTACTGACTTTTTTGTATATGTAATTGTTTCATATGAGCCACTGTGTTTTGAAGAAATTACCTCTTTTCCAATCATGTTAACCATTATCTGTTCTGACACCCATTTAACTGGCAAGGATTCAGCCACTCGTTCTAAATAACTCCATTTGCTATGTATTAATCATTTAAATAGTTTTTGCTGTCTCCTATCTGAGCACCTTTAGGGCAACTACTACGTTTTTTTCCACTTACACCTGATTGAGAAAAAATTCGTGATAGAACACAATGTCACTTTTGAAACTAATAACAAAGTGTCATTTGAAACGTTTCATTAAACTTGCAAAACATGCATGGCATCCTCCCTGTTGAGCCAGTATCTATATTAAGGACAGTAAATCCAATTTAAAACACAACTTTTAATAAAATTCAAGCGTTGAAGTTCTTAATATGGCAACTGACAGTATTCACAAAATACAGAGGGCAGGGTGTACGTTATTTGATTGTCAGAATTAGGTTTAAAATTAATTTTGGTATAACAACATGCAATTTTTCCAAATATTACATTAACTCATTTAGTGGGAATATTGCAGGCAAACATTTCCTGAGTCCAGTTCAGTAGTCATTGCTACCAGCAAAAACACTCATGGAATTTAGGGGACACATGAGCACATAACACACGAACCCAGACTTAATATTGAAAATTCTTAATCAAAACTTCTAAAACATTCCATGATGCTAAAGAACCAGATTAGATAGTGTAAAATAAAAAGAGGGGAAGATATCCATTTGTTCTATTAGTTATCTTCCAGTAGAACAGAGTCCTTCTGGCCCAGCTTTTTATAATCACTTATATATGGACTTAGTTTTCCCCATAAGTCCTAAAAGCTTTGCACAGAAGCAGCAGGGGCAACTCCAGTATTGGTGAGGAGATGGCTCAAGCAAAGCAAACAAGTATCCCTAAAAAGAGATTTACCAGGTTGAAGAAAAGTTAATAACATTTTTGAAGTAGAAGTTATTGAATATATTTATTAGTATTAGGTATGTGCTGATGGTATTTCCTAACATTAGAGCTGGTCACCACTGGCAACAGAAAATATGATCAGCATATTGAAATGAAATTATTTTACAGGTTGGAAAAAGTAAATAGACTCAAAATGCATTGTAAAACACGTGAAGCTGGATATTTGGGAACCCATAATAAAATAACAAACACTTATCAATTGCAAACAGCAGAAGAAATGCCAGACCAGGATTTATTACAGGACAACACTGAGCTGTTGTGGTACACTCATGAGAAAGGATTTATGAACCTCAGAAGGCATGAAAACCCCTGACCTACCAGTAAGTGTTAATACCAGCTCCATCAGTGACATGAAATCAGGGCTTTAACATCCAATCCTGGGCACGTAAATTGGAGAAAAGTGAATAAATTCTGAGAAAAGCTGTTAAGGTGATTGGATGAGCAGAGGATCTCACAGCTTCCAGCTTCAAAGTACAACATTGAAGCAACAAGTTCATACACACAAACAGTTTATCAGAAGTATTTTCATATTTGCAGAGATAATCTCTAAGTTTGGCAGCACCTACTACAGGTCATCCTTCTCAATTTAAGGGAATCTATTTGTAGAAGAAAACCAATGTGCTCCACTCCAGGATATTTTCTGTCAGTTTTTGTCTTTCCCCCTACTCCCAAATTTATTTTTTTCCCCAGAGGGTTCTGTGGAGAACAGCAAAGAGAGATCTCAGCAGGAAAACTGAAATAACTGGGATAACCTAACTCATAACCCAGAACTAAAATGTTATTATGAACGTGCCCAGACATGTTATTTCCACTACTAAAATCAATCTGCATTATGTTTCATTACCTTGGTTTTGCTAATGCAAATACTCAGTTAAGAGCACTGCTGATGGTGGTGATGATCATTTTGCACAAAATTAATCTCGAGGGGCCTCAGAGTTCTGCAGATTTACCAGAGTGAACACCTATCCCATTATGCCCAGCATTATTAATTTAAGCACTTACTCTTACAGACAAATTTTTCTTGTGACAAGTGTTTTAAATCTGGCATCTTTTCAAAAATCACAAGAAATCACATTCAAATGCTGTTTTCAAGTAAAGGTAAGAGCACAAAGTTTACATATGTATTTGACAGTTTTGTAAGTATTCAGAAAATCATACAGGCATGAGTTGGACAGTGCAAAAAGCAAGCCAGCATTTGTGTTTCTTTTTCTACAGAAAGCAGTTTGGAGTAATTCTTTTTTGTTCCTTCTTTTTTCAGCACTCCGACTCAATCTTGGCTTCTTTGGAAGGATCTATCAATCCAATGTGTCTGTGTTATAGCCCACAGGTCCCAGCCATTACAGAAGGGGGAACCAGCCTTATTGATACATGAAAGACCAGGGTTACATCTGTTTGACAGAAGACAACAATCCTTTGTTTAAAGTCAAGTAGACTCAACTTGCCAAATCCAGAGGGGCTTGCACTGTGTTACCCATGGCAGGCCATGGCCCCAAACCCCTGGGCAGACTCAGCTTTGTTTCAGTCCCCTGTGTTCTACCAGCACTGAGCTGCAAATCTGCTGCTTCAGAACCCAGATCCTACGGAAGGCAGACTGTGGGAACTGGCTACACCTCTGCACTTCCCTCTGGCTTTTCCAGTGTCACGCCCCTGTAATCAGCTCCAGCCTCTAATTTTTGGCAAAGCTGAGGGTCAGGACTCAGGGAGGATGAGAAGACATTGCCAACTCAGGTAATGGTGCTTTCCAAGGGTCACTGCTCTGCTCCCTATTTAGGCCTTCCCTGTAAGGCTGATCTTGCAGCAAACCCACGAGCATTCCTCATTGGAATGGGGAAAGCGCAACAATCCTCTGTTTATTACATTCATTTCCCCATTATTCACCACATAAAGACATGGTACAGGAAGAATACACAGACTAAACTCAGCAATAAGATAATGTTAAGGACTTCAGACTCTTTCAAATAGCTCAAAACATTTATGGTTATTTTTGAGATAGCTCAATTCCTGTTCCAAAAGAAACAGAATGCCCCTTCCTCAGCATGCAGTACAGTTCAATTCTTTTCAGCTCTGCTAGAGTTATTCCTGTTTTCTTTTGTTGTTCTTCAAATTATTACAAAAATATCAGTTCAGGATCCAGCTATTGGCACTACAGTATTTCAGCTTCCACCCTTGCTGCTGTAGCTGAGCATGTTCCACGTTCCAATCAACAGTACAAGTAGTCAAGCAACTAATGTGAGAACACAACTTCTGTTTTTCCTGTTAAAAACATGAACCCCTACATCCAGAACACTTACAGAACCTGAACAAGTCATTCTTATCACTTCTCTGAAGTTTTTAAACATTGACTGCATTAACTAATTAATTTGACATTAACTAATTTATCTACTAACCAAAGAGAGAGAAACTGGCATTGGGAAATGATTAGTTTGGAGGTTAAATTAATTAAAAATAGTACAGTAGGGTCAGAATTTAATCTCATACTTCTTATGAGACCATGGAATCACTCACAGCTGCAGCAATTTGTGATAAATCCATGGAGAGATTTCATGATGGGAGTGGAATTAATTTGTGTCACCCCTAAGAGTGTATGTGCTCACTCAACAGTACCTATATTAAACAATATCAAAAATATACAAATGGGACAAACCAAATGGACCCATTGTTTGAGCTAGCACATGATACATGTCCTTCAATATCAAGATACAATGATTTGCCTCAATAAAATTCAGGGGATCACAACAGTGGCCAGAAAGACTAGAACATCCTTTGCAGTCTGTTTATCTGCGTGAACACAGTTGTGTAAAGCAACACACAAGGGCAGTGAAGAGCCACAGACAATCCACTGCCAAAATCAACAATCCCCACCCAAAACCAGTGACCACACCACTTCAGGAAACTACTGTCAACTTATCAGTGCAACAGAAGAGGGACCTCTGGGCCTGAATGAAGAGAGCAGCAATGGGATTCACAAACAAATTCTGTGGGACAGCAAGAGATGGAGAAGAATGAGAGGCTGGAAGGATGAGCCGCTCCAGCTGCAGGGGGTCAGGCTCCTGCAGCAACCAGTGATTTCTCCACTCAATTCTTTTCTGGAGCTTAACACGAGACACACTGGATACATGAGCCTTCTACTAAAGTAAGGCTCTAACTAGCCATGCAACTGGGCTGTTTTGAATGGAAGATGAAAAAAAAATGCAGCTTGCAAGATTCTTTTGTTACTTCCTCCTAACAACAGCAGGCTGATGACAGAACCTGTCTCCCCTTTGAGGGGCACTGCTCTCTGTGCCCACGACTGAAACCAAGAGCTGTTTCTGCAGCTTAAATGCAGAGAATCCAAACAGCTTTAAATTTACTATTGAAAGAACTAGAGACAAGGTAGTTGTGGCAGCAAAGTTTCCAGCAGGCACTGTACAATTCCTCCCAGAAGCTGAGCTGAGTACTCACATTAAGCAGACCATCTGTAAAAGGGAGATAATATTTTGCCCTCCTTTTGCTATTATTGGCAAGGTATCTTCTATGTGTGAGCAGAAACTGGCACTGCAGCTTCTGACAGGAGTCCCATTCGCTAGGTGGTAGTGTCAAACAAATAATAGCCATGCTAATAACTAGAAGGAACTACTAAGATAAATCAATATAAAAAGAAATTACATTGCTTATGTAAAACATTATCGTCTATTCACTGAAAAGTTACAAACCACAGAATACAACTGATCTGGCAACACGGCTAAATTGTCATTGATTTGCATTGAGAATTTTTCCCTCCCTGACATTTCTAGAATTTTTATATAATTGTATATTAAGGCTCAAAGCGAAGATGAAAACTATTATAAATCCCACACATCTGCTGAGATATGCCATTGTGAAATTAACTGTCTTGAAACATACATTCAGAACACATGAAAGCTATTCAATTTCCCAATATTAACTCTCCCTACATCAATACCTGAATTTAAGATACTTCGCAGTCTTGTTCATGTTGTAGAACAAAACCCGGAGTCTCTTTTCTGTGGGGTCACAACAAAGCAGCAAAACTAGTATTTTTTAACAGCTGTTCAAAAGAACAGGTTCAGCTGAGAAGGTTAAACTTTAAGTGGCTGAATAAATCTGACTTACCTTCTAAATAAATGTATGATGTCATCAAAGCTTTGAAGTTCAAGTCATGAAAATCTGATGATTAAATCTAAGTTTTTATTACCGTTGACGTCATTCCCTTTTTTTTTAATATAAGCCATTTAAGGCTTTTTTAACAAGGATTTTGGTGTACAAGACAGAATTTTAACAGGCAGTACAGACTACTGAGCTTAGGTACAGCTACTCAGGCCCCACAAGTACAGCAATGATCAATTCGAGATGCAGCATCTCTGAAAATGAAAACTCTTTGCATGGACCACGAGCACACAAACATGTAAATATGCACAAAGTCAAAGGAATGAGGGGACTCTGGGGTGTGTTACACACACTCCATTACAATGGAGGTATCGAGGTTTGTTTCCAACAAAATTCATTGCAATTAAAAAAACCTCTTACAATTATTTTTCTCCCATGCTGGTGTAATTTCCTGTTCAAATGAAAATTACTGTGTGATACCAAATGATATCTGAATATTTGAGAGAATTTGAGAGATCCAGTATACCCAGTTTTTTTGCCTCACTGACATCCTTAGCTTCACATAAGCCATCCTCAAAACTCACCAGTGATCTAATGCTACTGAATATAAACACAACTTTTTTTTTTTTGGTGAGGGAATTTAACATTTAAGCTTCACAAACCAGCAAGCTACTTCCTGATTACTCTCCTGAAATCCTTATCACTAAACAAATTTATCATGTCTTTTGTCCTCCACTGTTAATCTCATACTCCCACACAAGGAATTAATCAGAGAGCAACAAACCAGTACCCATGTTATCTGATATCATTAATGACATTTCTTTATTAACGAGAAAAGAAGCTATTTATCAAAGTTCAAGCTTCAGGTTTTTACAAGCAGCTGACAGGACAGTTGTGGGTCCAGCTTCAGAAACAGAACCACACTGAAAGGGCTCAGAAAAAAAACATTTACTTTGATCATTATCTGATAATTTTCCTGCTCATCTGGACAATTTTACACTTGTACTACCATCTAGCCTTGCCATGTATTTGCTCTGCAACACTCTACCTGCTGTAAAACATTCATTAAAACTCACTCCAATGAGAAGAGGAACTAATGCCCCACACCAGCACAGAGGCCAAGGCCTGCTGCACACAGGCCACAGCTCGGCAAGACAGAAAAATTAAATTAACATTACAGAACAGGACAGAGTACAAACTAGGTCAGAGCAAACAACGAGGCATTCAGGGGATAGCAAAGCACAGAAGAAAGAAAAAAATGGCTAAGAATATTGGGGTTGGTTTGTGGTGTTTTTTTTTTAATAATCAGTATTTTTGGTTAAAGTTCAATACATCTTTTCTCCAAACCGTTTTTAAACACAAAAGGCAAGTCATAAAACACTAAAAAATTATTATTTCTTATACCTACCTCTACGAAATCTCTTAAGTTAAAACACAGAAAGAATTGAATACCATATGCTGCAAAGGTCTTATATTTTTATCTGATACTTCACTTGATACTCAAGGAGAAAATTGTGTGCTGCTTTGAAGATGCTCCTAAATTAAATTTCCTTGTTCAAATTAGAAACTTTGACATTTAAAATGAATTTTAATAGGGTAATAAACTCAGGATATTTCATAACTCCATCCAAGATATGAGGCATCTCTGACCTACTGACAGCTTCCACTGAATGAAAGTCATCATTAAACACTCCTGAGGCAGCACAGCAACAGACACTTCAGAGTGACTTATTGGAGCGATAAAGACAAATATGAAGAGGAAAAAAAAAACGCAGTTCAGCCTGTTGTTAGAACTATCTTTACAAGGACTTAAAGAACGCTTCACAACATTGTGGGATTAGCAGGATGCAATATTTAGTATTTTCCTTTAACATCAAATAGGTAAAGTTTTTAAAATATTTTCATTCTTTAAAAATAAACTCCATTTCATCTTCTTCCTTCGAGAGTAAAGGGTGAAAGTTGACATCAACTTTCTGATGCCAAGTGACAAGTGTCAAGTTTCTGAGCCAAGTGCTCAGAAACCAGGAAGTAACTGGAACACAAAAAAATTGGAGCTTGACTTCTTAAGAAATGTTTTTTCATATAATTCATCTGCAAATCACAGAATTCCATATTCAGTATTTCTCACCAAGCCATGCAATATAAACACAAAGCTTTAACATTGCTTTCTGAAAAAAACAGCCATAACCTGACACTTTTTGTCATTAGGGTCCCCTTACTGAGCCCTAATTCTGCAGTGCACTCAAACCAAATGCTTGCACTGTGGCTTTGTCTTGTCTGCTGTTAAGGGACTTTGATGCAAGAAATTTTCAGAATCATCTTCACCTCAAAATCTGAACTATTACATGATAAATTGTTGCTGCTCCCACAGACATCAGTAAGACTGATTTGTTTGGTTACTGAGCTCTCTCCCCCACAGTCCTGCCTGGCAGGGGGCTACAAAGCTCACCTAGATAGCCCTCCTACAGCCTGAGAACAAACCAGGTATTTAAATCCCCTAGAGATGATGAGAGATGGACATAAAAGGAAGTATGAAATGCAGCTTACGTGATTTTATGGATTGTACATAAGCTAGAGTTTTTATCTTTAATTTACTACAATTTTACTCAGGATTAAACACGGGCATTTTTAAATTATTCTTACAGAACATTCCACATCAAGGAATGTGGAAAATACAAAGCAATACCACAGAACTGAAATAATCCAACAAACTGCAGTAGTAACACAATTTTCACAGGAAATAATCCATAAATGATGCTCAAAATTTATTTTTTTTAATTCCTTTTTTTTAGTTCATGTTCTCAGTTACTTGACTATGCATTTAATAAAAGCAATCACTCCACTTCTTTTATTTCAGTAAGTCAAGTAGAAGGGAGGTCTCCATGCATACTATACACCAGTGTAGTCTGGTTTTACAAGAACCATAATAAAAAAGAGATCTTACAATCAATTGGTCCACAGCCAGCCCCCAGCCCTGTTGCCCAGCTTAGGAAAGACTCTGCCTTCATCCCCATTCCAGCATAAATATTAAGTTGCTTCAGCTCCACTGATCTATAGCAGCAACAGAGGAAGATTCCTGAAACTATTAAATCTCTCACTGATCAAATGAGACACGTCAGTAGAGATTTACTTGGTTTAGAAACTGAATTAATTTTCTGCTTTACCAAAAACTGGATTTAAGCAAACAGTCCCAACAGTTAGTTTTAATGGAACACTATAGCACTGTAAGATGGTGCAACAGTATCTTCCAGTTCAAAAAAATAGGATTAAGGAAGTGAAAACGTTCTACGAGAACAGACCACAAGTTTCCTTTGCAAAAAAGCTCAAAGCAACTGTACACCAAATCAATTAATCAGACTGTGTACCTTGTCCAGAATATCTCCCAGTTTACCATTCCCACTGCCATACTTGGAGGGGACACATGCACTCCACAGACAATACATACTGCATTTGATGGAACTTCTTAAAGGTCAAGGTTTTATTTATGGAAGTGATTCAGTGCTGGTTACTGAGCTACTGGTCAAATGTAAAACTGATTCAACTCATTCAATGAGCCATAATCCAGATTATGAAAGCACATATGGAACTACTTGCACCAGATTTACTGTGGAAGGGATGTAACACACCGTGAATTTAGCTCAGTCAGAAAAAGTCTGGGATAACACAAGAAATGGAATATGTATTTCTGCAGGTATCAATACAGCAGTTATCAAAACAATTGTGTTACAAGATTAGTTCTTAAAAACTGAGATTCAAAATGTAACTTGAAAAAGGATTAAGCAAATGAATTGTCTAAAACATTTCTAGATGTGGGCTCTGTGGGTGACTATGAAAGGGAATGTGTTCCAAATCTGCAGGCCTTTGACTGAAGTTCAAGCTGTGCACGTTTTTCAACAAATCTCTATGAAATGAGATTTGAGATAAAAATCAGACTCTTAAATAACTAAATTCCAGACTGTGGCAAGAAACTGAAAGCCTTTACTGAGGCTTGGCAACCAAGTATTCCCAGTGGGCCATAACACTATCTATGCTTTGACTGTCTGTCCGCGGGATAGGGTAGGACAGGCTAAAACAGATTTGAACCAGTCAAACCTACAAACAACCAGATCATGGACCAGTTACACAAGATTAGAAAACCAGCATTAGGAAATGAATGGCTGCAACCCCCTGGCCAGCTGCAGATAAACAGTGACCCTCGATATACAAACAAGGCATCCTCAGGTGTCAAGACAGGAATCATTTAGCCAAAAGTTGTCCTGATAACACCTGCATTAGTATCAATCATGGATCAGAATGTTTCTTTCTCTCAATTATTGCTCCTTCCAACTCACCTAATTCAATGTGGTCTATTAATTTCACTACAGATCAACAGATTCTGACAAAGCAAGTCTGGGCTCTTGAATTAATAACAATTGTTGTCTACATATTGATAACTTCATGTTCCCAAGTTCGCTTCCAAAATAGATGTGAGAGAGTTAGATACATATGGAAACACAAGTATAAAAACACAAATGTGTGCACACACACGTGTGAACAACAGATAAGTCACACCAATAACAGTGAGGAATTCAGAATGCATTACACAGAAAAATTCAAAAGACAATACTGAAAGGCAAATGTAAAGTATCTAAACACTTCTAAATTACTCAAACAGGTATATCATGGTCTATGTCAGTAAACATGTCAGAAAGGCTTAGATTCCATAATTAGAATAACCTTCGTGAGTTTGACTCAAATACTTGCATAGGCTTAGTTTGCAATTAAACATCTTCTGGCAAAGCACCAAATCCTCAGTAGAAGGCAGAGAAATATAAGGAGACATGATACTTATTTTGAAGGCAATATCAGAAAGAAATTTGGAACACAGCACAGATGCAGGTGCATTAATATTAATACTAGTTCACAGAATCAAAGCCTTTATCAAATTTTACATTGGCTAGATAAAATAAGTTTTTAATGAGAAGTTATTTCTCAATTTTGCATCTTTTAACAGAGTATAAACACTCCTAAGGTATCAATACTTCTAACACTGCAGGGTAGCTGTCTCTTCATTTGACCAAAAAGTAGAACAATACGAAAAACACATATTCAAATGAAGATTATCTAAAAATAACGTTAAGAAGTTTTATCACAGGTGCCCTCATTTCTGGTGCACCATGAAAGCTGATTTTCAAGCAAATGACATGAACTTTAAGAGACAAAGAGCAGCAGAAGTGCTGCACCATTCCCACCCTGCTGGACACCCACAACGACACGGGGTAGAACATCAGAACTACACTGGGAAAGCTGCTTCAAAATAAACAGGATTATCTGATTTACAAATTAGGATTACAGTATGCTTGTAAAACCAAAACAAATGTGGATGTATTCTCGAAACTAAGAAAGAGGGGAAACATTTAAAGTCAAAAATCTGCACACTTAGCTAAGAAAACGAAATTTTTAATTTGTATTCATAGATGTTAAACTGAGAAAACAACAATTAAAGACATGAACACTGACACTTGTTTCTATCCAGTTAGCTACCTTTTTTAATAGTTATTTAATTGAAAACTGAACCATAAAGAAGACAAAAATAGCACTGTTACATGTACATGCAAAGGAAAAAAAAGCAGGTACATGCAGCATAATTTTACAATATCTGACTCTTGTTCTAACTTACCTAATCAGATGAGTGATTTCATCCTTGCTATTCCAATTTTTTATTGCCAAATAATATCTGAATTTGAAGAACTGCAAAATAAACTAAAACAAATGCTATTTTATAAACCATGCCTATGGATAAAATAGAATGTCCAGACTTTTATAATTCTCAACTTCTTTGTTTCTAGCATTGTGTTTCATGAAAAGCCTCTTTCTGTTCCAAGTTTTGTCAATTTAGGAAATGCTCATCTTGGCTAAACCTTGCCTTTGGGGTGCAGTAGTATTATTTATTCTTTTCATTCTCACCATCATCAACCTGATCAGGAAATAAGCTTTGGGGATTCTAAATCTTTCAGAACTGGAACAATTATTTGCAATTTTTCAGTAAGCACTAAATAGCAAAAATAGCACCCATACTCAGCTAAGCTGTATTACCTGTTTACCACTCACAAAAGCAAAATAATAAACATCATGTAAGGTTCACTGGAAAAGCCAACACAAGAGACTAAAGATCCAGAGACCTTTTCTATTTTCAAAGCACCAATTTGACATGCACAAGGTTGAGAAAACTGGTTAGAAAAAGACACTGAGAGTTTTCTAAATTGGGAAAAGAAGTTTGTGTTAAATTTTTATTGAAGGAATTGGACTTTAATGGCCAACCTATGTAATATTCTGTAAATCAGCAGTAGAACCTGGCAACAAGAACATCATAGCACAGGGATTTCACACCATCATCTTGCTAATTGAAGGGACCTGACCTGCTCAGGGTCATGCACTGCAAGTCAGAATGGCAACAGTGCAGATTATCACTGCTCTGCAGGTGCCAGTGTCTCCTACCTGTAAAGGGAATGTAACCAAGCACGTTACACTATGTCGATTAAAAATTAATTTTTCCCATTCTACCCGGTTTTTAAAAGCTTCAGAAACAGAAAAACATAAGGTAAGTGGGTTTTTTGCCCACAAATCACTGAAAAAAATTAATACACCTTTCCATGTATGGTTCATATTGATATTCAAGTTAGTCCTGGAGCTTGTGGGAGATGACAAATGAGAAGTTTGAAAAGCAGTGATGTACATGCACAGTACTGATCCAATGTTCCAAACTTTCTTGTGCAATTTGCCTTTACTTATAGAAACAGTAACAGAAAATGGAACACTGCAGAAAATGAGACAAGCTAAAAACCTCACAAGAAAGAAAAGAAACACATATGTACTTCAACATGGAGTTTTAGGACAGTCAATCCCTAAGATTTCTTTTCCGTTTTTGAAAAACAGAATTCCAAATATGCAAGCTAAAGGATGCGACTGCTGGGAGTAAACTTTCAGTTCCCTGTAAGTACTCTTCATCTGATAAAGGTATATCCAGCATACGTATGGACTGAAAATTCTACACTGCTCTTCTTGGCATTTAATTAGGGGTAAAAGAAAATGTGCAGGACTAGAATCTTAAGTGTTGGTTTAATAACCTTTATACAGCTCATTTCTGAATGATTTTCTTCCTCTCTGGAGAGGCTTCTAATGTCAAACACTGGTATTAAGGTGAGTCGTGGTTACTGGAGAAGCACAGAGAAGGCACATGACAAAATTATTAATTATAGAGAGGGGAAGGAAGACGAATATTCTTTTTACTCCATAAATGTCTTTGTAAAACAGAATATCTAATACTGAAGTCAAATAGTTTCAGAAGTCAATAGCCATTAAAGTCTTACTGGTGTCAATAGCAGTTGGGGATTTAAGAATGTCATTTAAAAACTGTTGCAAATGTGATTTTTAGAAGGCATTGGAGATTCTTGAGAAGGCAGAATGATTTAACTTTTTTTTAACTTGCAAATTGGGCAACTGTTCTATATCTAAGACATATAGTGAGTTAAACAGCTTCAATACAGTAATTTGAAGTACACTCATTCATCTTACTGGCTGTTATTGTTCGCTTTTCAGATTCCTTCCTTTCACGCCAAAGGCTAAGAATTGCACCAAGGCCAACAGAAGAGGTGATCAACATTATTTTCTGCTAAACTGAAACCCAACACTTCATATTCTAACACCAAGAGGTGTATATATAAAAAATACCTTAAAGCAACAGTACAGGGCGAGTTTGGGGTTGGTTGGATTTGTTGGGAGGAGGAAAAAAAAAAAAAAGGAGAATTGTGGTTATACTGTAATTCATTTTATTTTTACTAAATTACCAAGCTTATGCAAACTTAAAAGCATTTGTTTATGCTTTTTTATTTTGTATCTTACTTGCACAACCTTCCTGTGTTATAGAATAAGCATAAAAAAACTCCTCTAAAAATGTATTCTTGCAGGTGATGTTAAATTATTATGCAGTACCTTATAATGATGACAATATACAAAGTAATCAAAAGCTAAATCAAATAGTGACAGTTAAAGAATATTAAATTCATGAACATCATCCAGGCTAAAGCCATTGAAGCCTCTTTCTTGCCCTGAAAGCTCCTAAACACTGAGCAGTCTATGTTTGTGCTTATAATCCCAGTGGAACATGAGCAGAAAAAAGAGTATTTAAAATAAAGACCTTTGCAAAAATTCTAATACTTTTTACATTCCAGAACAATTGCTACAATCATGCTCTCCTGCTTGAAGTCAATTCAAACAAAACAATTTCTAAGTTGAAAGACTCTTAAAAGTGTTGAAAACTCTTCCTCCCATTCCCTCTCCATCCCCTCTCCCCAAGATTAGGACACTCTGACACGTATTTCAGTGGGCTCTCACCTATGTACCACTGTATGTAAATGTAACCTATAAAAAGCAAACTTCTGTGGAACTTCACTATTTCACAGGAAAAGCAGAACTTAAAAAGTCTTTTAGTTTTTTTCTCAGGAGCTCTTAGTGGTTTTGCACATTTGGAGCTATAGAATTTCTAGGTATAATTTAACAAAGTAAGACTAACTAGCAATTATTCTAGACATGAAGTGCAAAAGTATTTTGTTTATAAATACAAGTGCAAACTGCACACAACTGAAAGGCAAAGCCTTTTTCAGAACATCAATAAATCCACACTTCTCCGTTACATTTTTGCTTTATTACAGCAAAATTTATTTCCCAAAATTTGAGGGTTATTCTCTTCTCCCATTTTATCACCTGTCCAGAAGAAAACATAGAATATTATACAAGAAAAACTGATTAGAAAATGCACTAGACAATGCAATAATATTACTGCTAGAATAAGAAATTATTTCATGTTTTGCTGTTCTTCCCTTGCTCTAAAGGTAAAGGAGCCTGATAAGTCTCCCCATGAATTTAAGAGAACAACAGGCATAACTGAAATCACACTAGTTTTCAGCAGCTGAGATTCTTTTCCATTTTATTGCAATAGATGCCACAGAAACACGTGCTTGGCAAACAGCGTGGCTTTTCTAAAGCCGCGCTCTGCTGCAGGAACTCCATCCCAGTTTGCCTCCCATTTTTCCCTCTCAAGCAGTTCTGTATCATTACACAGAGATTGGCACAGCACGGCTGGAGACAGAAACATTAATTGCCTGCAGGCAACAAGTGTCTCCTGCCTGCTTTTCTTCAGCACACCTTGGTAGCTCTAAAAGCATTTCTGTTCTCTTCCCGGCAAATTTGCTCACAGAACTCACACGACTTTAGCAACTCTCCCAGTTGCTGCATAATCCTCCACAGAGAAAAGTCCCACACTGTGGAAGACCCACCTATTCCAAGGAAGTGAAGGTCAGCCAGGTGTGACTTGCTTTTCCCACCTTGTTTACCCAAAAGACAAAAGGAGCAATGCCAACATTAACAACCCAAGTCCAAATGCAGAGCTTGCCAATACTTCCGATTGTTTCTCAAGGTGTCCCAAGTTGAGGAAATAGTTTCTGCATAGCAAAACAAGTATATCTAAAAGTAATGAAAACACAGCAGCAGATTTCAGTTTGGTTTTGTTTTTCATAAGGCTACAGTGCCTATGATTTTAATAATTGGAGAAAAATAAAGCCCTTGTTCCTATAAACCTTTCAAAAAATGAAAGATTTCTTCAGAAAACCATACATCTCATCTCCACTGCCAACTATAACAAGGCCATCTTTTAAGCAAATTTACAGTTCAAATTAAATCCTTTTAACCAAAAGTAAAGCCAAATAAATTCTGAAACAACTGAGATATTAATCACACCCTACACTTCCCAAAATCACGCCTTTTAACAGAAGTTCCAGATTCAGTTGAAGTGGTGCTATCCTCAGGAACACAGATTCATTTGCTACAAATTCATGAAAACTGTAACAGCACTTTAATTAAGAAAAGGAAAATGGAATAAAAAGACAGAAACATCCCTAAACCTTAGAGCAACAAACAAGCACAAACTTTAGCCAGTGGTTTTCAGGTCAACACTGACCTCTTGCTTTGTATTTCCTCTTCCCCATCCTGTGTCTCTTCCCTAGTCACCAATTAGTTTTGACCACCCATTTTTTTCATTATTTTGCAATTTCTTTCCTTAGAATAGACCTGACTATGCCATCCCTTCCATAATTCTCAGGGGTATCAAGTACAGATTCTTTAGCTCCTGTCATAGTTAACACATGAAGTGTTTGATTCTTTTCACCTGTAAAAACACACACACAGAACATTGATTATTTTTTTAATATTAATCCTGAGACAAAACCAATATTTTCGGCCCTACTGGAGTTCTACCCCAGGAAGAGTTCATCATCCTTGCACTCCATATTTTATCATATCCGCTCTATCAAACACATTTCTTCTGTAGCTTCAAGTACAAACCTTCAGCCTAGAGCTTCCTCCACGCTCCTTAACATCTCTCGTTCCCAGTTATCCCTCTTATTTTCTACAGCTTCCTGTCCCCTGGCTCTCTACTCTTACACAATGTCTATGTTTAAAAACTTTTATTTTGATCCTAAAGACTTAGCAAGTCTCCTCCACTGCCCCTTTAAAGGTACAATCTGCTCTTTCGTTAAGTGAGCTCTTTTTCTGGCTCTCTGCAACAGTATTCGAGCTCTTCCTTTGTGTGATAGCAATCACTTCTGACCTTATCACCAGGAGACAGTTTGTTGTTGAGGCTGTTGGTTTGTTGGGGGTTTTTTTGAATATAAATATAAAATATTAGAATGAGAAAAGTTTTTTTCTCTAATGACAGAGCAAAAACATGGCTTGGTATTTATGATGAACCTTCTGCTTACGGCTGACACAGCCAGCAGCAAAAGGGGTCAGTGACTACCATGATTTTGAATATAAAGAGGGTGTCAAGGGCCATACTCAGGCATGAAACCTAAAGAAAGGACATTAAAATATCCACAGAGGAAGGAGAAGTGCTGGTGGAGGTTTCATGCTCCTAATAACCTCTGCTTTGGAGACAGTTGCTGTGTTCATCCTGTGCAGGGCCCACATGCAGAACTTCACAAAAGCAAAGGCCAGATGTTACAGGGGTTGGGGATCATCACAACCAGACCTGCCTGCACATCATCTGCATATGATCTTCTGGTCACACACAACTGAAAATGAGAATTTCTCTCAAATTTGAATTGCCACACAAGTATAGAAGTCAAGAATATTACATATTAAGATGTATAGAGCTGTTCTTTGGAATTATTTTAAAACTGGAACACAGAGGAGCTGTGTATTATGTGCTGTACTATTCTGCAGCTTTGCTGTGTTTGTCCATGTAACAGATTTAGAGACAAATACGTTCTTTTTATTCAAAATTACTTTTAATGTTGAAACAGGACATTGCAAATTAAATACCAGCATTTAAATAGGCAGGCCAATAGAGACATTAGATAAAGTCTACCATCTCCCTGGACCCCACTTCAAAATTAATCACCACATTTATTATGTAGCCCCTGGTCAATACAAATTGGAAGTGCCCTCCTGTGAAGGAGAGAATGGTTATTGTTAATCCAAGCCAAGATGAATTAGAAGTCACCACTACTTTTAAATGGGACAGCAGAGGTGATCTGGTGGCTTCAGCCCTCCTCTTCTCCTATTATATTTTAGTCTGTAGACCTTGTTCACCTGGAACTAAAAAAAAAAAAAAAAAAAAGCCACCAACCAAAAAAAAAAAACCAACACTAAGCCAAAACACTGTTTCTGTTATGAGATTATTTTTGCTCCACTCAAAACTTGTCTTTGTTAAAGCATTTATTTCTGACCACTTTCCTCACATCTGTACTTGACTTAACTTCAGAACTCTTTGCTGCTATCTATGGGGAAAGTAGACTTCGGAGAGCATGAGAAAAAATGGGATCAGAAATGCAGGTAGAGACTATATATGAACATATTCAGCTCAGTCTTAAGAGAATAGCAAGAAGTTTGACCTTGTTGCAATGCAAAACTGATTGGGATAGCACAAAGATGAGTTATTCCAAGAAAGCAAGGTAGGGGAGGAAAGCAGAGAGAAAAGAGATAGAACAACAGATGAGTCACCAGCAGCATTAACTGGATTAGCCTTAAGGTGTTTCATTAATTACGTTTATCATAAGTAACACAAAAAAAACAGCTCTGCATTTTAGAGGGATGTCCCTGATCAATAAGTGAAACTTGAAAATTAAACCAACCACCTCAAATTTAATATTCTCACAGTACTTCACAACACTGAGTCACGTTTGACAACATTAGAACGGGCTCACAGAAGATATGAAGAGAAATTCAAAATGACAGAATGAAGTCCTGTGCATGACTCAGTTATAAAGGTTTAACATTTTAAAAAGTCATCCTAGTTTGCCAACAGCACGCAACATACCCAGACCTGAAATGTTAGGATTTTGTTGTTATTTAGCTTTCAAAAATTTGGGGTTGCAGGAGTGGGGAAGGAAATGGGGAGTTTTTCTGTATTTCAGGGGATGAAATATCACATTCAAATTCTTTTTCTTGCACTATCTCTTCTTGTTTTCTGCGTCTGTGTTCAGGCAGACAAGAGAACCAAGCAGCACTTCCATTGAAAAGAGAAAGAACTGATAAAATAGTAAATTCTTTATATTCTTTTCAGCCATCTGTCTCTCCACAGATGCAACACAGCAAAAGCCTAAGTAGACTTAAACTGTGATAAACATTGTGTCACAAAAAACCAATCCACAGTTACCTTATTTTAACCTCTAAGGAGAAAATAAAATTTGATTGTCTCAAAGTTCAGTTTAGTTCCCCTCCCATGGCATCGCAGACTGAATGGAAGGTTTAAAAGCAATTTTTTTTTAAATTAAAAAAACAACAACAAAACAAACAAACAAACCAAAAAAAAGTAAAAATTTGTATCCTACAGTACTTTTGCTTATTATTTAATTATTTCAATTTCTGTAGTAGAACAGACAAACTAAGAATGCAATATTTTCATCTGCTTTAATGACAACCTAACTCATTGAGAAAGGACAGGGGGTATGGAGCTAAGACAGGACAGACTTAGAATTTGTCAAGATTTTGTGAACAAGTAATAAAAATTGCCTGTTTCCCATATTCCTATTTTCAGGACAAACCTTTTCTCTTCTGAGGAGTCAGTTTGAATCTGGAGTTCCACGTTTTCTTTTGGAGTGAGAATGCCACTGGCTAACTAAGGACACCACTGACATCAACAACAGGACAAGCACCTCTTGCCAAAGCAGCAGATAATGGGGCACTAAAAGTTCCCCTAAAATAGCCAACACAACTGAGCTCATCCAGGGGACACAGCCTTGTCTGTAAATGGCCACTGTAGCAGACAGTTGGTACTTCAGGCTTCAGGACAGTCCTGGATTAGACACACAAACCTGACCCTCTCAATGCTTCCTCCTGTTGTCCTTCTCTAAAGTAGAGCAGTTTGCTTGATTGCACCCAACTAACCCCTTACTGAGATTTGCTAGTAAAGTTATAATTTGGATGAATGAGATCAAAGATTTGCAATTTATTTTCAATGTCAAGGGAACTCAGAGGGTTTTACTAACTAATGTACACAGTGACCTACTATTTCAAAAGGACAAAAAAATTTCCTTTCTAAAAATATAGTTATACTGCTAAGTATTGCAATTATTAGATAAGCAGTACTTCAACACAAAAGGAATACAAGAAAAATCCTTAAGAAACAATCAATGTTCATAAATGTAACCTTTTTTTATTGGCAACCATCAGAGAGTAGCATCCTTTAGTTTGCTTGATTTGCAGGAGCAAAAAGGATGCAACCAGACACTTCCTTTAATAAAGTGTTTCCACTAAGAATGATTACTGTCCAAATCAATTCTGTTCTGAAGGGGATCTTTTAGTTACTAATTAAAGTTAATTGGAGCCTCAAACTCCACCCACAAAAAAAAGAAAAAAAGTTTAATTCTAAGTTTCTTCCATCTCAAATTGCCATAATATTGGGGTTTAGAAACAAAACATGACAGCATCCATATTAAGTCTTTACCATATTAAAAGCAAACCTTTTTCCCCATGACTTCCTCTTCAAGAATCACCTGTCACACTGAACGTGATTCTTTGTAAGAAACGATGCTACACCAGTGATAATATATTTGAATTATAACAAAACCAATGGAAGATTGTTGTTCTATATTTTATTGCTTTTGATATTTCTCTAGCAATCATCACTGCCGTCTGTCTAAACAATTCCCTGTGCACTGACATTCACAATAATGTGTTTTCATCAGGAAGTTCGACACTGTCATTAGGTTTCACAAAGGCTATACTTCAGTTCCCAGCCATTTTTTTTACACCTCACTGCATCACTGGGACGTGAATGCAACAGTTTTTACATCTGTCAAGTTTAGTTATATTTACTTGAATACAAACATTAATAACAGATTACTGGAAATCTGTAGAGAGATGATGAATTAGTTACGTTCTTGTTATCCAACACTGGAATAGGACCAAGAGAGGAGGGTTTATCACATTCTCTGGGAAGAGAAAACCTGCTCATCAGCCACAACAATCTTTTACAAAGCTTGATAAATACAGCTTGGGAGAGGCTGATATTTTACACACCAGCTCTTATAGTACCTTTTGATTTCCTGGAACTGTTTGGTAAGAAACTTACTTGGTTGTCAACAGCTCCAATAACTTGAGACACAAGTAGAAGATGTACTTAACCTTCTCTAAAGCCAACTACTTTTCATATTCATCTACTAGAGTAAAGAGCTTCCAAATACAATTTTTCTCTCTCTCTTTTATGCTCTCTTAGAGGCAGTTGTCTCTACTGGAACCTTACCATCAGAGGAAAGTCTTGAGGAGTTTTTTACTGTACTCCTTGAGGTGAATTAAACACACATTTGTGCACACACACCACACAAAATGTCCTGTCCCCACTGCAGGTCTTTACCTCATAAGTCTCTGTAAGGAAATGGAATCACCTGGGGATACATGCACAAAACAAATCTCTTGCCAACAAGGTGTGGAAAAAAAGTCATGCTCTAGCACAATGACATAGCAATAAAAGAAGAAAGAAAAAGGGGGGAAAAAAATCTACTTTAAAAGACTGGCAGCCATAACTATGATAAATATTAGCCTCTGAATTCTAGAGTTCAGTTGTACTCAAGCACCAAACTGTAGTTCCCTCTCTCTCTCTACATATATATATAACACATATTTACATATAGAAAATATATATATAATGCTTGTCATTAAGAACTATTTATATTTCAAAACATCCATGTATTAACGAAGAAAGTTCTCAGGTGAGAAATATGAAAAGCTGCAGAAAAAGTTATGAACAAATGTGGTCTTAAGGTTCTTTAAGTCCCAACCAATTAAGTATCAACTGTCAGAGAGCACGAGCTGCTTTGTAAGCTCCTCACAGATATGAGAAGTGCCCTCATTTCTCCATGTCATTGGTGAGTTCTACCCAGGGACAGCTGCAGTCGGGTACCCCCACGTTCAGCAGCAAGAGTCCTTGTTATGTAGCCTAATTCTGAAAATGTTCAGAACAACAAAGGAAGATTTTGACCCAATAAGAAAAAAAGTCATGACAAGTTGAACATCAAACACCCAAGAACTGTGGCTTTTTCCTCTGCAGTTCTAATAGTAATAGCAATAGTCATTGGTTAGTCTGCACAGACAGTAATAATAAGGCAAATCAAACCCAACCATGAATATACCTGACACAAGGTTTTAAAAGCCTAAAATTAAATCATGTGAAAGACCAAAACAGCAATAATTGCATTCTACACATAGCCTGAAAAGTACCATGAGAAAAGACAGCTTCCCTCTTTAAACTTTATCTTTCAGTTCAGTCCCCCAGTCTGTCCCCCACACCACCCTGGGCTCTGCAGGAGCACCCTCGTTCCCACAAATCCCTGCTGGGATGGCAGCACAGGTTCCTCTCTCTCCCAGGCTCACTCCTACTCAGCAGCAGAGCATAGCAATCTCTGAACAAGAAGGGCAAAATCAGCTTAAAGCCCTGCCACTCTCCCACTGTCCCTGCAGCAGAGATGAGCTTTGCACACATGAGAGAGCCCCCAGAAACCCACCCTGCTCCAGGGCTGCCCAAGGAGCAACGAATGCCAGAAAAATGTCTCCAAAGAAATGTGTCTATGAGGAAATCTGCCTCTCACTGACATGGCATCTGTCCATTGCAGAACTGAGGAAGAATAAGATCTGACTCAAACCTGGTTAAGATCATTGTGAAGGAATCCAGCAGACACCTCCAGCAATTAGCTTAGGTTCTCTGTAGCTGAGATCCTAATCCAAATACGACAAGCTTATTCAAAGCCTTTAATCTGAAAGCTTCTTTTTATACATAGAAGAGACTGCTTTGAAATCAGACTCAAGAAAACAGACATAATACCTGCCTTGGTACAGATGACATCTGATGGTCTCTGCAAGCCTGTACACAGCAACAGTTCCCACAAGGAAGGCTGAGGCTCAAACTCCATTGCTGACCCTCTAACTACCAAAGAAATCTTGAAGAAAAATTATTTCTGCATAGAAATGTAGCTAGAACAATTTATCTTTCAGGACAAGGAATTTGGGAGGAAACTCAGGACATAGATCAGATATATAAATAGCATCTTTAAACTTATGAGGGAAGACACTATCAGGACAAATTTATTGGCTAATTAAATTCTTAGTCATGTTTACTAAACATATCACTATCAGTGCACAGGAACCACACCAGTCTCTTTCAACATAGCAGTGATATATGATATCTAAAAAGCTAAATTAATCCTGCAACAATAGCTAAGAATTATTTTTCTTAGCAGTTCACTAGAGGGGCTTAAGAAGTACTTTTCCAAGTACTCACATTTCCTCTTCAGCATTACACACAAATTGCCTGGCATGGAACTTCTCATACCCACCAAACTAAATACTATTGCATGTTTTTAAACAAGCAGATCAAACACAGCACATTTTACTTTCAAGTTTTTTCACATATACACATTTGCTTAACACCAGGCATTCCTACACTCAAGCACATAAAGGAAAACTAGAACTTGAAGCATCATTCAGAAACTCAGGACAGTTAAAGAAGACCGTGCACAGTGTCTTCATTATTTTACTTGATGATATTAATGTTATTTTGAATGCAAAGAGAGTAGATACTGGGTTTTCCAACGAGCATGGTTTTGAATTGGTGGAGTTTGGTTCATCTATTAAAGCCATTCTAAATGTCAAGGCCTACAGACAACAATTTGGAATCAAGGGTGAGTCAACAGAGGCTCAACTGTTGCTGCACTAAATCAAGTTTCAGTTATTATGTCACGTTGTCTTCACAGATCCAGTATGCCTTCTATCTGTAAAATTAGAATACCTCAGGAACAACTAAAGTTTTAAAGCTAGGAATAAGACTAATTCCCTTTGCTATGTTCGAGCATCCCTTTTCTCTGTGAGGCAGATACCTGTTTACTCCTCTGGATCTTGGAGGGGGACAAAAAAACAGAAAAAGAAAAGAATCTTTAGGGACATGCTGCCAAGAAGCTGAGAATCTCAAAGGCTACATTAATCAAGGAAAATCTATGCTTTCAACACTTCACAACTTTCACACTGAAAAAAATGTCAAGAGAATGAAAAAAGCACTCTTCCCAGGAATCGTGAAGCCTCTTAAAGCATATTTGTAAGAACAAAAAATCTACACGGAATAATATTCACAGATAAATCATTTTCCTTATGTCACACTCGCTCTAAGAAGAAAATAGTCCCTGGAAGAGTGACATGATGGTCAACTGTCAAAATGAAATGTAATTTAGCAGCAACAATAGGCAAGGAATGTTAGTTTAAGTCCTCAACTAAAGCCACGAAGACCTCCTTGAACGAAATGCTTTTAGCATAAGTTGCATCCATAATAAAATTTTAGATCTTCATCCCTGTAAAGAAAGAAGTTCTATGGAATACTATCTTATTATAAATTTTGAAATACATAAGTAATGAAAATTACCATTTTCCTCTATTTTTCCACATATCTTTGTAAAGGGCACAGATGCTTTTTCCAAAAGTAGACCAATTGCCTAAACAGTCCTGAGCACGTTCACATTCACGAAGAAAGCAGCTGCTTTGTTTTTATTGTGCAGAAACTTAGCCTAATAAGTTACTAGCTGGGCTCTGAGAGTAGCTCTGAAGTAGTGAAATTTGCTGATGATAATTTTTATTTTAGTATGCTCAATCACCTCTCTTTGGCTAAATGGTATAAGCACTTAAGATCCTTAAAATCCTCATGGCAGCTGAAACAGCAGCAGCTGTTTACCAAGTCCCTGCATCACTCCTAAAGGCCTATGTCAGAAGTCACTCTTGGAAAATAATCAAGCTTTTAAGTGGTAGAAATGTTTTTGCAATGCCTGGGGCATTTCACTGATTTAACCCCCCGTGACCCCACCCTGGCTTTGTGGAGGTGTCAGAGAAAAAACTTTAAAAGGCCAAAAAGCAATTATGAGTTTAATCCCAAGAGAGCAGAAAACAAGCCTGTGACCTGGTGAGCCGGGCCTGGAAGCCGTGAGCGAGGTTTGCTTTCCAAAGCTGTAACACTCGGGGCTGGAGAAGGAAGCAGGAGGATTTCACTGGAAACAAAGAACTGGCTGCCTTCTATCACCATTTTCTCCCGGAATCCAAGCAGGCCAGCCTGTTACCCACCCCCTGAGCCAGTGGACAAGGCACCAGCCTCAGAGCACCCCAACTCCTGACTGAGCTCAGGAACTCTGGAAGCCAAACAGCAACATCCCCAAAAGAAAAAGTCTCAGATCTCTCTTATTCTGCTCCTTGTTGCTCAAACAGCCCAAAAATTAGTTTTCAAACAAAAGACAAGTGTCTGTGGTGAGCAGCACTACTCAGATCTGAAAAAAGCAACTCTGCAGAGAGTTATCAAGAGGTGTTAGTTGCCATGTTATTTAAGACATTACCATAGTCGACAAGAATTTCAGATTTAAGGGAATAGTGAGACAGGGATAAGAGTTTGTCCAACCTGCTTCTTTTTCAATCAAACTGGACAGAATGACTAACATCTTTGGAAAAGATTGAGCTTTCACACCTGCTTTTTGCTGTTTCCACAGGCTTGTTTTTGGATAAATGCAATTCCACCTCACTGAAGCATTTAAGAAGCTGTAAAGGCATTCATTTGGAAATACAGAACACGAACTAATGTGACTATGCTTTACAAGGCAACATAGGAACACAAGGACTGAATAATTGTACAGGCTTCTCTGGAACTTTAGGGAGGAGACAGAGGAGGAGGGAAAGGAAACAGGAGGGAGAAAGAGGAGGAGCTGACTGCAGACTGCACAGGTTACTCCCCTGCAAACACTGACACCATTTCACTGTGCTCTTCCTAACTCTACTGCTCCTAATAGGAAAAATTGAAGCCACTGCTGCTCGGAAAAGCTGCAACTATTGTTTGCAAGAGCCACCATGAGCAAGTGCCATTCTGCAGAGGTGTGTGGCTCCAGACTGCTGTCCTTTACTTCTGTCCCACAGGGTCACTTCCATTCCTTAGTTCAGGTGAATTTCAAAGAGAAGATTAAGCCTGATTTACAACTACCCTGCTTTTCATCTGAATTTGCACTATAAGCCTCGTTCTTCACAGGGGAGAAGAAAAAGAATAAGTTATATTCTACAGACTGAGGATCAGGCACACATCATGAATAGTCCTCAAAATTAGATGATGTTCTATTCACTGCTGCTTTAAATACTACTACATATTTAAAAAGTTAAATAGAGGTACAAACCAGATTAACAGAGGTGAGCTCACCTAGAGAGGCTCTGTATTAATGAAGAGCTAATACCAGAAATCTGGTGCACATGGAAGTGTGAACAAAATTTTAAGCTCAGGAGAATAATTGTTCTTTTTCCTACAAGTGGATTGCTCAGGTACAAACACACACAGCAGCTTTCCAAACTTATATCTGTGGCATTTTCAAAAGAACAGTTAACTATTATGCTGCTTGGCAAGACAAACAGAAGTATCACAGCAACAAAAACAAGCAGAGTTCTCCACAAGTCCAAAGAAAGAAGTTTTTACACTGCACTTTTCACTTGGAGGTGTCTATTTGCAACAAACCAAAAAAGCTACATTGCCAAATCACTGTGTAAGCAAAAGCAGCTACTCAAAGTTAAGATAATACCAAAATGTAGGGGTCTTACTATTATCACACACACACAAATATGTTTTTATTTAAGTCTTCTCTCCAGCAATTTCATTTTGTCTATGAGTTTTGATAACACCAGATGTTTTTTAATGCTGTACAAACAGAAGTAGTTAAAATTTATTGCTGTGAAAATCAGATACCTTTCTAGAATACTTATTAATATGCAAAGACACAAGATTCAACCTGTGTCTAAACATCAAATTAGAGCCAAACTTCTATTGGAAAATTGAAATATGTCAACTAGATTGAATTCTAGCATTAAATTGGAGATGAAGACAGAAAAAAATTTACTGCTATTCTAAGACATCTTACTTAGAAACTAAGAAGAGGCAGAGTAAAAATCAGTATTTCACAGTAACTGCCTAGATTTACTTTTGGAATTTAAATACTGAGGAAAAGTAACTCAGAGTTTTACTGATTAAGACTTTCCAACAAAGCTGACTTAAGACCTGTGACTCCCAGGAAGGACAAAGAAAACCTAGAACTAGACAGGAGATGATCTGTACAGGTGAAAGGCTTATCAGTTGTTCTTTTTGTTTTCTTACATCCTTAAATATGAGAGATGGGCAAAAGACAAGAGGGAAACCTTGTCCTCTTTGTCTGAGGAATTATTTAATTTCCATCCCTTGGGAAAACTTCTGCAGGGATCCGTTCCCAGGTTTTCCAAAAGACACTTGATTGGCCAAAAACAACTATGAGCACCACTCCATTCCAAAAAAGTACTCAAAACAAAAAGTCTCTTGCAAGTCATAATTCCTCTATTCCATAAGTCCTCTGTTTCTCCTAGAATAGGTTTCACATTATATCTTCAAAGCTACGAGTGTATATAGAGATACATATATAAATATATAACAAATTCCTGTGTAGATCAGAGACACAAAGAGACACACCAGGAGCCCAACACTGACTTACTACCCTCTGTCCTCAACAACTAACAGTCCAAGAGGTTTTTGCACTGTGCTAAAGCAGCTGACACTTTAAGTAGCTTGCACATGGTGAGCATGGGTAAGGACACGGTTGAGATAAATTTTTAGCCAACAACTCTGATGAGGAAATTAAAATTGTGCCAAGTCAGGTAAATAAACACTCAAAAGCCAGGTCATGTAATGGCATGTGGGTACAATTATCATGCCCTTTTTACCATGGGAAGTTCCAACATAAACCTGGGTAATCAGAGCCAGCAAAGTTTGTGTCCCTGTAGTGAAATACAAAAAGGTCACCTTTAGTGGATTAAATTAAATGCACAATGAATCAGGCAGCAAAGCTGCCCAGCCACTGCAACTTGTTTAACTGTCCATTGTATATAACAGCAAAGGGGGGAGAGAGGGAGGGAGGGAATCTACACACTCAGTAATTCAGCAGAACCTTGTGCTATTCACCCCTCAAAAGAAAACCTTTCTAACCTTCAAGTTTTTTGTGACATCAATAGTATTTTAGAATTTCAAACTAGATAAAATGAATGCATGTTTTGTAATAATTTTACAAATATACAATTCCTGGAAGTACTGCAATAATACTATTACCTGATCCCATTAGACAGGTTCCCATGTTGAAATCCCCTAGAAGGTTCTCAGACTTTTCACCCAAGAGCTTTAGCATTATCCAGCAGCATTTCTAATTCTTGCACAAACATGATCTAGACAGCAGCCACAACCTAAACTGCAGCTTTCCTAAGAAACAGTCAATGTAAGAAATATAAAGTTCTTTTGCATCACCACAAATAAGATTCCTGCTTATTCTGCTGCTAAAACCTTGGTGTTTTGAATCTCTTTACCTTTTATTAAAACCTTTATATCTCTTATCTAACTTTAATACCTTTTACATTGAAAAATAACTAAAAGTGATTTCATAGCTGTCAACAAGCAAAGCACAGATCTATTTTGCCTTAAAAAGCAAGCAGCTGGGAAGGCATCTTTTCCAGGAGAACAGCCCAGGCTGCCGGGCAGGCGCAGGGCTGGGGGTTGTGCTGCTCCAGTTGGCACAACCAACTGGCTATTCCGGGCCCCATTTTTTATGCATCATACAGGATCAGTTTGATCTGAACCTATTAGTCTTCTAAAGACACCGAATACATTTTCACATGACTGTGGGAGTCACTGTGTCTCACAGAAACACAGCACTTCCTGGAATTCTTGACATGCCAAGAAATCAGAGTTACTCCTACTGCTCCTTGCTGACAGCTCTTATTATCAGTTCTGCCATTAACTTCGACTGAAATCCAATTCTGGCCAGCTCCTTGACAAGACATTTAAGACAACCAAATCCTTATAAAACTCTTCTTGTACTTTTTGCATGCAGGCAACTTGAGTTCCTCTTGCTGCTTTGTATTTTGTTGGGTTAATTTTCTGCTGAGGAGCTAAAGCAAAATATTCCTCCTTGAAATTTTCATGCAGAGACTACAGCTTCCAGGACATTTTGCATAAATGTTTCAAATCCACCAAACTTGTATTACATTGTTTTGCGGTTTTCTTAGAGGCTGAACAATAGCTTGGCTAAGAAATTTGCTGACACACTAACAACTTTTACTATACATCTGTACAAATGCATTTGGAAAAAAGCCCCTTTCACTTGCAGTTTTCAAGATCTGAAAGACTCTAACTCAGCGTAGTGCACTTCCATGAATGAATCCCCTATGGTCTTCTATGAGTTCTGGAACTCTCAGAATGTCTGGGAGGGTGGTTGTTCATGTGCAGGAGCACAGGTCCCCTGCTTGGTGAAGATAAAGTAAATTAAGGAGATAAAGGAACGGAGTTATCATCATCTATCTCTCAGATGGGAGCAAAGAATGAAAGGCAAGGTTTTTCTAAGTAATGTAATTCCACATCTAAATTCCTTTTACATTCTAAGTCAGTATGAATAAGGAACAAAATCCTCGAAATACTGGTCAAAACCAAAATGATTTCACCAGGGTTGAGCAGGAAGTCAGTAAAGAGCAGGAGTCAGGAACTGAGCTCATATTTGCTGAACTCTAATTGACTATTTTCACTCCAACCTTTCCTTTATTCTTCAGTACCACTGTGGTATTTGCAGCTCCAGGAATACTTTAAAGACTAGAAATAATCTTAATTTTCAAATAACTGTCTGTCACATTCAGTTAGAGAACTGCATTCTAGAATCTAGGTTAGATTTAACTAAAGAAGAAATGTCTCTGCATTTGAGTTAAAGCCTTTTGGGAAAAATTTTATCAAAATTATAATAGGGGAGAGAGGAATGAACCACCACCCTAAAGACCTTCCTAAAGACCAGTAGTCCCAATGGGCAAGACATATTATGAAAGAAACTTTTGTTTAACTTTTAGTTGTACTTTTAGTCTGAGCAACAACTTTCACTCGTTCCCCTCTCACAAAAAATACAAAGTTGAGCAACTTAAACCTGGACTTTTAAGTTAAAGTCTTACCTGTGGCAGTAAACAGAGAGGAAAGTACAACTTGAACAGTGTCTACCATCAATATGTGCAAGTGCTCTACTTCAGCTACCTGTGTATTCTCCAGGCAATGGTTGAAAAACCTGTCTGAACAAGGAGGGTCCTGACTCACTAAACAAGCCAAAATTATTTGATCAAACCAAAAATTATTTGATCAAAACTATGTGCATAACACAAACCAGAATTCTACAAGTTATCCAGAAGTGTTCTTCTAATAAACCATATACATATATAACGTGTATACAGAAATGAAGAAAGAAGACTTTCTCCTCTCTAACTACTTGCAAAATAAGTGTTTGCAAACAATGGCACAAAAGAACAAAACCAGAAAAGCCTGAGCTTCAATGAAAGAAATCTGAGGGGTTGGGGAATAAGCAGTTTTAGTTTGCAGGTTGGGGGCACCGTGATGTGAAAATAAGTAACCAGCATAAAACGGAACAAAGTTCCTCCAGGGAAAAGAACTGCACAAATCTGTCCAAAAGAGTGAGGGGCTGCTCGACTTCAGAAAGAAAACAGTACACAAGAGGATTCAGATGTGAAGTGACACACAGAACACTTCCATCTGGCTTAGATACTGAAGTTTTAAAACATGTAAGTCACGATATAACTACGCAGACTAAGATGTAAAAAAAAAAAAAAATAATACACCAACAAGCAACTGAAAATTAGTTTCAAACTGCTTTAAGTATGAAAGGCAATTTGGCAAGGCAAAGACTAGGACTGATCAAGTCCACAGTCTCCCTCAAAGAGATCGTCTGAATATGGCAAAGGACAGTACAGCCTGAAGGGTAGGAATTTGTAGACTGGAGTCAGATCTCGGAACAAATGCTGTTTGAAAGAAACAATCAGGGACTGGCATATGTCCCAAATCAATAAATGTAGGTAACTCTAACACAGAGTATAATGGCCACATAAGAGAATCTAAAATGCAAATAATTTCGCACTGAGAATAGTTTTTAGATGTGATACAGGTTTAGAAATTCCACACACCAAATGCCCTAGCATACATGTTAATCTATTATCGCTCCTTCATAAACTTCATACTCAAAGGTGCTCTTCTGCTTTCAAGAGAAAAACACAAACCACCTCATCTTGGTAGACAAAGAGAGCTGCCAATGGCTGCTCAGGGACGGGCTGGGCATCGCTCAGTGGGTGCTGAGCAATTGTGCTGTGCATCTTTTGTTTCTTTTTGATTTTGGTCCTGGCTCTCTCCCCTTTTCACCACTATTATTATTATTGCTATTATCATCATCATTATTTTTTGTTTGTTTCAATTATTAAATCACTTTTATCTCAACCCATACGTTTTGTGTTTTCTCTCTGATTGATTCTTCTCCCCACTGGGGGGAAAGAAGTTCCCAGCTGGGGTTAAACCATGACAGGTATTAAGAAACAAAAATGTTATTTTCAAACCTCATTTTAAGCAGCTTAACCTAATCATACTATAAAAAAGTCAGCATTTAAGTACAAGTTTGTTGAAGGCTAAGAACTCTCCTGTGGGGAAAAAAAAGCTTTACTATAAACTAATTCCCATTACATTAAAAGTATACTGCTCCTTGATGCAAAGTACATCATCCATCGCCTCTTAAGCAGTAAGTGAAATGTCTGTAAACCAGGAAAACATTTGAAAAATCCATAGAAAAATCCTAAAACAAAATATATTGTGAATTTTATCTATCTTGTATTTCCTCTTCCCTCAGTCTGTTAATAAACATACTTTTTGAAGACCCATGAGAATACCCAACCCCTTTCTCTAGGCAACGTGTCCCAGTGCCTCAGTGCTGTGAGGGTGGTGAGGCACCGGGACAGGTTGCTCAGAGAAGCTGTGGGTGCCCCATCCCTGGAAGGTTGGATGGGGCTCTGAGCAACCTGGTTTTGTGCAAGGTGTCCCTGCCCATGGCAGGGAGTTGGAACGAGATGATCTTTAAGGTCCCTTCCAACCCAAACCATTCTGTGGTTCTGTTTCTACCCCTCATCACATGAAGACGCTCTCAAGGCAGTGAGGATGAACACCAAGGAGGAAGAAACGTGTCACCCTGTTCCAGGGTGAGCAAAGTCCCTCAGGGCATTGTCACACTGGCTGAGCACTCCAACAGCAAGAACTTTCAAGTAACACTGAATAAGTCATTAATTCATTCAACTTACTTTTCTTCCACCAATGCTTTTAAGTTATCCAAGGGCTACTTGGAGGTTTAATGACTATTTTTTAAATAGAAACCACTCAAGCAACAATGGTTGCTAAGGCAGCCCTGATTTATCAATATGCCACCTCGATATATTAACACACAACTTTTTTGGGCCAATTTTGAGAGATTACAGGCAAGTCCTTGAAGAGAGCTAGAAGCAATCAAACCACTAGAAGCAATCAAGGTCTAGAGTGATAAGTACAAAATGGAACTAAAAAAGTTGCTCCCTCAAACTGGTCACCCTGCCCAAATGGGAAGGGCTGCAAGACTTTCCACTGTGAAGCTGCGAACAAAGAGGGCAGATAAGGATGGTTCAGAATCATCACTGCCAGCAGCAGCACATTTCTACTGCAAATAACAAAATAAAAAGGTTAAAGCCAAAGGGAAATATTCAAACATTTATGTGAATATTTCATCTTATAAAGCACTTTCATTCCCAGCACTTCACCCGAGCTGTATTTATAAGAACAACAACAAAAAAAACCCAAAACACTCTGTACTTTTCATTTAATTTTTACTACAGTAAATTACTATTCTAAAACACCTATTATGACATATTAAAAGACACTAAAACAGCTGAATTTGGCCTCCACGTAGAGGTTACAAGCAACATGAACCACAAGCAGGAACTGAATTCCATTTTCAATTTCCCGGTTTTGATTCCAGTGTTTTTTTAATCAAGTTGCCTTTAAGAGTCAACTGTATTTAACAGAATTAAGCAAAAGCAGTAGTAAGGTCAGGATGACAGAACTACTTCCATGAAGCAGCTCTGTCTACTCATCCTGTTCTAAAGAGGAGGAGGTAAAGTGAACAACTACAAACAAAAAACTGAAAGAAGAGACAGTCTAATTTATATACACATAAACACCTGAAACATTAAACCCCATCTTTGTTAAAGACATTCATCTGTTACTGCAGATCCACTCCAGAACATTAACAAATATTGTCCAAGCCAATCCAATGCCCTGCAGTGCAGCAGCAGAACCAGGAATTCCTATGAAACAATCAGTTTGTGCAGGTCATTTGTACCAAGTTTGGCTTCTTAACCTACTCAGACACCTTTTCTCCAACATTTCTCTTAAAAAAACCAAAAATAAATCAAACAAAAAAAGACAAACAAACAGTACAAAAACCAACCACAAACCAACCCTATACTATTACTAAAGTAATAGCAACAGCAAATTTTTCTATTTCTGTACAACTATTTCTGTAAAATCATATCTGGAAAGGAATTAGTACAAGTGTAGGAAGGGAACTTTATATATTACATGCTAAGTACAAATTTCCAAGTACATTGAGATTTTACTTTAGCAACAACAAAATCTAAAATGAAGGCAGGAGGAAGCTCAGATTTATTTTGAGCAAATTTATCAAAATGTTTGCAGCACCACATAAAATATTCTATTTGCACTTAGCTGCCAATTCTGCAAGCACTTACATACTTGCTTGTCTTTAGATCCCAAGTAGTTCCCCTGGGATAAGTCCATAAATTCTATACTACCAGCATCTGAGGAGAACCCTTTCCACCCTTATCCCTTTGCCTGTCACCATAGATTACTCTCCTCTCTCCACTGGCCTAACTGCAAGATTAACTTTGAAGTCTGTTTGAACATCTATTTAAAAATATAAAGAAGGGGAAAGAAAACATCTCCCTTATGTTAGATGCTACATATATAAGATGGAAAGAAGAAAAAGAAATAATAACACATTTAAAGAAATAGAAAATTTTTTTAAGAATAAGTAATGGCATGTTGTGCTTTGAAAAGAGAAATTATCCCAGGGCCAAAATAGGATTTCAATATGACTGTGCACTAATGAGTTCATTTACATATGTCTTAGAAAATTGCGTGTACCAGAACTTCAAGTAAAATTTAGTCCCAATAGAATTTCACAAAAACAATTAATTTTCTTTGCTCAAAATAAATAATTAGCATATTCTGTCACCAGCAATTCATTCCTTGCACAAAGAATCTATAAAATTCAGAATAGCATTTTGAGTCTTATGTTCTTTAATCACGTTACAACAGAGCAAAGTATTTCCTGCCAATCAAAAGAAAGGCCATTAACATCAGTTATTAGATTTAAAGTTTGGAGAGGTCTCATATCTGCTTCAGACCAACAACTTCAACAATCACCGGAGAGACAAGCTTTGCTATTTACTGCTGCTCTTCAGAGGAAAAAGAAAAACCAAATCAAACCCCCCTCCAACCCATCATAGTCAGGAGAAGTCCAAGCATCACTGGGGAGGGAGGGGTTTTTACCCCAATCACTGTGAACTTCACCTCCTTCACCATAACTTTATACCAGCACAGCAAATCCTCTCTAAACTGCCCAAACTCCAGTCCAGGTCACAAGTTCTGACATTCTCAGGTATGTAAAATGTTGTATCGTGCCTACTGTGTGAACACAAAGCTGGGACATGCTGCAAATCTGGGCAGTGACCTCACACAGCACAGTTTATAAGCAGTGTCTCTAACTGGAAAAAAACTATTTAAAAAGCAAGCATTGACTTATTATAAAACCTACTTAGACTTTGAGCCTGGTCTTAAAAATCCCATGTTCTTTGCATTCTAACAAAAATCAAATCTGAGACATTAAAGTACATCAGCAACCTGGGTGTCCTCCCTCAGGCACAGCTCCCTTTACAGTCCCTAAAAGCAGCAGAGCTGCTGGAGGTGCTCTAAGTCACACACTGCACCAGCTTTTCCCCCTTCTGGACATGAAGGGAGCCAAGAAAAATTAGTCAACACTCCAGGGTTAAATATTGTGCATTGAAAGGGGCAGAAATATTAGAATATGGATCAAAAGACGTGATGTGACAGATGACAGTACCAAAACAGGCATATAGCAAGCAAAGAACAGTGATAGGATAAATGTAATTACTGTCTTTGACCAAGATCCTGTAAGCACACAAGCTTTTTTTTTCCCTTTGCTGATGTCTTTCTCCTCTGAGCGAGAGGTACAAGAGAGAAGCAGCAAGAAACACAAGATCCTCATTAAACAAACATTCTCAGACTACAGGGTGTGCAGGGATACACCCAGCTCTGTTAAAAAAAAAAACAAAAAAAAAAAAACCACAGCAAAACAAATTTCCTTCAACACTAGCAAAAAGCCAAATTTATCTCCTTTCTTCAAGAAGACTTAGAAAATGGTATTGTTTAGACAGCTTATCATAAAACTCAGACAATTTCCCCTGCCATAATGAAATTATAGATTGGTTTACAAAAACATTAAGTGGAGAACTATAAAAGTTTACCATTTTGCATTTAATGAAATGCTACAGCTCCAGTCTTGCAAAGATTTATGCACATACTCCACCTGATCCAGGTGAGGCTTTGCACTGTGAGAACTGTTCTGCAGAGGCAGTAACAGCTGGTACAAACCAACATTAATTTGAAGGACATAGTTGTTATAATAGTTAGAAAAGGTTTTCATTTGTGTTTAACATCACTTTTAGGCATGAAACACATTCTTATTAAAGTAACTCCCACATCAAAGATACATGTGCTGCCAAAGCACAGGAGCAGCATCTTCTGTGTTCATTTTTACTTTCAAGTTTTCTATTGCTCATACTCAGTTCTTATACTCCAACTATAAACATAAATAGGAGTGAGATGTTTCTCAGCCCTGATTTTCATTATTTAGTTCTAAATCCGTGCTTTTTTGTCTTCAGATCTCACAGCACTTCACTAAAGTACTTGTTTGAATTGTGCAACAGAGAAGGGGAAAGCAAGGACTATGAAGAAAAAAAGGGGGAACCCAGACACACAAAAAGAGAAACAACCCTTTTGTTACAACTTCATTTTTTTCTTAAGTCAGTTGGTAACATGCTGTGCCTCCTGTATTATAGATTTCTGTAAAACATTATGCTCAAAGCAAGTCAGTGAAAAAATCTTTTAAACATTTTTTGCTGTTGATAAATTAGTATCTTCAACAACTCTTTGAGCAGTCACACCTTCAGCCTTGCATTCTGCCCCTAAGTTATAGTATGAATTAGGCTATTTTCCTAGTTATTCTTAAAAAGACCAAAGAAAGTCAGTTTTCCCACAGAATTTTCAATTGTCAAGACCTCTTTTTAGCAGATCTTTATAATTCCTGTCACAAAGCCATTTCTGAGGCACTAGACAGAACTAACTACAACAAATTTGAATATTAATAAAACAAATCCATTTATTATATGGGAGAATTTTGAAGGGAAGAATTCTTATGCTATTGACATGCCACAGGCATGGGTTAGAAACAAGATTAACTGGAGAAAAGATAAAAACTTTCCGAATCAGCATTAATCCACAGAGTCTTTTGATGCTCACTCCCTTGCTACTGGGTATTACTCTTCCCAAGCCCAGAGGAACTACATTACTACTTTTAGTAGATCTTATTTACCAATCAAAGGCATTAACACGAAGAAGAAAGGCTCAAATACCTTTGAAAACCCCAAGGGCTGTAGCAAACACGAGGAAGGAAGGAAACTCTCAACCCCCTGCCCAAACTGTCAGTCCCTAAATCCCAGCAAACTGGGACTGATGGTATTTGACCACCAAATACAAAGAAACAGTGAAAGAAGTTACCAAGATCTACCTAAAAAGATAATAATAATAATAATAATAATAATAATAATAATAATAATAATAATAATAAAACCTTCACTTCCAACCTTTAAGAAACATTCAATCATACCTACACAAATCTGAAGTAAATTCTCAACAGCATCTAAATGACCTGGGATATGATGTTATGTTTTTGGGGCACAGACAATAACATCTCAATGTTCAATATATTTGAAGACAATATTAAGAGAAAATATTGACTATAACAATTCTGTCCCTATTATTAGACAATACAACAACCAATAAGTATTGCCCTACCCTCAGAAGCAGAGTGTAACTTTGCTATATGTTCCCTGGACAGTTGCATCTACTTTTTCTGAGAATACCACGTCAAATTTATTTCTATTGAGAAATCAACGAAATGAAGAGACTGAACTTCCATTCCACAGGGGAGCTGGGTGCTACTTCCAGCTAATATTGTTGTCAGCGTGCCCATGAGATAAAGAAACACCCAGAACAATTTTCTACCTGGCAGGACACTGTTTCTTTACCAGCAAAGAGCATTAACTGCAGCTTTGTGAGTGCAACTGAAATCATTCAGTCCCTTTGCCAAAGTAGCCAAAGTGACATAAATTCATGTTTTCAAGAATGCAGCATATGACCAAGACTACCAGTACTACCAACTTAAATGCTCTGGTGAAATTTATAACTCCTTTGTTCTATTTGTTACAGTACAAACATAATTAGACAAATCTTTGGCTGGCGCTCTGTTCTTCCTTGCAGCATGGTCTTGAAATTTAGGAATTGTTTGACTAGGAATTTAGTTTGTATTTATATACAGCCAATTCTCATTGTGGTTCTTTGCCTCAAGCAGCAATCACATTGTGTTCAAAGAACAGCCTGACAAACACAGAAAGCTTTTACCTGCTATTAATTTTACATCCATGTAACTGAGCGATCCAGTCTAAACTCTCTCAGAGTCTGAGTGGCAGCAAGACTAAACATTTCCCAGCCAAGCCACTTCTGATTGAAGTAATTTCCTGCTCAACATAAAGAGAAGGGAATTTGAAGGAAAGGTGAAAAAGTAACCTATGAAATACATTATTGAGAAATCTCAACTTTAACACCAGCCATATTACAGCTGTGCCTATTTGGAGTCCCCAAGTAATTATATGCAATGAATGACTAACGTGTTGGAGCAACACTTATTAAATCAAACTGTTTTTCCTGGTTGGCATGTTGTATTATTTATATTATATTGCATTTACAGGCCACAGTGCCCTTATGGAAATTAGATACAAGGGAAGAGAGAGATTTTAAGTTGTCACTGTCAGCACTAAGTAGACCAATGCCTTCAGAACAGTCTCAGAAGTTTCTCATTGCTTGGACAAAAAATAAAGAAAGAAATCTAAGGAAACTAACATAGAGTGGATGAACTACAAATACATGCTGGCCTTCAACCAAAAACAAGGTATGGGAAAGCAGAGACAGGGAGGAGGAAGTACCAAGTGGTTCGTTGAACATCTTAGTTCTGAAAAAAAAACCCAAAACAATCTTCTGAATGTATTAACATACAGGTTAAAAATTTACTGCATTTGAAGCTGTACAAAACCAGTTTAAATTATTTTCCTTTTTAAAAATTTATCACTCACTTATGAATTATTGCATTACCCTAAAAGCAGCAACGCTCAAAGAAAAGATCAGGTTGTGCCATAACATAACATAGATGTTGCATTACTGGTAATCAGGAGTCATGAGGAGAAACTTCTATGGCATTTAAAAAAAAACTTTGTGCCCCAAAATCCTCCCCCCCCTTTTTTTTTTTACTTGAATGAAATAACAGTTTTCAAATCAGACATTTTGGTGCATGAAGTCAAGTGCTGTTAATTAAAAGAATGAGTGATGAATTCCAGTCTCATTCATTAAACAGAACTGCATTTAACTGGGATTAATTAGATTAAATCTAAAGTTTGAAATAAAGGTTATTCCACTTTCAAAAGCTTCCAACGGTTTCATAACAAAATTAATACTTTCCTGATCATAACAGATTTCAAACTTTCAAAGCATTTCACAAGTACTATGTCAATTTTGCAAATCCAGAAACATATTAAAACCAGTTTAAATGGCCTGCCAAAGGATACATAAAGAATCAACAGCGGGAGTGTGAAGAAGTTGCAGGTTTCATAAGCCCCAAGCAACATCACTTTTACTACCAGATCTGCATACCTGGGTAAAGGAGCAGGGAAAACAGGGCTATAAATCAAGAAAAATAAAGCCCTCTCTCCTAAATTACTTTCTTTCCTAACAAGCCAGCAAAACTAGAGAGATGGATTCTCCCAGAAAGAAAATTTTACTAATAAGCTTCTCCAGCTGAAGTTGTATTTTTCATTAATGAGAGTGAAAACATTTAACAGGAAACAATTTTTTATATTTTTTTTAAATTAGAAGTGGTGGTTATATGACTTAAATAATTGGAATGAACAGGTCACATGACTGAATGACTTCTAAAGTTAATTGAAAAATGTCTTTTCCCCTCACTTCTCAAATAATTTTTCTCTGTTAAACTAGATTAAGTAAAACTATAAATATTTCTATTAAAAACTCAGACCAATCAGGAACATTAGTTTTAATTGGTCCTCTGACATAAACTAGCATATAAAATAGTCTTAATGCCAAGTCTGTGTCTCTGTTCACATAGTTTAAGTTTCTTTTAGATTAAATCCAGCTCAAACAACTCCATTCAGTTGCCTGTACTCAAAACATGCAAAGTACCTCGACAGAGATAAAACTAATTTGGTCACTTCAACTCTATTTAGTGCACAGACAAAGCTTATTGTAACTTGATAATAAGCCAAACATTATTTTCAACCACAAATATTATTTTGGAAGCACAGCCTAATGGTTAAGGCATGAGACTGCAAATCCACTTTTAAATAGAAACCCATTTCCATCACAGATCAGTGAGTGACTCTGGGCAAGTTAATTAACCTCCCTGCAATCTGTGAAATTGGGATAATACCTGCCTTGCAGTGAGGCTTAATTCATTAATGCCTTATGAAATGCTGAGAGATCCTTAGATGGATATACTATAGAAATAGAAACAAGCTCAGGATTTCAAACACCACTTTGGAACATAATTCCTTTTTGAAAACACACCTCACTGTCAAGTAAAATGTCAATTCATAAGTGGTATTTGAGTGACTTTAGTTGAAGTGAAAATACATTCAACAACATATCAAAAACCACCAGAAAAATAACAAAAAACGCTATATATTGCATGTCTCTTCCTTCAACTACACACAGAATAATTATAAACTATGCATTTATAGAACTCATCAGATTCTCATCACCTGCAACTAAATACACTGCAATTAACTTTGAAGAGTTCCTCAGTCTGCCAGAATTCTCAACACAGCATCTAGTCCTGACTGCAAAGCTGTAAAGTTCATTTCCAGTGTAGCTCCAATGCAAATATTAAAACAGTTCACTGTACCTTTTTTTTTTTCATTTCTCGTTTAGCCCCCTGGTTCTTACCTGCCTTCAAGAAAAGATTGCAAGAGGAAGTGGTTCATTCCAAAAGCTGTGAGGTCAGTGATGAAACCTGAGTGTGTGAGGTAACCAGCAGACATCTCAGAGCTATTTAGGAGGAATGGGAATTTTGAGAAGATGCAGCAACTTTCCTTCTTCTACCTATCATGGCTGGCATATCCTTAGCTGAGTGCTAGAAGTCCAAGCATGCTGCTGTCTCAAAGGGAAATGGATTTTATGGCACAAAAAGTTCTCCAAAATATAAAATTTAAAAGCAGTTCCAGAACCTGAACCTCACTCCTTTTTGTCAGCTTGCTCTCTTGAATTCAAACAAGCTCTCCTGGGTCTGAAGTCACCAAAGCCTGCACTTGTTCACAGTTTGCTTTGCTTCATTTCATATTCCCAGGAAGAACAACTATTTTTCTCTCCTTTATTGTGTGACTACAAGTTGCTGCTTCATTCCAGGTTATATTTCAACAGCTCTGGTTTTCCACTGAGCCTTCACAACTTCGAATGTACTTAAGGTCTAGAAAAAAAGTCTCTAATCCATTAGGTACCCCAAGTCCCACACACCCCCCAAACAGTTGCATGTGGACCATTCAGTGTATTGTTAAGACTTCGTTTGACCTCCTTACAGAAGCTAATTTAAATGAAGATGGTTTCACATAAAGAAGAGGACATTTAGAATGATTCACTATTTAAATGAACATTTTAGTTATTTAAATAAAAAAAAATTTTGTTCAAGATTTTCTTTTCAAAGAAGATTCCAGGGGAACTTCATATCTTGGCCTTGGTTAAAACTTTTAATCTTCTGATAACAATTCCATCAGCAAACAACAATAATAACACTCAGCACAATCCTTTGTCACTCGTATGCAGACAAATGCATTAGTCAAATATTACAATACCATGTTACAGTTACTGTGGTATGCTTTAAATAATGCTCCTAAATTTATTCAATCTTATAGAAAACAGGTACCAAAAATAACTCAAACCAGATACATCTCTAACAGAAACAGGAGTATCTACACTGTCAACAATCATTAAAATAAACATTGTAACACCACTTTAAGGCTTTAGCTAACGTGTTTCATGTAGTTATTCTTTATCCTATAAGGGGCACTCCTTTTCTTAATGCTTTTCAGTATGACAGAAGGCCTGAGAACAGGCAACTGAGGACACAAAACTGTCAGCAAATTCCTCAAACAGCTCACTGATGCCCAACTGAAGATTTTTTTATCCAGAAATAGCAGACATACAAATAATTATTTGCCCATGTGCCAACATCTTCAAGCCCAATTGCTAAATATCCAAAAAGGAGCTACTACATTACTCCAAAGTTAAGGAGTATATTTTCTAAAAAGACACACTAAGCAGCAGCTTGGTTTGACAGACAGGTCTGGTAGAGTTTTGTTCTACTATTTAGGATAGCAAAAGCTCATTTTAGCAATTATATTTTCTATTTTAAATGCACTTTAATGGCACTGTTACATGAAACAGCAGGCAAAACTGCAAACAAATGGAATGGCTGCAGCAATGCTGTTATTTAAATTTAAATTTCTTTCTTTGGCAGTACATACTTGGGTTATTATCAAAATAGAAAAACAATGTTTTTCTATGTATTTGGAAAAGTTTACCTGAAATAACATTATAACATAATATACAGATCATCACAAACTGCACTGTCCTGCACAAGCATTCATGACTGAACACATCTTTAAAATGCCTAACAGGTTAAAACATTTACCTGAAAGCATCAGCCTTGGAAAAGAAGTGCCACCTATTTTCTTTATGATCTTCTTCTCAAAGAAAATTAAGCTTCAGAGGTGACATTTTTATAGTAAGTGTTTACATAATGTGTATTAACTACAGCAATGACCAAGTTTTCCCCCCAATCATGGAAGCCAACAAAAAAATTCCTATAACTTACATACGCGACAGAAACTATCTTTGCTATTTTCACTCCCAAAGCACCAATTCACAGCCTTTAAGACTTTCTACACACTGAAAACAACAACACAATGCTGTGGCACAAGCAAAGCAATTACCACTCTTTAGGGCTTGATGACTCCTTTCTTGACCTACTGAAACATTAGTTTACAGAAAACTAATTTTCTTAGTGATTAAGGAACATTAATAAGGAATGTATTCTTTCATAATCAAGAGTTACTGAACATCTAAACACAGCAGTGATCGATTATAAATGCATAATAATCATGTGTCAGCCAAAGACAACTGAACTGCAAAAAAACATCATTAAGACTGGTGGGATTTTCTACTTCAACTCTCTTCTGTTGTCAAAGTGTTTTAAGCAAATTAAATACTTGGCCTCCTATTTTACTTCTTGATTTCTTTTCCTCAGTATTGAAAAACTACAAACTTCAACTGTTTGTTGAAAAGCCAAGTATTTTGAGGACTTTGACTCCTAAAAAGTAAAGTTTTTCAAGTCCAAGTGTTAACAACTATTTGGAGGTTCAGCAGATAACAAATCAGGAACAAATGAGCAAATCCTGTGAACTTGCCCACAAGCAGAGAGGGATTGCAAACAATAATCTGAAGGGGGTGAGGAATGCCTTGACAAGAGGTTAAAGTAGAAAGAATTTTCTGATAATAGCACTGTTCAAGGAAACTGTAACATCAGCTTATTTCCTTGGGTACTTGTATTTCAGCCTCAGAAAGTTATTTCAGATATCATGGAACCATTGAGTGTGTGGCACTGAACTGGGCCACTTTTTAGTTTTTTTCCCTCAGCTACATATTCCAGCACCAACTGTCTCAAATTCATCAAAAAGCAAAATCTTTTGGCTTCAAACAGATTGTTTTCCATGATACCTTACAAGTGAGTTAAGATGATAATTAAATAAGATATTAGGAGCAACCAACTACTAATTTTGATAACAATTTAACATAATTCTGGTATAAGTTAGGACAATTCTGTTATCATAAAACCAATTGATGTGTATCATAGTAACTCTTCAGTGATCCTAAAAGTAATCTTATTTTTCCTAAAACTGAGTATTATACATATTAAAAACTTTAGACTCATAAATGTAATAACTTCTTTAATTTACACTGTACTCTACAACTTTTGTATGCTAGACCAACAGGTAAACACCTCTCAATATAAAAAGTAAGATTTCAAACTCCAAAACCTGTTAACGACAGTAAATGAAGCATATGTTTAGCTTTAAAAAAAGATTACTCTGCTAGAATTACCTTGCTGAAATACATGAAGTAAAAACATAAGAAAGAAGTGGATTTTGACATTTCATATTTTGTTGAATACCATTACTGCACAGGCAATCACTGTCTCTTACATATAAATTAACATCCTACCATCTGTCAAGTGTTCAGATAATCACAGGGTTTAATGCACAATATGGTTATTAGAATGTGACCTGACAAAAAGGAAAAGAACACAACCTAATTTGGACTATGAAATCTATGATCTCACTTGCAAATGACAGTTTGACAAGCCATTATTCTGCATTTTGGCTTCTATGGTAAAAGCAATTTTACGCACATGTAATTCTATTAGTCATACAGCCAACTGCCTGTGCAAGATTACTTCAAACTATAACATTTGCTTGGTCATTCAGGATTTTGAACTTAGGTAAATATTTGCATCATGAATAGAAATTTAATGATCTGTATATACACACACACCTAAGAATAAAACACAAGTCACTCTGCACCTAAGAATAAAACACAATCCTCTGTGATGCTGCCATTAATGTAACCACAGACTTTCTTCAAGGACTCATGCAAAAAGTCATTAAGCCCATTAATTACCTATATATCACCTCACACAGGCTGTTGCAAAAGTACAGTGTTCAGGACAGCTCTGTCCACACTCTTTTTCCCATGCAAGTGTGTCATCTGCTAATAAGCACCATTACTTTTATTCACAATATTCCTTACATACTATTTTTATGGCTTATTCCACTCCCAATACCTTGTTTTTGCCAAGGTAAACATTACTGACAATTGTCTCTACTCAAGACCACTAAAAAAATCCTATTACCCTCCACTAACAGAAAAGTACTGGGCCAGTCTCATGTGCCCATGGTTCCCACATTTTTCAGTGGCTCAACTGCATTTTCAATGATCCAAGAAAATATATTTCCAAAGGATATACTCTAATGATTACTTCAAAGTGTAAAATACATGGTTGGGAAATGTGAGATTATGTCTTCAGAAACAAAAAACCAAAACACTCTAAGAAAGTAACACAAGGAAAACAAAGCAAATAGCAACAAAAGTCCAGCACAGTTTTACTACCTGTAGAAATGAAGTTTCCATTTGAGAGATTTTTCAAGCTTTAGTTACACTACACAAGGACCTGCCTCAATAATAAAGCATCGTGATCTTGCCTTCTTGCCAGAAGGCAAGAAAAATCAGATCATGGTTTATGCAAGGCCTGTCAGCATTTCAAAGCATAACACTTCTTACAGCTCTACAAAACAGCTCTTAACAGCCAGAGCTCTGCCAGTCTGATCACTGCTTCTACCAAAAGGGAAATAACTGAAAACAAGGAGAAACCACAAGGAAGGAACATTTAGGTTACTTTGTTCGGGTTCACTTTTACATGTTGTAAAAGATTTTCCCTATTAAATGGCAGAAAATATCAGTTATATAAGATAAACATCAAAAAGTTCCATTTTCCAAAGCACTTGAGTGACCTACGTGAGCCTGATCCTTCTTTTGAATGATCACACAACCTAATTACCACAGGTCACCAAACTCTCACATATCTAATAAAGCAGACAGAGGGATTTATAAAACATGCTCAGCTACATCATCCAAACCTGTAATTGCTTTGTGGAACTGGTTCCTCCAAACTGTCTTCCTGGGGAAGTTGTTATGGGAAATAAGGGGGAGAATAATCATGGCACAATCTACTAATTCTCTGGATGTCTCCAAGTGTGCAGTAAGTGTGAAGAAGTGCAGAGAAAAGCATCTTACATTAGAATGCTCTACAAATGTTTACTGGGGGAATAACTACAGAGTAAACACCAAGCAGTAAACTCAGTCTCTCCTATTGTTCACTGAACTCATGAGGTAAAAAAGTGTTTGCATTATTGATAGTCAAGCCTCTCCCCAAACTGGAACTTAAGCACTTCAGTCAATTGTGTATATCTGAAAAATTTACCCTTAAACATAATCACTTAGAACATTATTCCCCCCTAACAACAACCAACAAATCTAAGAAACTTCAGGCTTTAACTAGAAAACAATGCACATCAAATCCCAGATACTGAAAGTTAGAGAGTTACATGGAATTGTACTTGCCCACCTTTAGTTATTAGTTTGGGACTCTTCAGGGCAGATTTGTTTTGAGACTAACACCAAAGTCAGTCTGCCATGGTGGCTGCTCCTTGCTGGCTGCTCACGTGACTGCAGGCAGATCTTTTTGACCACAGCTGTTAAATCACACCTGAAATCACACCTGATCAGCTTTTGCTGCACTACATGACACTTCCAACAGAATGTAGGTCAGCCTTAATTAACCAGGCAAATGGTAAACCTATGGAAAAGTTTCATTTTAAAGGTTCAGTACATCATCTTTTAATTTTATTTTTTTTTCAGAGAAAAGAGTGTTTCCACAGGAGGTTGATCAAGCTTTTGTCTTTTAAGGTTAATTTGTGAGTTCTTTGGCCTATACTATTCAACAGGGCATTTATATTATAACAATTCACTCATCTCACCTGTCCTGTATTCTCTCATGGGAGCATGAAATTGAATACATTAATATCAGAATAATTAAATAATCAGAAATACAATGCAAGTTTTCTTACTGAAACATTTAAAGAAGTTTCTCAACAGGCCAAGGTCAGGAGAAGATGAAGATTAAAGTCCAGTTAGCCCAAATCAACCAAAATACTGGAGTAGCAGCTGACCTAAAGTAGTATATTACAACGACCAAAACAAGTGGCAATGGGAACACACTTTTGTATACTGTGTAAGGAAAATAGTGTAGGTGAGAGGAAGAAAAAACACTTTAAAAATAGTACCTCTAGTAATCAAAGAAGCTTCATACTTCTCTTCCTCCCAGAATATTCAGCAAATTACATTTGCTTCTCTATAATAATTTCATCCCTAACAAGATCAGAGGAAATGATTTATTCCACCCCCAGTCTTCCTACATTTGTACGTCACCCTATGGGACACTGCCTTTCTGAATTGCTTTTGGCCATCTGATATTATATTACTGCAGTCTTCTGCAGAAGGAGCCAGAAAAGAAAAAAAAGGGAGGGGGATCAAAATAATTACATTAATGCTGGGAATCAAAGTTTATTGACTTTCCCTTGAGCTATAATACCAAAAAGCTGATTACAGAAGTTGTCAACTTATTTAATGATACCACCAACTTCTCTCTGAACTCGTCAAAATATCTTCTGAAAAAATTCTCAGAAGAGTTTTTGAAGTACAGTAATACATTATTAACTTCAGTTCATCTCACTGTTGAAGAGAACTGTGTCTGTCTCTGCTCCTTCTACCTGTTTGTGTCTACCAAAACACTAAGACCCATTGTCATTGTAATAAAAAAACTCAAGAGTGCTCGGAATTGTCACATTCCCAAACAAACCAACATCTCGTTTTCACATCCCAAGTACATCCTACTTATTCTACAAAACCTAGGAAAAGCCTAGAATACATTTCCAATAAAAGTAAACACCTTGTACCCACACACAGTAGCTGCTCTGAGAACTGAAGTTCAGCACATGGCATTCTGAAGGACAGATGTTCCCACGGACAGTTTTCATGGATCATCGTGCTTTTTTTAAGTTTTCACTCACTGACCCCTCCCAAGCAAAGAGCTCCCAAAGATGCCCATACATGTCTTTGTTCCAGAAGTTCTCTTTGAAACTGCTGACACTTCTTCCCTGGATATCCTCCTTTGGAGAGAAGATTTCCTCTCCCAACATTTTTTCTCATAGATCAACAGTGCCAAAAAGATCTTTTTCCTTCCATGCCTTTTATAAGATGACTTTACACTGCAATGTGCACAGGGAATTAGATAATTACACAGCTGATAATGAGAAAAAATGACCAGAGGTGCCTTTTCTCTCTTTTCCATAAGGGTCAGCAGTTCAACAGAAGGTACCACCTCTAACAAAAGATTTGTCCTTGTATCATCTGCAATACAGCTTATTTAAAACATACTGGGAAAAGTACAATACAAGTGTTGTCAAGTTTTCTGAATACTAACAAAGCCAGGAAGTACTTAATTAATTGAACAAAGCTATAGCTGTTCATGTTCTCTTTCAATATAACTGAGCATGCTATGCAGTGTTTACAGTGTTTACAAACTTCTTAACAACACACAGTAAGGAGACCCATAAAATATAGTGCACAAAATACAGAATCACAGAATCTATTAAGTTGGAAAAGACCTCTGGGATCTTTGAGTCTGACCTTTGACCCAACACCACCTTGTCTACTAGACCATGGCACTGAGTGCCATGTCCAGTCTCTTCTTAAATACCTCCAGGGACAGTGACTCCCCCACCTCCCTGGGCAGCCCATTGCAATGCCCAGTCACTCTCCCTGTAAAGAACTTCTCCATGTCCAACCTAAACCTTCCCTGGCACAGCTTAAGACCGTGTCCTCTTGTCCTACTGCTGGATGCCTGGGAGAAGAGACCGACCCCCACCTGGCTACAACCTCCTTTGAGGCAGGTAGAATCTTAATCATCACAGTTTTGGATAAAGGACAGAGGGAACTTCTTTAGAAGCAAATGAGTGAAATCCTTCAGCAAGATCTCCCTTAATAAATCTGGTTTTTTTAATTCACACGTACGGGACAAATCAAGTTTGTTACTTTCAGTAGCTGGTGATTGAGCAAAGGTATTTCTGTCAGAACACTCTTGCCAACATACAACAGAGCTGCACATCTGTAACAATCTCACGTTTCAGCAGCAGGTGAACTCTCTCATGTGACAGTGAAGGGGCCCTTTGGCACCCACCCACAGCCAAGCTCTGCACCTTCATCGCTCTGCAACACAAAACTGCTGACAAAGTTTGGCTTGAACATAAGACTATTCAAGAACACTGCTCAAACAGGATATCATGACGTGATGGATCACAAGAAACAATTAAAGGGAAACAGAGCACCATGCTTACCTCTGGCAAAGGGATTTGTTCCTTTGTAACATTAGAAGGGACAACATTGGACAGAACCAACAACCCCACTACAAGTAGAATCTCTTCCATTTAGGCATCTCTCAGTCCTATGAGGGGAAGCTGAAATATCCCCAGAGAGCAAAACTCAGAGCAAACAGGACCAAACTTCTACACATTTCAAATGTGCAACCTGTTTACTTCAATTAGCTTTTACAGGTTCGGGAAAGTGAAAAAAAAATTAAAGTTTCTAAGTCAGAAGAGGAAAAAAAAATGCACTTTAATACTCTCCAACCAAATTATATTTTGTATTCACAACTAAACCTTTATTCTTGTAATTAGTCTTTAAAAGTGTAAGAAAAGGGCAAGTTCTTTTTAGGATCTTTTAGCACTGTCCAGCCTTGGCAATGTAGGTTTCATTAGTGGACAATTCTAAGGCATATTGAAAAAAATTACTACTATGTAATTTCTTCAATGACCTTATTAAATACAAACCTTTCCTTTACAATACATGCAGTATCCCAGTGCAAAGAGAATGCTTTATGCAGTGTCAAGCAACACACACTTACTCAGACCAAGTTTTTTCGTTACTGTTAAAAAAAGTTGGGCCAAGAGCTCTAATTGAATGATTAAAGTTTAATCTCTTACCAACTATGATTAAGTAGAATCCCTTTAACTGTAATCTGAGCATCTTTTTGCCATTTCTGCCCAGAAGCTACAGCTTCAAGAGACACAGCATAGAGAGAATTCTGTTTCACATTATACTTTAACCAAGAACATCAAGCATAACATCGAGCATAATGCATTTTCATGTTTAGCCCAGTGAACAAGCTTTTTTCCCAAGACTGAGAAGTTGGCCTTTAACAACAGCAACCAAAGGCAAAAGGATTACAAGAAACACGTCGGCATTACCAAAAGACTTTAAAGCAATCTCAATAGGTAGCCACACACTGTGTTTTGTGAGAAAACTACCAACCTAATAACTGGATTGTCATTGGAAAGAAAATGACCAGCAGTGAAATACTAGATTTTTCTCTGCCATCTCCACCCTATAAAATCCTGTCAATACCTCTTTGGACTGACAGACTGTCTATTAAATAGCTGGAGAACTACCTGCCCTATTTCAGGCTTGGAACTACAATGAGAGACATTCAGGTTTAAGCACCACCTTCCAAGAGGAAAGGATTCAACAGCTGTTAGATGCAGAATTTCAACTTTCCAAGGAAGCAATTTTGTATGACATTTATGATGAAATAAAATAAATGTGTCACTGATATGACACAAGATATTAGTTATCCTCACTCAAAAACTGAGGAACACATTTTTTTTTACACAAATTCTATTTGTAGATTAACTAAGTTGATTACAGGCAGTAGTTTACAACACCACCAAACCACCTTCAGGAAAGAGAACTTAACACAACTACCCACAATTACAGCTTATGAATGTTAATTGCTTTGTTTCAAACTTTACCCACTACTACTTCCCTTTTACTTTCTTTCTCAACAATTCATTTACTGACATACACAAAACAAAACTGCTGCAAGCAGGCAAGTGTTCAATTAATGTAATGATTTAACTTACTGTACTGTGCTACTTTTTTTTTTCTTCTTCCAGCTTTCAAAGAACCCTGTTTACAGTGTGAAAACCTACTTTCCCCTCAAGTGTTCTATTTTAGGAGCAGTTTCATCTTGCCCAAGTTATTTAAAACTATGTACTTGTTATCAATTCATAGCAAAGCTCCCATTGATGCCATTTCTAATACTGCTATAGACTAGTTACCCATATAAAACCCATATGAAAACCATCTCCAGCATTGCTTTGTTTCATCTACTAAATGATGTGCCACTATTTGAACAAGTTATCCTTAAACCAAAAGTTTCAGAGAAACAGCTGTTTAATAGTTATTACATAAACAAGTAAAAAATTAAAAACAATTTAAATACTGCACAGTATTCTAATTCAATACAGAAAAAAGTTCCTTTACTGTCTCATTTCAGATCAAATATCCCGGAGATAACAGAAAGTGTAGGTTGGTATTCACTGAAAATATGAAAGACAATTCTTGATTATAAGCATCACGTCAAGTCCTCATTTTATTTTCCCAAGTCTTAGTAAAAGAATAAAGAGATTTGTCCCCCCTTCCCAGGAAATAGATTAGGTAGGCATGACATTTTTCCACTTCACCGTTGTATGTAGTAATAAGCTTTTCTTTTGTAGCATTTATGAATTCAAACAGTGCCGGGGTTAAGCTGGAGCAAAGCAATTTGGCATGCTTGCATCCGCTTTTATCAGGGAAAGGAAAAGCAATCCACGAGGTCTGGACTGACCTTAAAGCACAAGTATTTATTTGGAGATTCTAAGGGCTTACCAATTGTGTTTGGTAAGAGGGAACTTAAATTCGATCCCACTCACGCAATGTCACCTTAATTCCGCAATCGCCTTCCAGTGCTGCTGCTGTGCCAATAATGTAATTGGTATTCGAGTACTATAAATATTCTCTCTTTAAAAAGGACATTTTAACCACACACTCCCATTCTACCATGCTGCTTTCTACAGGACACATCAGGTTACCAAAGTCAGCTACTTCCAAATTCAGGTAACTTATTTTAAAGCATTAAATCTATGCTGTTTAATGCAATTGTATTTTCAAAGAATTTCTATATAACCCAGTGATGACTTTGATATACAACTGTCCCAGAAAAATATTAAAATCAATCATTTCATAAGAAAACAACTACTACAGAAAATTTTCTTAGAAATCTTAGGTATATGAAGGAGGTGGTTTGCAAAACAGGCCTTTGCTACTTTCACTAATTAAGCCATTTCTAAATTAACCAGCTGAAATACAGATGCATTCAGGGAACACATTTCTTCCCCTAGGAAACAGACACTCCAGTTTGCTTTCAAGGTAAGACTGCTCCTGTTCTGTTGTGAAATCTGAGCAACTTTGAGTGTTTCCAGCTCTCAGGTCCACAATAAATTAAAAGAAATGCATTAGAAACAATTAGCAGGAAAACATTTACTGCCTCTCAATGACAAAGATACTTGATCAAATTTAGATCCACTGCAGTACAAGCAGTAAAACAACGTGAATACACAGTCTGCTGCTTTGCAAATGGACTGCTTTCCCTGAACACTTCCATCTTTCCACCTAATAAACAGTACCATTATTGTCAGGGAGTGATGTGCCAGTGATTAAGGTTTTATAATTCTTTTTTTTTTCTACTCTATTCACTCTTCCTCCATCTCTTTTTGTCCTTCCCTGGTTATTTTCTTTAACTATTGGAAAATCGGAGACTTTTTTAAAGCCAGCAGTACATAGAACTCGTTCTTGGTGACATAAGCAAGTCCCACCTTTCATACACTCCACGTCCATCAGCATCCTACATTCAAATACAGCTTGGTGTTCTGTAGACCTGGCTAATGTTGTCTCTTGGGCTTTTCCCCTGTTAGAGTACTGGCAAGCTAATATTTAGGATTATTTGTTTCCAGATAGCCAGTACCTCAAACATCCGACTGACACCATATTTCTCTCTAGTCCTTTCTGCTGGCTACAGGTATTTATTTTAATATTTGAAGACAAAAGGTAGACTTTTTTATTCCCCTCCTACCAGAGGTGGGACAATACTCCACAAAAATTTACTTGCATCACTCATTTTCACTAATAGTCTAGGTATATAGTTTCATTTGAATATTTTTTCCCTTTTTTTTTTTATTGTAGAGCACTGGAACAGGCTGCCCAGGGAAGTGGTTGAGTCACCACGCCTGGAGAGATCTAAAAAATGTGCAGATGTGGCACTTAGAGACATGGTTTAGTGGCAGTGCTTTGCTAGTGACTGGACTCAATGATCCTAAAGGTCTTTCCAACCTAATGATTCTAAATATACACTTCATATAAACAAAATGACAACTGGCCTCATACAAGAAAGAGAACTGTTGTACCTCTTAACTTCTCTGCTGAGCATTCAAACTGAGCACAGAACTGCAGAAGGAAAGACCCTTGCATTCCTCTCTTCCCAAAGGTGCCTTCAGAGCTCCTGTTTTCTCTGTCTGGAGCCGGACTAATCACAGTTCAAACACAAACATGCTCAGAGAATCAGGAATTCAAGCCACATGTTCTCACAAAAAGATAAATTGATTCAGTTAACCAGGCCTGCTCAGGGCTCAAAAGCAAAGCAATCAGGCTCTCAGTGAGACACAGAGATCACCCCATGCAATCCCATCACAGCCAAGGACAGGGTTCTACAATCGAGATGCTTCATTGCCATTTTCTGCTCCTCCAGCCTGTTTGCTCAGTGTCCTACTAACATAGTAAGGACAGACCTAAACTGCCTCTTCAATCCAAAGAAAAGCTGCATGATTCTCTTAATTTGACATCAAACCCAGATCAGTAACTGATGCTAAGGGGCAAATCATAGTAGCTTGAGTTTAACTTAGTGCTAAAGCGGTGAGACAGCAGCTTCAGGATGGAGCTGGCTCATATTCACCAGCTCACAAAGAAGGTGAGAAGAGCTTCTATCTGCAGGACCATGGCAACTGAGAAATGTGCTCACACTAGGGCACAATTAATCACCTCCTCAGAGGAGGAGATTTTTCCTCTTGCCAGGATCCCTCCAAGGAAAAGCAAGTCTGACAATTAGCTCAGGTAACAGCATCTGACAGCAGCTGAGCAGATGTGCCACCTAAAGGACACGGGCACTGCGAGGGATCTAACTGATATTTTCACTCTGTACCCAAATAAAGAACAGGAGAAAGAACTGTTGGGGGCATGGGAGTGTTTATGAAACAGAAGCCAAATCCATCTAAATTAAAGATAAATACAAGAAGGTTATTTGGTTGAAGGTCACCTATAGCACACAACACCACAGGTACTATGATAACTGTAGATAAACACAAGATTAGACAGGTACAAACAGCTGTAAACCTACAAAGTGCTGCTGCCATGCACATAAGAACACTCTCTTGGTTCTCCTAAAAGTTTTCTTTTGAAAATACTTTGACTCATTGGAAATATTTGCTCCGATCTCTTTTTTTTGTAATAAATTCTTCTACCTATTAGCAGCTTAACTGCCTATAAATATTAAAAATTTATTTGCCATGTCATAAAATGCAACCATGATCAGACAAAAAAAAAAAACTCATGCCACAGTTTAGCAGGCATTTTCTCCTTCTACACTATACAAATCTGTTGTTTAACCAGTTGATCATAGTGATTTACAATTTATAACACCACAAATTCATATCAATTTAAATTTCATTGCATAATGTGACTATCTTGAATTTCTAAATCTTTCTTTTATGTTGCAGGCTGCTTTAATTATCACAGTTCAACTTTCTGGAAGTGACAACAGAAAAATCTGAAAATGAAAAGATGAAGTTGTTGAAACAAATATAATATTATGGGATATCTGAATCGCACCAAAACAGCTTCTTGACAAAAATTGGTCTCTGTCAGGGTGCCTGATGTATTATCCAATCTCTTTTTAGCAAAAAAAAGTATTTCCACTTTAACTATTAATCAAAGAACAATTAATTTATACATTCATGAGCAAGTACAGAATGCTGAACTATCTTCAAAGACTAAAGGTACTGTGATACAACTATAACGCTCTGCTACCTAAGTTTTAGGTATTTATCCACTTAATACACAGAGAAAAATCCACAGTTATGCAGTATTATGTACCTTAATTTCCTGCTTTCTGTAGAAATGCTTGATGCACAATACTATACAAGCAAGCCTCATGCAAATTCAGAAGAACCATTAAAAAGTCACTTTAATTTTTCTTGGTTTTCTCACCTGGTGTTATGAATCTGGGGACCAGACCCAGTACCAGTGCATTTATTTTTAAATACACTGCATTAATCTTTGCAAACATAACTACACCAGCATAACTTAACCACTGTGAACAAAGCAGAAGTCAGCAGTTATTCTCTAAGATTTGGAGACCCTCAGCACAACAACTTTCTCTACATTTTCCCTCTAACCATCACTCAGCACTTTTGTACGACAGGGATGCCAGGTGGCAAAAGAAGTTGTCCTGTCAGCTTTATCTTTAATGGCTGCACTCAGATCTGTGAGTGTAACACAAAGGGTGTCAGGCAATATTTGTCAATGCAATGTAACACCCTCACCTTTGGAGTTTCTTCTTTCTGTACTTCAAAGCTACAAAGGGAAAATAAATACATATATAAATGTTTGGTCTATACATTAATAACCATGTTTGCTTTATTCAGCTACTACTGTATGAAAAAAAGTCTGTACTAATAGACGTTGCTTCTCTCTACTCACTTTTACCCTCTTATCTCTTTTAATTTCAGAAAGGCACATAAATTATAATGATTCTTCAAATTATTTAGACTAGTAAGATGAGGCCTAATAATATAAGGAGCAAGATACCCACTCCAACAAAAATGGGTCGAATCAAGGGACAAAGCTGCACATCTACTAGCTGGGAACTTCAGATTTAAGAAATAAGACCACAGATTTCAGGCACTTCCAGTTTCACTACTGCTGAAAATTTTTAGAGATATTTCAAGTGTGTTTGTGTACATTGTATATGCATGTTTTTCTCAGCACGCATTTGGGTTATCCGAAATCCCTCTCTCTTGTCCACAGAAAATCTGATTCAGGTTTCACAGTTTTTTAATGGGAAAAGAAAAACATATATACAAAATACATTCTAGCCTTTATATGCTATGGGTTTCGTGACAGAAGCAGCAGCTTTCTGCTGACTGGTTCAAATGTTTCTGTTCACTTACATTTTACTTCAGAACTTGTTTGGATATTCTTCATCTGTGACACTGCCATTGATTTATTCTGGTCAGAAACCATAGGGTTTATTTCTGTTGAGCAAACCAGTGGGCTTTCTGAATGAATCATCATCATCAATTTTTTTTTCTTCTTAAGGACGACTTCTGGTTTTACCAACAAACTTCACCCTGGGAAGTTCACTACACACTCAGTCCTCAAGACCACCAGAAGTCCTTCTGGTTCATAGAATCATGGAATGGTTTGGGTTGGAAAGGCCCTTAGAGATCATCTAGTTCCAGCACCCCTGCCCACAGGCAGGTTCTGTGTTATGCTCTCAGCAATAATATCGAGTGCAGGAGCTGTCTATAATGGCCAGGTGAACAGAATTCAGCTGAACATCTTTATCTAATTTCTCAAATCTAGAACATTATGTCCAATTTCATTTTTATGAGACTTATTTCAAACTTTTTCCAAGCAGGCCTTGGGTACAAAGATGGTGTTTTTCTTTGCTTTTTTTTCCATAGCTCTCTAAGCCAAGCCCAGAACTCATCAGATGAAATGCCATCAGCCGTTGTTGAGCTTTACAACACTCATATTGATTGGTACCTCCCAAAGGCATATTGTCATCATTTTACCACTGATGGGGTTATAGGCAGACACACACTTTGACATTCCCCTTAGATATGATAAATGCAATCCTCATTTTCTCAGATCTTGTGCAATACACCACATATCCATCGATCACCACAGAATGACCCTTTCTATTCCACTGAAGCTGTAAAGCCCAAAGATATAAATATCTCCCTAATTCATACATATGCCATACATTCCACAGTCCTATTTTTCATTAGATTGTAGTGGTTCAGCTCATCATTTCCATGATGAAAATATCAACTGGTATATTCCTTTTGAATAATTTTGTACAGCATCACTTTGAATAAAACATTGTTAGCAGGTCTCTCCCCCAGTGTAATCTATCTCATTCTTAAATACCAGAGGGCACTCCTGACATGGGCCACACATGAATCATTTGATTACCACAATCACTATTATTATAACAAACAGAAACCACTTAGTGGTTGTTACTAGCTGAAGTACTACTTGAAAATTTTACTCTAGTAAAAATATTTTTAAAACTGGACATATCATAATGGGCCAGAAAAATTTCTTCCTGTGTTTAATGTGGGGAAAAACCTCTAATCAGCATTTACAAAGCATTATGGTTTGTGCTTCTTTTGCTAATGCTCTCAAAATGACAAGTAAAATTCGGTCATTGCCAGAATAAAGCAGCCAGGCCAGCCACATATGAACTTCAAAGAGCAACCTGCACAAACTCAGAGCCCTAACACTGCTCTCACTGCAGAACTTCAAAGAGGGTAGAGATTACGGCATGATTTGGCCTAGTGTACAAAATTCTAGTGCACTATTTTGGGAAAATAAAATCTCCATAAAAGTTTGAACATTTTAAATGCTAAGCAAGTGCTCATGATGCAAATAGAGATGCCTTTTGCTGCCCTACTGAATTATAAAACTTAGTATCGGATCTTAAATATTCATCTCTCACTTCAGACAAGCTAATTGTGATCCTTCTTTGGAAATTAACTTTCCATCTAGTTCCTGGATGTATTTTTTTTCTCATTTTTGAACCACAAACCTTTTAATTATCAAAGGCATCTCTAGCCATATTTTTTCTATTCTCTCTTTTTCTAACACTCCGTTTCGCTCCATTCCCGGGGGTGTGAGCGGGTTGCTGACGATGCCGATGGGCAGAGAGCGGGGAGAAGGACTCGCTCCACATTTCATTCAGCTGATAGAAACCTGCAAGCTGCTCAGGGTGACAGATGAGCTGTGTGAGCTGAAGCAACTCGTTCCGCCTGTCAGGCTCCGAGAGCCCAGAGCAGCGAGATCCGATCGTGATGACACCGCCAGCGCAAAACTGGGTCAAACATACGGTCACTTGAAAACAGGATGTCAACCCTTCTTTCTACTTGAGGAATTTGATTCAGTGACACTAAAAGCTGTTAGATACCATTAGCTTTATACCCAGGTTCAAAATGAAACTGTTTCTTTGACAGTATTTGAGGAATCCTCTGGCGAGCCCGACTTTGCCATTAAAGTTCGTGGGAATCACCAACTGTCAAATAATGTAACTATTGCCCAGAGCAACTGGGTACTTTATGGTCAGAACACTCTCCCTTTTTGCACCAGGGAATCTGTGCCTTTGGAGTGATATTTCCACTATGACCTTTGTGGATTAAATGGATTAAAATCCTCAGAGAATTTTAAAGAAGAAATATTATACAGATATGCAATTTTCTTTTAATTGCAGAAAGAAAACTAAAAGATATCTGAACTTATGCCTAGACCTATTATTTTGTTTAAATTATCTCATACCAAAAAAAAGTTTATTTTCAGTTGAATAAAAGAGTTATTAAATGAATGTTAGTAAACATATAAAGATAAATGAAAAGTAATATTTAATAAACTATTCCAATCATTTCTCTAAATCTTGGAAGATTCACTAGCACTATATTGTGATGACAAAATACCCCATGCAATACTACTGGCACGTACAGTTCAAAGATTAAATAACTGTGTTCTACAGATCACACTGCTAGATAAGATTTGGAAAAGTAGATATTGAGATGAAAATAGTTCTGGTCTTATTCTGACATTTGATGATCAAAATCAGTATGAAATGACATGCACACCTATTTTTATAACAGAATTCCACTATATATATATGTGTGTGTGTTTCAGCACAGGTAACTTTTGTCCAAAAGTACTAGAAATGTAAAAGCTAGAAATGTAAAAGCAAACAGCAAGAGTGTGAGACATCCAGAAGTAATTTCCTTCTCAATATTTAGCAATTTGTGTTGACAGTTTGAGTCAAGCTCAAATCATGGACTCCGGCCAAGCGCAAATTCCAGCCTATTTGATTCCACGGTTGAATTTAGATATTTTGATACAGCACATGCAAGACATTTTGTATATTTCAGGTTTTGATGTATACATTTTTCTGGTTTATGTTACATATTTGCCTTTCTAGTTCAACATAAAAATTTTCAGGAAAAATATTTTCAAGAAAAACTTCTCACAGAGCCGTTAAGAAGATACATATTTTCATGCAGTTAGAAACTTATATAATTCTTAAAAATAATTGTTTACTTGCTTTGATTTCTAAATGTCTTTGATCTCATTCATTAATATTCATTCATCTTCTGATGTTGTACTAATGAGAATCTTACGCACTTATGAGAAGCTATTTAAACAATGTTATCAATTTTTTTCTGATTTATGTTTTTCATCAACTCTGACAATACTTAATTCTTTGTATTCTCCAGTTTTTTCTCCAAACTTCCTCAAGACCTAGTCTGCATTCTCCAAAACAAAGTGGAACTCAAAAATGCATAACTAATTCAGTCAATTGTGAGCATAGAACCCTAAATGGATAACAACATAAACACATAATACACATGGACAGAATGAATAATGCTCATCCTCAGCATCCTTTACTTCCACGTTTCACATACATTATTTATGTTTATGATGGAACATCTCTGAAGCAAAGAAGGAAGAATACAGCCACAGCTTTTCAGCTTCAAGAACTCAGAGGCACAAAAGCAGCAGTGCTGTTGAGAGCAGACAATCCAAGCCACTGTTTCACACCACAGGTGCACACACAACGTGCACGAACAGCGAGGCTCTGGGATCCTTTGTACTTCAGAAAACATCAGTTGTGCTCCTGTTTAGTTTCTACTGTTTGCAGTCCATATCCATGAGAAGCTGAAAGTAAGTGTCCCAGCACACCTGCATTACACACACAGCAGGAATTAGAAGCACCCAAGGGAACTGATGTGACCTTACAGGCTGAGACAATCCACCGCGTCAACACACGGATTAAATATGATAGATTAAAATTATTTTCTTTTCAGATAAAATTACCCCAAGTTGAAACCATCAGAGGATTCTATCTAGGAATTAACTCTTACACTGCAAGAGAAATACCCATTATAAGCTTCCTAATGGCAATACAATAAATGTGCAAATGCAGCAAAGTACATAATTACACAGTGCCCACCGCAGCATAAACACAACCATCCACACATGTTGCCACCCCAAAGCCATCACTCTGGTCTCAGTATCAAATAATAACAAAAAAGTTCAAGGACAAATTATTCCTAATTCTAGGATTCCCAGTGTATCTGACAGGACGCTTGGTACCCAATACCTTGGAATCCACTACCAACCCCACACTTTAAGAGACTTGCCTTCATGTATCAAAGTTTAAAGATCTTCACTGGTATCAAAGTTTTATTTTGTGTAAAGCCATGAATATTAATATGAATTTGGTTCCATATTACAGTCCAATTCTGGAAGAAAATTATAAACTAATTTTAAAAGCTTTAAGTAGCATCCAAAGTATTTATTTAAGCCAGAATTCTGATTACATGCAACATCAGGTGTTATATCACTCTCAAAAGTGTTATTAATCTTCCTCTGAAGAACAACATTTTCACACTCTACCTTTTCTCCCTGTCTATTCTTCTCTATTCCTCTGAATTTAGATACTGATACTTGGTTTTTCATTCTGATTCTCAAACTCACTGCTCAGAAATGTGCCATTGTAGCATAAGTCATATTGAGATTTTATCCCAGCTAACCAAATCTTCTGAAAACAAGCCACACATCAGAATTAACATGACATAAAATATGTTAATATCACAATATTAGAAGGCAATTTTTTTTTCTGACACCTGGGAAAATTAAAACCAGGATAAAACATTACTTAGCAGAAATGTTTCGAAGTAAGTCAAGTACATACAATAATTCTATATGATTTATGTTATCAAACATACTCTAAGTTGTACTTCAAATATCCTAAAGTTTCCAAATTTCAAAAAGCTTTTTATTTTTCTGAAATCACACTGTCAAGGCCTAACAGCTCCTGCTTCAGTTGCAGCACTAGGAAGGATATGTCTCACAACAGGTATGAACACTAAAGCTACTTAATGGACTAGGATTCCGACAGCAAAACTGATGAAAAGCTGACAGAGAAATATTTCTCATTGAAAACACTTAGGTAAAGAGAAATGACAGTGCCTGCTACAAACAATAATGAATCAGTGGAGGAAAGCTTACAAATTACGCTAATCAGGAAGAAGCAGACAAGAAAAAAAGGAGCCTCAAAGCAGTAGCAGCAACTTGGCAAAACTCCCACAAGGAAATGCACCCAGTCCAGGCCTCCCCATCCTTCTGTGTCCCTCAAAATACACACCCAGCAGTCACTGGTTTGCCTGATGAAATTAGAGTCAACCAGCCCGGCCAAATACCCAATTCACTAAAGCAATTTCTTAAACTAAAAAGAAATCTGTGTGACAATCTGTTGCTACTCATATCCAAGCTTGGTTATGTCCATACAAACCGAAGCAACTACAGATTAAATATACCCTGAATCAACCTTTGGCAGGGAAGATGAGAGTTCTACTTAGAAAGGCATCTATTACTTACCACTGAAAGCACCACAACTGTCTTGCTGAGATTTATATTCTTTTACACATAAAAAGAGACTCAGAGCAATTTTCTAACCTTTCATATAACTCCAAAATATGTCCATCCTTTCAGTAAAATGTGCACTAAAACACGGTTTTGTTAAGCTTCAGTACTAACGTTCATTCATTCAGCATGTTCTGCCTCGTTCAGATTTCATCTCCTGTAGTCAGAAAAGAAAATGTCAGAATGCTTTTGACATAAAAACCTGATTTGGTTAAACAGCTCAAGACTTTCCAAGTGAACGTAAACTTTGAAAATGATAGTCATGTTTTAGTGAAAAATCATCATTATTATTGTTTTGCTACAAGTTATCATTAAATAACTCAACAGAAATATTTCAACCATTCTAGAGACAGAACTGGAACGTATGGGGGTTTATATAACAGCCTTTTTAGGACAAAAATTAGGCTCCTTACAATGCAGTTTCTTTTGTATTTAATAGAATCCCGCTTCCTTACTAATTGTCACTGGTTCTCTGACTGAAAACTGCAATTAGTTATGCTTCAGGACACACACTTGAATTCTTTTGTGTTTATTTTAGTCAACCTGAACATTAATAAGCGGGATTGTTATGAATTTGAAAGGAATTGCACCACCACGTCTATTTTATTACACCATTTGTGGCCACAGACAGTTACATACTGTGTATCCTTTAAACATATTATTCTAGTTAAGAAAATAGGTAGTTTACCAGATGAATTAAAGATGCCAAGAAAACAAAACCCAAATAAGAATACTATTTAATTTGTGCAAAGAGTACTTAAACTTTTAAGATCACACAAAATATGAAAAAAATTAAATGCATTACTAATACTGCCTTATTTTCCAATGGACCTCATAGTTACAAACAAGTTTCACTAGATAAATAAAACTGACAGCAAAAAGAAAACAACACAGGAAAATAGTTTTCATTAGTTCAAATGAAACTAACCAGGGCTACCTGCAGTAAAAACCTAACTTCTTTAAATTCCAAAATGAATCTCCTCTCCTGACCTTTATAGAGCTCAAGATGCATACGTACACAGAATAAACAAAATAATTTGAAAGCAAACTCACTGAGTGCACCTGACCTTTGAAACAGCACAGATAATTTTAATCAGATTTGCACAATGTTAGTCTGTCTCAGGTTCCATGTAGCAACAGAGATGACAAAACTATACTTAAGGGGGAAAAAAGACAACATTTTACCAAAATAAAACCATCTTTAAATATTTTTTGAAATAACCCTAAGAGTCTCAGGTTCAGGAAAGATTCTTCTGAAATGCTACTCTCTCAATATCCTGCTAAGCTGCACAATTCAGCTCTAGGAGAAAAGCCCTTTCTGCCAGTTACGCAGTTTCTGTCTCAGTTAAGTTGAAGAGCTGACGTGTGAAAGAAAAGAAAGTAATTTACACAAACATTTTAAAAAATCGGGTTTTGTAGAAGTGGCCTATAGTTGCATCCTTGATCACCCAGCACAGAGTAGGCTGCTTAAAGCTTCTCAGATACATTGATTATCTCAGATTTTTCAGACATAACAAGTAAAAAATATCATAATCTGCAGCATAAATAACATGACAAGCAGTGCTGACTAGTAAAAACTCCCTAGTTACAAGGAACAGAAGTACTCCAAAATATTCACAAATGAGCCCTTGTTGAAACCAGTTGACAGCACCTTCCTTGCTGGAAGGGCAGATGTTACAACAGGAGTTACAAACCATTTATCAGCCACCAAAGCTGACCATTGCTTGCAACGTTTGGAAAAACAAGGAAGAAGCCTTATAATTCATGCAAGCTCCAAAACAGGTCAATGCCAGTGTCTGTATTGCTTATGCCTCATGAAATGGGAAGAATTAGCAAGGGGAGCTGAGAGACCTGGTTAGATCCAGAATGTGCAACCTCCATGTTGCCGAAAGCCAAGACAAGCTGAGGTGGGATCCTGGACAAGGCAGTTTTCCAGAGCAGAATTCCTTCATCTCTGTGTCACTGATTCATTCTCTGAACTCGTTGTAGGCCAGCCAACCCTTTTAGATCATGGCAACAATCACATCCCTCTTCTGCCACGCTATGTTGGACTTTTTCTCTCTCCTCTGCTCACAGAGAATTTTGGAGCTTGTCAACAAGCCACAGCTATCTGATATCCTCATCTTTTCCTATTGAGGAGATTAATTTATTCAGCTTATCAGGAAGGTTGAGAAGGGAGTTGATCACTGTGCACAGTCTGTCAGTGCAGAGCATTCTGACCTTGCATGCACAGTCCCACAGGCCCTGGCCCTTGGCAGGGAGTCACACCTGGTACAAGAGGTGTTTTCTTACAACACTGGCAAATATTATGGGTAATTGCAACATTCAGTCCCAACACACAACACAGAACTAGTTATGATGTGGGTCTTATAATAAACACAAAACATTCCATAAATAATGTAGAATTATACCTTTTCTAATGCTGCCTTCATATTCATATTTTCAATATACAAAGAATGTTCACATACATGACCAAAAACTAACATTACACTAAAAAATAAAGGAAAAAACAACTGTCAAACAAACACAGAATAAACATTCTTTCTACTTCCGTATTTTCTTTTCAAATTTTGAAACAATTGTCTACATCTTTAGGCACAAAAAAACTTTAAAAAAACTTATTTCCTAAGCAAGTAATTTTCATTTATTTGACTACTCCTATAAAAAGTATCTATACTAAAATGCACTGTTTTGTCCAGCCTTCAAATACCTGAAATTGTATCCTAAGATTCTTTGCACTGTGTTGCTTGAACATCCAACCACCACTGAATCTTTCCTGATCTAAATCTTGCAACCAGTATTCTCTTATGTAACAATTGGAAAAAAAAAAAAATCCTGATTTTTGTTACAACATTGCAGAAAAGTAACTATTCCCTACAACTGTTTACTATCCACACTGAACAGCTTAATTGCCACAGTCCCACTGCCAAGAATACTCTTCTTTTCCAATTCAGCACTTAGCAGGGCAACTTACAATAAATAAATTTATAATAACTGCTTATCTAAATAATATTAATATTTCTTTATAGCTATTATAGAAATAATATTTGTAGTTTTTAATAAGCAAATTACACCAGTCTGTAATGATAACTGAACCAAAGGTAGTAGCTGATAATAGTTTACAGCAACACACAAAGAGGCACAATGGTTCACCAAACAATAACACCACTGCAGTTTAAATACAACCTCTATAAAGGCCTGCAAAACAATGGAGGCTGAAGTTCAAGGTCACAAAATTTTCTATTGAAATATTGGGTAGATTATTAGCTCTTCATTTGAGATGTGCTCATCTGCATTTTGGGGTTTTTCCACAAATATGTCAACCTAACCGTGTTTTGAACAAGACTACACATTTTCTTCAGCAAAACATCTGCCTCATCAAAAATAAGACTGAAGAGACTCATAAAGCTCAGATTTAGGCAAGCTCCCTTCTGTCCTTCCCCCAGCTCCTTCTAATATCAAATGTTTTAAAGCCAAATTCCAACAGAAAACTTTCTGCAATGAACAAATTTCTGCTATTCTGAAATAGGATTCATCACAACCATATAATTCTTAAATATTTAATAACACAACACGCACTAAGAAGAGACTGAAAGCCTGAAATCATTAGGAGATGTCCCAGCACAAGAAATAAAAAGGAGACACAGATTTCTCTGCAAGTGTAATTTCAAAGTCCTTTCACAGAGGGATCTAAAGACTGTCAGCTTGGTTGATCTGCTACTGTATATTAAATAAGCCTGTAATGAAGCTACTGGTTTTGATTCATTGAAATGCCAAAAAGGTCACGGACAAAGTATATAAAATTAATGATTTTTACCTTTTTTTTTTTTTGGAAGGGGAATATCAAGGAAGTAGTAAGTCAGGTAAAGCATCAAAACAGGCAAAATACTGACAACAGAAAACAACAAAATCCAGCATCACTTCATTTTAGTGATCATTTAGAAAAATAATAATGCATTGATGCCATTTAAAATCTATTTACAAATCCAAAGCCACTATGAAATACTTCCTACCCATTCAGGGAATCATTATGTTGTTTTTACTAACAGAACACTGATGCCAGATACAAGCTGAATGCAAATTTGAGCCTTTTATGTTACCTAGTGCTTTCTAACAGTCCTTCATTATCTCTTAGTTCTCAGTTAAAACTTGTGCACAAATCCAGCAAAACAGTTTAGAAAGTACTTAATTTTCAGTATTTGCATAATAACCCCGACTAGGACAATAACATGAGTCCTCATTGCCAAACGTCAGCACTATGCCTATTTAAAGCCTTATTCTTTAACATTTCAGAAATAATTCTGGAAACAAATTAAATGACATATAAAAACTATTCCAGAAAGTCAGTGTGCAACGACTTCTAAACAACAAAACACCTGCCAAGGCCAATACCTACCAGACCCATCAGATTTTTACGAACTTAACACTTTGCTAAATCTCTGCAAATGCTAATGCTAAAAAACATTTATGTTAAGAAGAATTAGTAGAAATGTTTTTGACTATTCATGCAGTAAGTCACAGCACTATTTTGATAAAGTAACAGACAGCACTGCAGTGCCAGTACAGAAAATCTGTACTTTGGAGTATCTAGAGATGTGAAGCTGATAAATGCAGCTGATTTTGGTTGCATTGCAATGCAAATCTGATGAGTTACACTGGGAATATTCAACACTGCAGTGCAAATCAATGAGAGGAAAAGCACACATTCTCAGTATAATAGAAAGGTTTATTTACATCACAGTTAGATCATTTTCTTTAGTGTTGTCTCAAAGGTTAAAACCAGCTCTTTTGCCAAGACCTATTTACAATTTTTCAAGTATACTACAAGAATAGCCACACCACTTCTATATAGAGCAGGCCTTTAGAAGCACTATATAAAATTGAAAAATTCTATTGTAATTTTACATGTTTGAGAATTTGGATTTGTTTTTGAAGAATCAGATTTCGCACGACTCAAACCTCTCGACTATCCAGGGATACTCTTGTTTCTCATGACACAAAGGAATATAACCCTTTATCCCCAAAAGAAATACAGTTTACAGCATACCTGGGTTTTTAACGTAGGAAAATCACATATTAGCCATCTGTTATGTGTGATCTGCCCAAAGTCCTACATTTTGCCCATCTATTAACTGTTGACCATTAGAATATGCCTGACCTTTCCAAGTTCCTTCTAAGAAGACACAGAAAGCAATAATTACCAGGGCCTTATGGTCATGATAATCTATTTGATTTTCAGCAAATACCAATGTTTAATTCTGCTGTGGAGTTGCATGTTGATAATTATTTTAAGTGATTCCTACACTTTGGGTTCTTTTTTTAATGTGTCAGGATTGTGGTTTTCTGAGCAGTTTCAGAAAGAATGAAGGAAACTGTTACTCCTCTGGAGAAGACAATACTACCAAAGGCATTACTGCTCAAAAGCTTTCACTTAGGTAAATACAACTGAGTATTCTGAATCTCTACAACACAGCCACCTTTTCTGTGCTGTGTTATGTATAAAGCAAGAATAAACTGTAATCCAGGGATTGCTGCCTGAAGAGTGGCACCAGGGCCAGCAAACATACACCACTATTTATACAGCTACTTGTACTCCCAAGCTCGTCCCTTTTTTCACAGGAGTCAGTGCTCTAATCTACTTTTACCTGGAGTATTTATAAATATTCATTCTGTACACCTTGGTCTTCATTACAAATATTTGCAAGGAAAACATCTCAGTTGAAAGGTACAATGGAACACTACCTTGCCTGTCTTCTGCTCCAGGGAAGTTGAAACCTGGAAACTTAAATAGAGCAACTGGCAGGAGCAAGCTGAAGTAATCCAAGATCTGGAAAAGCAAATAAGAGTGGAAAGGTCCAGTATCAGCAGCTGATTTTAACAAGCATAAAGTATTAACAAAGGAAAACTGAGTTTGCAAACAGTATTAGCTGTTTTGCCTGTTCTTTATTAAAACCTGCTTTTTTTTTGAACTCTACTTGGTCTGTGACACCACTCTACATATAAGAACTAAGACAGGAGCAAAAAAGAAATTTCTAATCACTTGCAGTAAAAAGGAGTCTGGTCAACAAAGCTCTTCCTTATAAATGTCAATAATACACTGTCCACAATTATAATTAGATTGCTGCAAGATGTGCCTCCAGAATACTGGTTTACCTTTATTTGAATTGCTATGCTTGTCAAGCTCTTTTCAACACTACCTTAGTCTAAAGTTTAACCAAAGAATTAAGGATGATTCCTTAATGTTCCTTTTGCCAATCAAAGCAAAATCTCTGGCTGAGTATAAATAACAATTCCATTGAAATGCAGCCAACAAATCACCTGATTACTGTCCAGATCCTTGAAATTCAGCACAATGATATGCACTCATGATGGAATATCAACATAATAGCAATAGATGAACATAATTAAAGCTGAGTATCCATGAAAACAAGCGTGAAGTTTGCACTGAAAACAGGGGAAACAAGTAAAATAGAAAATAGACCATTAATACATTGTGCTGTCCAGCTTGAGGACTTCTTATGTTAATGATTTCAACTTCTGAGGGTGGAGTTGTATTTTTCAAAATAATGAAGTCCAAGGCATTCAAACCCAGTCTTTTCTACACTGTTACCAAAACCATCTGCAGGAACCTCTCTGAACACCTGCTCCTCTCTGCAGGTAACCTCAGCCTCCCTCTCTGACACATCTCCCTGAGGGACCACAGTCTCTTCAACCTCCATTTAGGGTCCTTTTATGGGATGGGATTCCCCTCACAGTCTAAGCACCAGGAGAGGAGAGCTCTTTGTAACAACTCTCCAATCTGTTCCTTGTAGGAATACAGTTGACATACTGTCTTGACATTTAAGGAAGGGGAGGAGGAATTAGTCTTAATTAAGGGCTTCTGCAGAAACGCAGAGCTGAGTCACTGATTGGCTTCTGAGAGAAACAGCAACGTTTACTTGCACAGTCACCACTAAGACTGAATGGACACAGAAAGGGATGGGTTAGTCACAAAAAGGACAAGATCCAGCTTAAAGATACAACCAAAGAAAGCACACGAATCATGTTCAACTAACGCAGGTTTCATTTTCACTAGTAAAGCTTTCTAAACACTGATTATGAAGCTGCTTCTCATACAACCCAATTTTATCCTTCGTATGTGTGCTCGTTATTACGTGAAGAGGTAACTACTGCACAACAAAAACTTACAAACACTCCAAAGGGAAAGGCTTCCAATTCTGACACTGGGTATTCACAAGGGATACTCAGAATTACCCTGTAGCTTTAGGGATAATCATATTTCCTTCATATAAACACAAGCACCCAAAAGAACCCAGCACACATTTTAGCACCAAATAAAACAAAACCAGATTTGGTTAGGTTTTAAGCCTTAAAATAAATAAATAAATAAATAAATAAATAAATAATTAAATAAATAAATAAATAAATAGAAAACCAGAACAAGCAAACAAAAAAATCCAATTACATACACATTTTAACTGCACTTGGAAAACATGAGTTATAAACTACAAGGATGCACAAAGAACACATTGTGCCAAACATATCTAACAGTTTTATTTGATAAATTACTGGTATAGTAGAGAAAGACAAGAAGAATGAACATAATTTATTAAGACCTTCTTTAAAGTGTCCATTTTCCCCTAGAGCTTATGGAAATAGCAAAGCAACAAAAACATGTAGCCCTGCAAGAATATTTTAAATGTAAGTGAAGAAGCCACAGGAAGGCAAACAAGACATTTAAGATATTATTTTTAAAAGGAGAAAATATGGATTATACTGGCCAACTGAAGTTTCACTTAGAACTAATTAATCTTAATGCACAAAATAAAACATTGCCTACACAGCAACAAAATATTTGGAAATAATCAATTTGCATTTTGCAATCATTCTCATGTTAGAATCTGAGCTGTAGAAGTCAACAACAGTTTTCTTGCAGGCTTAATATATCAACATTTGGGCCTCTGTAGTAAACATGGCCAATTTGTCTGAAGCTGTTTATACACACACTAATGACATTCTATACATAAATCAGATGACACAGCTGAAAAGTGATAGTATTTTTAACTTTTGCAGAAATAGATAAAATTATAAATACATGAAATAATATAAATAAATGTAATTGACATAATTGAAGCTACAGATACTGGAGAAGAAAGAATGACATGTATAAAACTGAATAATTCAATTTACTGCAAATTCACAAAAGGATTCATGTGACAGACAACAAAATGAATATGAGAGGATTATACATTGTAACTACAAAAAGGCAAATCCTATAAAGTACGTACACAGTTGTAATATGCACGACAAGTGGATAATCCCATGCTCAATTTAAGTTACATGAGTTGACCCAAGCCATTGTTTTCCATAGCATCTCTATATCCTCCAGTTTTCCCAACATGTAAAAATATTAACTAAGTCACCAGCAAAGCCAATGGAAAATGCAAACACACAATTCAAAGGCTGTCAAACTAAAGTATTTGACTATTAACTACAGGCTCTCTGTAACACACTCTTCTCATTGCACTCAGACCGAGACATAAACCATAACAAAGGTAACAAATTATAAGAAACTGAAAAAAAAACCCTGAAAATGGACTCAAATAAAAAAAGTTTAATAAATAAATGAATGAAAACAAGCAGGCTCCACAGCTTCCACATAGTGCCTTAATTATTCTAAGTTTTCTCAATGCTATAATACCATTAAATTAGCGTTATTATAAACAGAATATTTTGAAGAGATTGAATTAGAACTTGCATCAGAAGTGCTACACTTGGAAATGTAACAGCTCGCATTGAATGAAACGAGTAACGTTGCTGATCAAATGTCTCACAAGGGGAAAAAATAAACAAGTTGAAAGAAATGCAACCAAAGGTTTCACAGTAAGTGGTGGCATTGGCATGCAAACTAAACTCAGATTTTACCAGCACTCTATGCCTAACACACAGGAAAAAAGCACTAGAATTTCTTTTCTGCACACAGAATGTAACTTTTAAAGACAGGAATTGTACTCTGCTGTCATTCAAAGATTTAAAATTACTCAGAATGTCTAAAAATGCATTTGGAGGGAAATGTGAAAGCAGGTTATGCAATCAGGGGGCCTGCTATTTATTGGAGATAAGAGACATCTTGTCCTGAGGAAAAAGGAAAAACATTTAGCGCCACTTTTCCATTAGACATTTCAGTGATTCAACTTAAAATTAAGATCTTAGCACATGCTCTGGAATGTCTTACTTGAATCACCAACATCCAAGATTTGAAAACTAAATACTCAGAAAGCTGCAAACTGCTTACAATTGACATATTGCGTGCAAATATTCTTTGAACTGAACTTTGCATATTCCCGTTTTTAAGAGTGTCAAATCATTAACGATTTTTAATGACATTAAAGCCCACAAAAATAATTTGAGCCTAAGCTGTGTTTCCTGTCTCAAAAGCAACTTTCACCTGAGCATCGCTGAGTTCACATTTTAGGTTTCAGCCTAGAACCAAGAACAAGTGGACTTTTTTTTTTTTTTGGGGGGGGGGGGGGGGGGGGAAGAGGGCAGGTGTTTTTTAGTTCTTTAGTTCTGGAATTCACTAATTTCTTAAGTGACTTATGAAAGATCTGCGATATGAATCTGTTCCTTGAACACGTGGTATCCTCGGGAAAACACAGCTACCTCTGCCCCGCGTATGGCGCTCTCACCCACGTTCAGCTCAAATCCTTTAGGAACTGGTACGAGAGCACTTGATCCATCACTTGGGACAAAGCGCGTAAAGCACCAATAACGACTTTAAGCGTTAGTGCCTTACACATTAAACATAAGCAACTGCTCAGAGCCTCTGCGATCCAAACATAGGCTGGTCATTGCAATGACTGCCTTGGTTTTGCTGGGGGGGATTTGCTGTAGTACACCGTATTTCTGGATTTGCTGTGTTTCTGCCCACACCGAGGGTCCCTCCCCGCACACCGAGCGAGAGGAGGCGGGCACGCGGTCCCACCAAATAAAACACTTTAATTACTGCGAAACGCTCCCGTGGGGCGGTTCAGTACCCAAATGGCAGTGAGGGGAGGATGGAGGGGCAGCGAGGCGACCCCGGACCCGGTGCGGGGCAGCGGGCGGAGAGGGCACAGGGGGAGCGGCCCGGCCGCAAGGAGCGGGGGCAGCGCCGGCACAGCGCTGCGCTCCCGGTTCTCCTCAGCGCCCGCTCCTCCCGCCGGGAAGCTCGGCAGAGAGGGGAGGGAAGGGGAGGGGGAAAGGAGCAAAATGGAGACTTACGCTCTCGCAGTGACGCGCATGCGCGACACCTCCTATGGCAGCGCGGGGCGGGCGGGACGAGGGAGCGGTGCCCGCCCTCAGCCTCAGCCGCCCTCAGCCTCAGCCGCCCTCAGTCGTCCCGGTGCTGCCGCCCGGGCGTGTCCTGTCGTGAGGGGAGCGGCTCCTCGGCCAGGGTGGCCGACCCTCCGGTGACAGCCCTTCCCTCCACGGGCAAGGTACAGCTGGGGAGCGGAGGAGGAGCACACCTGGGGCTGTGCCGTGCCCGGCGTCGGCAGGGAGAAGTCTCACAAATTAAGTCTCACAGATTGCGTGGACTTGGCATCGCAAGAGGTCACAGGATTACAGATAGGGAAAGTAATGTGGAGGTGTGTGTCCTGTGCTTGTGCTGCTGCCCGGGTGTGTGGTTCGGACCACACTGCAGACGAGAGTTGTAACATTCCCGTCCGTTTTACTTTCCTCTGACGTGGCTTTAATTTTTGGTTCTGTGTAGCGCAGTGAGACTCTCTCACCCCGTGCCGCGGTGCGGGCAGTGCTGATGGCCCTGTTGATGTCCCTGGCACAGACACGGGTGTTGGAGCTCCTCAGTTCAGTGTCGGACTCACACAGGGCGCTCTGAAGCAGCGGCTTCTTCCAGAGCAGCACATCCAGCACCATCATCAGCTTCTGCCTTCAAGTATTTCTCCGCCCACCGCTTTCCTAAAGGAAAAAAAGCGTAGCCAGTACCTTGCTTTTGCTAAGTTGGACTGAGCTTTTGTAGTGAAGACAAGGTCTTACAGCCAGGTTTCTAATGGGCCTTTGGTGTGTAGAGAGTTCATTTTCAGCCTGGTACCCAAGAAAGCTCTCTTAAATAGCTACTTTTATGTATATCCACTGTAGAGGAATTAAGTTGCTGAACATTACTGTTATTCCAGTGCTTCAGGCAATCAGAGATGCTGGGCTCAAGCCCAAACCTTGAACTTTATTTTATATTCTAAAGAAAATTAGTATGAAAGACAGGTTTGACATATTTGCTGGAGCTGGTACCATTAAGAAGTGATGCAAGGCACTTTTACTGCTGTGTGAATGAGCACTGCCACAAATAATGACCAATAGTGCAAGTGTCATAATTTACCCTGTACACTCATATTGAAGACATTGTTGTCACCAACTCATGAATGTAGTATCAAGTATCATTATTACTTAATACCAACAGAGCCAAGACTGCCTTTTGATGCCACTGCTGTGAGTAATGCCTAGGTATCTGTACTCCCATACAGCAAAGTCCCCAGCCTAATCCCAAAAATCACTCCATGCTGAAGTGACAGCATCAATTCTCCCTGCTGTGGCACATTTTGTCAGCCCTTTGTGACACTGCACAGCGACAGGTCCCTTGAGACTGTGATCTGCAAAGCTCCCCCAGATATGTCCCTTTTACAGTCCATACACCTGTCTTCTAGGATTATGCAATTGAGAATCCAGCAGTGGCTGCTCTTCCTGTATCCACTTGATCCTGAGAAACATACCGAGCACTCATTTTATTTACAGAAGCAAACACAGTGTGTACAATTCCCATATCCAGTGAAGTATTTTGCCATCGAAGGGTCACCTTATTTCTCAATTATTATCTTCTGCAGTTACACCCTGAATGGCAGACAGACCTTTGCCTCAAGTTACCGAGTCATTGCAAATGCTAATTTTGGTGTAATAATTTTTCACTCTCTTTATGTTCCTGAAGTCCTAGCATGAAGTCCTAGTGGTTTTAATGACACTACAGTTGCCCATTGGTTTTATTGCCTTGCACTGATTTGGTAGTTTTCCTGATGTCTTATTGAACTCACTGAACTGAGTTAATAAATAACAGTACAGCAGTGACTCCGTTTCCCAAAACTGACTCCATTTGTCATAAGGAACATGAAAACAGTAAAGTCTATATCTTGACTTCAACAGCCTAATCTGCATCACCTTGCTTTCTCTGAGTTATTTGACTTTTCAGCTCATCCCACCCTGCAGGGATCATACTTTTCCCTCCCTGTCATGCTTTACTGCCATAAGTTGTTAAGGAGACCATATCACTACTAAAAGCAAAGACCATCAGACTTCTATATAGACAGTTCTCCAAATCAAAGGATACTGTGTGAGATGGTGTGCCCATCACACCCTGATGAAAATACACTCATGTATCCTTTTATGTGCGTTATCCCTTGTTTACTCAGTATTTTAAACTACTAAACAAAAACGTTGCCTCTTCTGAGGTTGGTGGGCAAAGATAAGAATTTAAGAATCTTTGGTTATTCCAGGGCCACGCTCGTGATTCCATGAAAATGAACACTGTACTGAGTATATGCTGAAAAATAGAGATTTCAGTAAAGCAGCACATCAGAAAATCTGCTTAAATATGTCAGAAAGTTTTAAAACCAACCAGAAAAAAAAAAAGAAAAAAAAAAGAAAAAAAAGAAAAAAACCCCAAACCATGAACCCTGACTGTTATTCAACAGTGTTGAAAACAAACTGCAAATTCTAATCTCTTTGAATAGCTCTAGACATAATTCTCCACTTCTAACTTCGCAACCTCTGTCTGTAACCAGAGATTATGTGTTACATAAATACTTACAACTGCTAAGATTTGTAAGAAACGTGGGAAGAGGTAGGCTACTGCTACAGCAAAAGCCTTGGCTTACAAAAATACAGCTTTAATATTCTCTTATTAACAGAGAAAAACAAATACAATCCATAAGCAGAAGTGAAGTGTGTTTCTAGATAATCTGCTTCTAACATTCAGCTGAGCATGAAATCTCTTGAAGAAAAGCCTGGTAGAGATCCCAGGAAAACATTCTTTTAGGTCACTGCTGCTTATTTGTTTGATGGGGCACTTCACTTTGTTGCTTTATACTGAGCTGCTTTATACTTATGTAGTAACAAATTTTTTCCTTCCTCTAATCCTCAGCAGGAGCACAAGTCCTTAATATCTTGTCTTTGCCAATGTCAGAGTTTCAGTAAGTCAAGTCCTCATAGAAGGTGTTTTACCTGCAAAGTGATGTATGAAAGTCTACCTGCCTCTGTGATGGATTGGAATTGTGTTTATTTTTCAGTGAATTCTGTGGTTTGCAATATGAAACTATCTTAAATTATCTTAAATTACAAGTCTTAGATCTGTGATGTTACACAGCATGTATTTTCAAGCATTCTTCTGCCTTTTGCCTTAATATTTGTTGTGTATCCAAGAAGTAGGAACATAGTGGTTCTGAAGAAGTAAAAATGGTATTAGTGAATCAGAAGCTGGCAGTTTTGTCATGTAACAAGGAGATTCTTCTCATGGTCTGTTTCTGGGTTCTACAACTTAAAGTGTGTGTTTGTTTCTTCTTTCTATGTGAAATGATATTCACAATCCTCAAGATTCTGTGAGAAGAGACCTTCAGAAAAGGAATCCATGAGAAAAGCAACAAAGCATCATAGGACTTTTTAAAGAAATTTTCACTGTTTTCTTTCTTTAGTATTCAATTCTAAAGCTATCTTTTGTTGGTTTTATTTAGATGGGATACAGAGATTGTATTGTGTTGGATTACTGCTATTTTAGGGAGCCTGGGCCTGAAGGACTCTTATAGTATCACTCTCATGGCTGCTTCTTTGTTACTGTGATTCAGGTGTCCTCTCACTAAGTATTTTCTTCAAGCCACAATGTATTATCCCCTGGCCAACTCACCAACTACCTCTTTAAGACCAATTGGCTGTTTCTTCTAACTTGCTCTTGGTCACCTCTCTTTTCTCAAAACCGGGAAGAGCATCCGTGGGTTTGGCAGAGTAACAATGATCCTGCATCGAACCAAAGCAGCCCTTCTGTGCAGCCAGGCATTAATTCCTCTCTGCTAGCTTGTCATCACCAGATGTCTGCTGAGTTTCCACCCTCTGCATTTCCCGTGACTGCACCCACAAGACATCCAGAAATGGTTCTGTATTTTCAGTGAGAGCACCACATCCTTTTCTTGAACATTTCTCTTTGCTACCTGAGCAACTGCAGCTGCTCCACAGAACTGCAGCCTCTCTTTAGGTTACATGTCACACCTCTCTCCTGAGTGAATGAGTCTACAAACAGCATAAGAGTATAATTTACTTTAAGAGTTTCATCACTTGTGTTTTGCAAAGTGGGCTTTGCACAGAAAGTAATAAGAAATATTCTATATCCAACACAGAAAAACATTTCCGGGTTTGTATCAACAAGTAAACCACAAAATGGGTTTTTTTGCCATAAGAAGCACTGGCCATGAAGTCTCTCTCTGCCCATAATGAAGCATATCTGAAGGAGGACTCACAGCTACATCTAAGCATGAGAAGTGTAGGCACATTTCCCTGTGGAAATGGCACTCACTGAACCTGCTCACCAGCAGTAGGTGCAATTAACTGTGTCCAATTTACATTTGGAGCACAAGGGACAAGCTTTCACAGCACGCTGAATGCAGCAAACACAACAAGCTGGGCTTTGTGAACACACTGCATAGTTTCTCAGTTCAATGGGAAACTTTACAAAATGTATGTGCAAGGTATAATTACAGCATGTCACAAATAAACTTTCAAAAGGATAATTGAAACAACACTCATATCTTGAAAAAAGGAACTGGTTTATTGATGCAGGTTCACAGACATATGTCATAGTACACAATGCAATTAATAAAATATAAACACCAATTTTCAAATCAACTCAGCTTGATAACTTGAATTCAAATTTTAGGAACAGCAAAAAAGCTAAAAAACACCATAAAATAAGCCCAATCCTTCAGCTGACTAGTAAACATGAAGGAAAAAAAATTGGAAACCGTTAATATTTTTCTAACTCCTTAGGGGTCTTTCTTTCATGTTTTTTTCATGCTCTCTGTGGCCACTGAGACTAGTAGGAAACCAGCCAATTTAGTCAAAAAACTTTGCAGCATAGCAGGGAGTCTCATTTGTCATCACATGCAATAGCAGCTGTCTCTGTTAAGAATGAAATTAATCAGTACAGACTACATAAATTAGGAAATTCTTTAGATGGTTAACAATGTACCTTCGAACGAACAAAGGCCAATCTTTGTCTCCTGATACTGGGAAATTTCTCTTTCAAATATGCCAGTTTTGTGGTTTGAAACTAAGGAGCAATGAAATTCCTTAATGTATTTTTTACACAAGTATTTCTGGCAACTGAAGATACTCAGTGCACACAAGGGAACTAAATGTTATAATTGTAAGAGCTATATCCAGACTCAGGTTTTTTTCACCTTTCTTCACCTGCTTCCATTCTTTTCTTAATTATTTCATGTTATTGACTAAGTTTCCAATCCAGGTCAAATTTGAGAATTGCAAGAAACAAAGAGTATAAAACCTTGGGAGTATGTTTCTTCATGTTAAAAAACCCTGAAATACACTGTTTTGAGTTAATATGCTGAACATGTAGCAAATAAATCCCTAAAGATACTCAACTTCATGAAATTTTGCACCCTCCTCAACTTTGGCACTAAGTAAAACAGTTTGTGTGTCATTCAGGAAGACAGAATTTTCTTCTTAAAAATTCATTCCATACAGCCTTGAGAACATTTAGGTGCCTTCTAACCCCAAGTATTTTCAGTTTGCACAATGCCTCTAGCCTAAAAACACAGATTGATGATGTGTTTAAAATCATCCAAGGAACATAAATGAAGGAAGAAACTGGTTGCAGAAGCTTTATGCCTCTTTTCTTTACCACCACCTCTGTATGTTTATTATGGAACCTCTATGTAAAGCAGGTAACCCAGCAGAAAAAAACTGACCTGTTCTGTAAAATATGAGAGTTGCCTGTTTAGAACTCTGGCCTACAGCCATAAAAATTTGTTTAGTTGTCTCACAGTTATGTCACATACTCCCTCCTCAAAAGATGTGGGCTGGATTAATTTGATACTGTAAAAATACGTGCTATGTGAAAAGACGAGCTGACATATCAGCCTTCAATTTTGAGAAGAAAGGGTATCTCAGAGGGCTGACTGGTTCATGATTGCAAGAATGATCTAGGAATGGGGTAAAAAAGGCCAGTGTTGATGCACCAGCTTAAGGGAAAGCCCAACATTTGTTTATGTTATTAAATGACCTTATTATTGGTATAACTCTGTGTTGCAATCCCAAGGTACTGGGAAAGGACACACTCACAGGTATCTGATGCACAGATAGTGAGGCCATGCTGGGTTCTCAGAATGCTGCTTGCCTGAGCTGACAGAGGGCCTTTTCCAAGGATACCATGTGATGAACACCCTCAATGACTTTTAGAGAATGATACATGGAATACCAGTGTAAAAGGCAGAAAAGCAAATTTGTACATAAAGACTTCAGTATTTACCTCACTCTTCCCATCACTGTTCGTTACCTCTTTCTGAAAACAACAGTGAAGATTTTCGTTTTGTTCCAGGTTTTATTTTAATTCTTTCTGCAATTCTTGGGAAAAAAAAAGATGGTATATGTTGCCTGTTTAACTAAAGGAGCAACAAAAACCTTAAGCAAGATCATTCTGATATAAAAAGAACTGGATCTTTGTCACAAAAAAGAACACAAGGAAACTTTCATGTACTACAGAAAACTCACTTAACCTTCAAAATCTGCTAGGCAGTTTTGTGAGGAACCACAGCAACTAAAACACATATTACAATAATTAAATATAAAAGCAAGGGTTGAGCATCACATATGTTATCTACAAAAGTTGTTAGACAATAGATGGGAATGTTAATGCAAAGAATATTCATGTTGTACTGCTATCAAGGGCATACATCAAAGTGGAGTGTTTTGTTGCAGAATCAAGGGAAAATGACTGTTGTTTTGGCACACAGTATGACACGGCATGTCAAAAGAAATTATAAAATGTTTTCAAGATGTACTGAGTATATCACTTATAAAGTGTTGTGTTTACTAGGAAGGAAGAAACAAAAGGCAGAAGAGTTGGAGGATCCTCACAGCCCTTAAAGCAGCCTAGGTAAGCATGGTTACAACCTTTGGGCTTTTGCAAGCCAGGCCTAGTCTTCACAGACAAGCTCTGTGTGAGCAATATGGCACATAGGGATTTACAGAACCTACATAAAATTTAAAATTTCTTATTTGAAGTGATTCCATTTCAAGAAGCTTAAAATTATCTTTTCCTCCTGAAGATTCCCTAAGATGCTGATTTATAACTCCGTTTTACATAGAAAAATGCTCTAAATTTCTCTTGTAAGCATCTCACTGGAAATAACAAAGCCATTCATAGGTTTGCTCAAATGTATTTTAAATTGGTTGATGGACTAACATTGAAGGACTAAGTATAGCTATGGATTCACTTCCCGTGAGTGATTTTTATAAAATTTCCATATGTCAGTGACACAGTGTCATTTAAGGACCTTTTTTCTAAATCACATAAAACCGATTTAAACCAGTTACTGTTTTTAATCAAATTCTGCTGCCCCAACTTAGAACTTGTCCTTTGAATCCATAAATTACCTGAAGGAAATTTACCTTGAGTATGATAAAGTATTGACAAACACGTAACTCATCCTCTGACAATTCTTGGTGCTTGTGAAAAACGGACAATGGTGAAAACAGCTGTGCCAGCAGCTGCTTCGGTGCAGTTACAATCTTACTTGACAAGACCACAAAAAACTGAGAAGGCTGAACAGTTTCCACACTCCTGATAACTTACATATGTCATGTTTTCCTCTTTATGCTCTATTTTGAGTAAGTAAGGGACATTCCAATATTTTTAGATTCCTTTTTTGTTTGTGTTCTCTGGTGTTTGCTTGTAGCAAAGGAGGGGAGTGAGGGGGTTTGAAAGGGACTGCAGGGTTCATAAACTGTGTATGCACGTGGCTCTGGGAGTACCTCTGCAGTCAGCAAAGAAAAGGTGCCAGAAAACACAGGAACAAGTTTCAAACAGTACTAAAATGCTCTCTCATAGTAATTTTTATTACAGCATATTCTGACCTTTTAAGTCATAAGGAACTGATATTATTGCTGTACTTTTGGTAAATGGGAATCATCAAACTACTGTTCCTCAAGATCATTCTGAACAGCTGCAAGGACAGTTGCATCTCTGGGGCTGCTGGTGGGGATGAGGGAGGGCACAGAATAGTCTCTCCCTGGTCCCACCTCATGCTGTCTATGCCAGATAAGGCACTGTCCAACTGGGAGCTGTCTCTATAATCTCTGTCACTGCTGGGAGGGAAGAGGGAGCCTCCACAATGGAATTGCTGCAGTACAGATACACAGCACAAATTCAAACTTAGTATAAGCTGAATTCTGCAAGAGGAAACTTCACACCAGGTGTCAGAATTGTGTTTTGGACATTAAGAAACTTGGGTTTGGTCCCATTTCTTAACCAATATAAATCACAAATATGACTTGGAGAATTCTTTATTTGGCATCTGTAGCCAAACGGTTTTCTCAACTCCTGTTCAGAGTGTGTTAAAATTATTACTGTAAGCATTAAATGGATAACTGAGCTACAGTCTGATAGTCATGTGTTGGCTAGTTGCTTTGATGTCAATATGCTTTTTGTTTGCTGACATTATTTTAGTATTACCAGTAGTTTGGGTAATATGTCTTCTTGTTTATATTTGGGAGTATTAACAAAGCACGTAAGACCTGTCTTACAGTTCTTTCAATAAGAAGCCCATGGAGTTTTGAATAGATGTTCCCTGACTAACATAAGACCATGACCAGTTTTCTCTGTTAGCCTATGGCTCTCACACTTGGATTAATCTTGGAATGTAGTCAGCAAGTAGGAAGGCAGTAGCAGAAGAAGGATGGCCTTGTGCAAAGACTGACAAAAATTCACAGCACTCAATGTCACAGTCTCAGCTCGGTCTTGTCACTTTATTCTCACCTATATCACTCCTTTGGGCAAAGGAAAGGATTTCAAACTGGGGTGTCAGTAAAAGTGCCACTACTGCTGGTTGGAGAGAAGGAGAATCTAAAGGTATCTGGGTTTATTGATGATTCACAGTAATTAAGTGTTGGCTGCCACTCTGCTTTCACCTTCATCAGTACTCTGTGGCTGTGTCTTCTCTGTGCTCCCTAGCAAGTGTTCAGAGAGCTGACCAACTGAGACTAAACTTCTGAAAATACAAGCTGCATGAATGAATCAAAAGCTACATTGCTAAATTCCAGGGGAAGACCAAGATATTTGAGGTTTTAAATCAGTCCTTTACAAGCCTCCCAACTGGATTCATTATGAAGTCGCTCATCTTCTAGATGGAACATAATAATTCAACAGAGAAATTCACAGGCCTTTAAATGGTTGTTTTGCTTTCATACTCTTTTTTTTTTGTGAAAAACATAAGAGTACAAAGCAAAACTGCATCGCTATCACAAGAAACTTCTAAGCAAAACAAAATTAACATGAGAAGCAAGTAGAGCATTACGGAGAAAAATGGTGCTACTCAAGAAACAGATAGTACTATTAAGATCATTTAGTTGGCAAGGCAGAAAGCCTGGACTGATTGCCAACAGAATGGCAACAGAAACATTCAGATAAATTCCAGTCTCACAAACATTAGGTCACATGGGAACATTTAAATGCAGTGCAGTATGCTTCCCTAAAGAAGTGATGGGAAAAAAATGTTTCTTTTATTTTTGCAGAGGAGAATTTTATATTTGGTAGAGGAAACTGAGTATAAGCTATAGGCAGAATTTTAATCTAGATTGGCATTCCACTCAGGCAGGGAGTGGGCAAAAAGGCTTGTCTTAGCTGCTGTATTTTGTGATTGCTGGAAGATGGGGTAGGATTCTCCAGTCCTTGCTCATTCCTCACTCAGTCTCTGGAATGCACAGGTACAGGCAGCTCCTCTCTGCTTGGAAGCGAAGCACGATGTGGTTTGATCTGGTAGCACCGAAGCATAATTCACTGGGTAGCATGAGAATAGGATATAGATGATGGCATATCTAGAAACTCAGTAACAGACTATTTCAGCTGGAAGCTGCAGTGTTTGTAGGAGTTCAGCCCCATCCTTGGACACTGAGGAGAAATCATAACCAACTTCTTGTGCTGTAAAAGAAAGTTGCTGAGTTTTTTTCCTAATACCTTCTTTCTCACTTCTACCCTTTGCTGTGGTCTGTCTCCACAGGGAGCAGGATCTGGCTCTGGCAGCTCTAAAATTTTTATGTGATGTTTAATAAATGGGTCTTGGTTTCAGTCTCTTTTCCATAAGATGTCGTTTGAATTTTAATATATTTAGCACAAAATATAAAGCCTATCCCTGTGCAGGTATTTTCCCTGTTACAAAAACTGCAGACATTCCACTTGACTGCTATGAAGGATTATACCTGAAGAATACTGAGATACATAAATATTTGCACAATGACATGAACTTAAGCTGTGCAGGACAAACTTTACCAAGTCAAACAGAATCTGATGAAAAATTTTTAGATTTAGAGAAAGTTCACATATTTGTACCCCATCTTCAGAAAAACAAGCCAGTGAAAAAGATACCACTGGAGTCTGAGGGATAAATTGGACCTGAATTTTCACACTTACGTTTTTTAAATTTGTTTTGTACTTACAATACGAGGAAGCCTATTAGAGTACGTACTGCAACTTTAGAAAATCGCTTGTCTCTGAAATATCCAAAATGGTCACCCATGACTTAGAAAAGCCTGAGGAATTTAATGCAGAAAGGTGATTTTCATAATCTTACACAACAGGAAGCACATTGCATGCAGGATCTCTTGTAACGAGCAGGGCACAGCACCTCAAGTGCAAGGAGGGCTTTAACTTTCAAGTCTATACTCTGTGTTTCTGTAATCAAACATGAAAAGTACTAAATTCAATATCAATTCAATATCAAACTTAAATAATCAAAATCAATTAAATTCAATATCAAACATAAGTAGTATTAAATATCAGAGAACTGGCAGGTCACAGTAATGCATTGCCACACTAGAGACAGTTATGGTGGTAAAGCTGCACAACAGTGGAAAAGTAGTGGGGATTCTGTTCATTTGTCATATGTGTTTATTTGTTATTGATGGTGAACATATTTGTTGATTTACTTGAATAATGCTGCCATTTTGCAATAGGCCATTAGTAAACATTTAGGAATCTTCATTTTATATATAGTTGGGCCCGGTAATCAATCTGTTTATTACTTTAATTATTCTTGCTACAAAAAGGCTTTTATATACTTAAGAAAGGAGATAAACAAATTGGAAAGTGTCCTGCTGGCACACCAACATTTGGGAAAGGATACAGACAGTACATCCTCAGACATTTATATTTATTTCCATACTACAAACTGCTAAGATACTTTATTCTATGCAAACACTGGCAAGAGATCAATATAAACAAAATGATCCCGGATGAGCAGCTCCAGCTCATTGTTATGGCCATTTCTCATGCAACTGCCTGTTTGAGCTACTGAACAATTGCTGGGGTTCCTGACTGGAAAGTATCAGTTACTTTCCCGTGAAGAATCTCGCAAGCGAGGAGTAAAGTGACAGTGGAAAATTGTATACTATGATGATATAAGCGATATAAAAAATCATGGGTTTGAGGATAAATCTTTTATTCATAACCATAATTTTCATGCTATTGCATCTCTATTTATCAGCCTCCATAGCATGTCACTTCTCCCATCCATTCTTTTGGCACTGCAGCCAGTAAGACGGATACTCGAGATCTCTATCCAAACGTGCATTTTCTAGAACATGAGGTAAAACCAGAAGGAATCTGAATTACAAAAGTACAGTAATCACAATGCATATTAATAACCTGTAAAAGTAGACTGAGCCTTTGAAATGTAGTTTACATAGTCTTTGTATGTAGTGTCTGAAGGTCTTCTTTTATTTATTATTATTGATTCTGCATGAAACGGTTAAGATAGCTTTTACAATAAAAAAGATGCAGCTGGAGCCGTGATATTTACAACAAACTTTGGCTTTAGTGCATTTAATATAGTGTCTGTTTTTTCCATGTTAACCTTAACTTTTAAGAAATTCAAAATCTCGGTATCTATTGAGTTGGCGATAAGAAACAGCACTAAGAACTTGAGGAGTTTTGTTGCTGCTGTAGAGAGACTTGTAACTGCAGAATGTAAGAAAACAACTTCCTTAAAAACTCGGGATGCACTTCAAAGAACTACTCCCACCCAATAAGGTAAAGTGAGATGAGAAGAAGGTGCCATATTCATGGCCCAACCTTGAGTGCTGAGCCTGCAGACAGGTGTTGTGACACAGGCCCAGCTCAGCTCTCAGCCAGCCTTGCAAACACATCAGCACCAATTCCATGCAATCAGCAAACCTCTCCACACCCTGCATTTAGATGACACTCCAACTATCTACATGATGCAAGTTTTACTTCTGTGGAGTAATCACTGTTAAAAAAAACACTTATATACATCCATACCTGTACTGTGATAGTGGTCATAGCATAGCAATAGTATTTGTAGGCATTTTTGTAAGATATTACCTCCAAACTTCTGAAAATAGCGACTTGTATTAAGAATTATCAACAATAAAAACTGAAGTCCTTCTGTTTTGGAATTAGGGTTGTTTAATGTCACAATTTAGGATGTTTTTATTACTTAATGATAATTAATCAAATATTGTTTCAATTGTTCTTTGAAGACTCTTGTTGGTGGTACACTGCAGGAAAACATTTATACAAATGGAACTTGGCTCTATCAGATATTTTAAAATAATACATTGCCCATAGATATTTTTATACTGGTTTTTGAGCAAGTGCACATGAAGGATTCGCTCAGGTTACTCATTAACTCTAAAATAGGAACATTTTCATTTTACAGTAATTTGTTCTCTTGTGTGAAAATATTTCTTACCTGAAAAATATTGCCCCAGTTCAGCAAGCTCTTAGGCTGAGGAATAATGTTACTGTGTTGCAACTTCTAAAGCCATCGGTCTAGTTCTGGGCTTAAAGTTAAAGCTGCGTATAAATGCAGAATCAGAATAAAATCCTAAACCAGCTGAAACCAATGGCAAAATTCCCATAGGCTACAACGATGCCAGCATTTAATCATACAGTTTTCATATTCAAACACCTGCATCCAACAACCCTCTTTACCTTACTATTTCAAATTCCATTATTTTAAATTAGCAAAAATGAACAGGCATTATTCTTATACAGCTGCATATATGAAAAATATATAAGGCACATATTTTAATATTTTTATGAGGTGGTCTACAAGTTCTACATAGAAACATCCCTTAGTCATAAATCTGGCAACACTGTCCATTTACAAATGACAGGAGGAAAAGAACACATAATAGATGAGAGCTAAAAATACAAGCAGCTACATCTGTAATGCAGAACAATAGAAATAATAAGGATGGGAGAGGACAAAATAAAATCCAAGTTAAGGGAGTAACCTGGGAAAAGAGATGAAGAAAATAAATACACTGGACAAAAGAAAACAAATATCATCCTAAATCAAAAGAAAGGTCAACTGATACTGGCCAGAGAGAAAAAGAATTGCTCAACATCTGCATTTTTTCCCTATATTTAATGTAAAAGAAGAGGGAAGCATGGAGCTCAGTAATATAAATATTGATGAGGCTTTGGGAATATCTAGCAGCAGAATTAATAAAAAGAAGGTAAAAGAATATTTAGATAATTTAAATATTTATGATTCAGAAGATCTAAATCATATTCAACCAAAGGATCTTAAGGAATTGACTGAGATGGATCTGACAGACATCTTTGAGACCTCACGGAAGAAAGGTTAGGTACCAAAGGATTGAAGAGGGATGAATCTTAGGAAGCAGAAAAAGGGAAAAACCAGAGAATTTCAAGCAAGTTTCCAGTATTTCCTGACATGCAAAATATGACAGTAAATATATAACTAATAGTGTACCAATTAATGCACAGCAACATGGTAATACTATTTCGAGGCTGTAAATTCTGTGTCTCTGTCAATCTCTCTCTTTTTGGTTAATGTCATTCAGTCCTAATTGTTGCTGAATAAAATTAAAAATTAATAAATGTCAAAAAACTCAACCCAGATAAAGATTTGGAAATAAACAGACTATTTACACAACAAAACAGAATATTTAGCTACAAATTTGTCAAAACCGAAAAGTTAAAGGACAAAGATTATAAAAGGAAACAATCGAGAGGATTACAAATAAAGTTTCTTAGAAGTACACATTTGTTTTAAAGGACAGAAGTTCTTGAATGCACAAGTTCAGTCCCAGTATGATTTAGAATCATGGAAAGCCATAGCAGTTCTCATGGAAAGTGAGACAAGAAACAGCTTCAGTCTGAGTTCAAACTGTTTGTTTGAATTGCATGATCATGAGCCAAGATCACACTTTTCACTCAGAGGTTAGTTAGTCAGATTACTATTCAAAATATATTCTTGCATAGTATCACATCTGGAATGCAAAGGTGATTCCCATGTTGTGGGCTTGCCACCACTGTCTCCTGTTCATCTCATTCACAAACTGCTCACATCCTGTATTAGAGACCACTGAATGTTGACACTTATTCCTATTACACATTGTTCCAATATTTCTCCTTCAATGACCAGAATCTTCCAATTTCCAGCTAAAACCTATGAATTACCAGTGTGAAACTGCCCATTATTGGCAATGTTTTAATTTAAATAAGTGCCCTCCTGTCAGCTGTTTACCTCTCTACAATGTTGGCAGACATTAATCAGAACCTTTCTCAGTCCTTGTTTTCTTTACCTTTTCTTTACATTTCTTTGCCTTTTTTCTTTACATTTTCTTTAATCCTGTTAATAATCCAGTTCTTTCAGCCTGTGATTCTCCATCATACTCAAGACCAGGTTTTACATCGCTGTCTAAATGCAATACTGTTTCCCATACCTTCCTGATGCATCTTAACATGAAGTTTTCCTTTCTTTTTAATATTTTGCATTAGTCCTTACAGTTGTCTTGCAGTTGATTAAGACTCTAGATCTCCTTTTGTAGACTTTCACCAGTTAAAGGCAAAAATTCTCCTTTTTATCTTTAAACCCATGACTTTGCAGTGTGCAATATCAAATGTTCTTCTATTTGTATTTCTGAGATCATCAAATCATCTAAATTGACCCACATGTTATTCTGTTCCTCTTCTGTATTGATTATCTCTCCCAATTTTCTGTTCTGAGGAAATTTCATTACCACGTTTTTCCTTTCTGTGTCATGGTCATTAATAGAAATATTAAATGAGACTTTGAAGAACACCATTAGCATGCTCTTTTCATTGCAATGCTTTCCCTTTAAATTGTTATCCCTTCTTTACATATTTCCTTGCCTACTTTAGATTTCTTGTACTGTTCCCCAACTTCTCTTCCTTAACTAGTAATTTTCCAAATGGTATTATATCAAAATCTATATCAAAACTTTATGAAGCCCAGATTAATAAGACCTGCTTCATTTCCTTTGTCAAAAATCAGTTACTTTATCTGAGAAAAAATATCAGATGTTACTAAATTTACACTTTGCCAGTGGTTCATTCTGCATTTTGATCAGACCAACAGTGCTGTGTCCTTAATTTTTAAAAACAACTACGTGCTGCACTTATCCCCTATCTGCATGTTTTTAAAATTTTCATGAGGATTTTTAGTATGCAGAGGCAGCACTCGTGCTCATCGGCCACATTAACACAATGGCTCTTTTGGAGCCATTACAGTTGATCGTGCCAATGATCCATGGATTATATACTTTTATAAGGTCTGGTGCACTTGCAAACAAAAGGGTTTTTTCCTTTGCGTTTCTCTTTCTCAAGAGACACTTTTTCTTCCTCCCCGAATCACCCTTTAGTATTTATGCAAAGCAAGCAAACAAAGGAAACCAAGCCACAAAAATTCCAGGTAAGATGATGTGATGAATACACTAAATCCTGGAGCAGAAAAGTAATTTCTCTCTCTGATGGAGGCTTTTTGTGGCTGCTTTTCTGTTCTGTGCTTCTGTGGTACAGAAAGGCCCCAATGCACTCTGGAGATCATAAGCACACATACAAATTTAGTCCCATTTTCAACCAGGTGTCCAAGAGAGAAATTGTTCCCTGAGAAGAGCATTGTTGTGGTTCTGTCTCTGTCATATCATGTGTTGCCACTTGTCCCTGACTTTCCCCATTCCCCAAAAAACCCCTGTATTCTGGACAGGTCCATGTCACCATCCATCTTTGCTTGGGACCCACCCTGATAGCCACTGCCTCTGGAACAGGGAAACCCCTGGAGACTCAGATGGTGTCTGGCAATGCAAATTATTTATGGTGTTTGGGCGTTTTTTGTCCTGCCTAATGGTAGTTTTCAGGCCATGCTCTAAAGCTGGGACAACCCAAGAAGGGAATACAAGAGAAGTGGTGTCATGAGATTGTCCTCTCCTAATCCTTTCTGCTGACAAGACATCTGTGAGTATCTCAGGGAAAAGGCCATGCTAGAACCAACCAAAAATAATCCTGTGGTGAGTGGAAATATTTAATTAGCATTAGCTATGCTGCTATGTTGATTGATCTCTGTCACAGCCTCCCTGTTGTCCCCACTATACACGCTGGTTTCTTGCCTAACCCTATTCTGGATAAAACTAATTCATTTGCTGGGCAGAGAGACCCTAATGTAGCCCGAAGGGCAGTGTTACCCCATGTAGACACAATTCAGGCTGAGACAAGTTTTACTCCTTCCACACAATCCAGAGCTCCAGTGGTAACTCAGCCAGCTCCACACTCTCAGTGTATCCCAGATTTAGGGCAGGTACAGCCAGTCTGCTCCAGAAGCCATTAACTCTGCTCACTATTGCACAAGCCTCTTACTTGGCTCAGGTTCCTGCTGCGCACATAGTAAAGACAATAGTAATGTAACCAAGGCCATTGGCCAGCAATGGGGGGACAGCAAAGTTAAATAAAAACAAAACAAAGAACCTGGAGGAATTCAGGTGGGGTTCATCATACACAAAACCAAAAAATCCAAAACCAAATGCCAACTCCGTAAAAATAGAGGTACTGAATCTGCAATGATATATCTGGAGATGATTAATTAGATCATAGAAGATTCCCATAAAAAGCCCTGCTGTAAGTTGCTTAAAAGAGAAAATGTGATTTAACAAAAGAGCTTTAACATCCTTGCAACTCACAGTTCAGAGACTCCTCACCAGAGTGAGGGCTTTGTTTGGAACATGCCTGTGCCAAAGACCTCCTGTGTGACCACAGGAGTGTATCTTACTTTCCCTCTACCTTTGTTACTTATCTATAAAATGGATAATATATTCCTCCTTTCTCCATCCTTTATCTCGTCTGTTTAGATGTTAGTTTCTTTAAAGAAAAAAATTGCCTCTCACAGCGAGGGAGAAAGAGTGCAGGCTCAGTAATAATAACACTGAGACCTAGACATTGTCTGACAAAGTAAGGTGATTTCCTCTTTGTCTCCTTGCTCATCAACCGGGTGTGCAACACTTTATGAGTCTGTGGGCATATAATGGAAGGCTGCATAGCTGGGAAACCACAGGGGCATTCACAGGCTTTTACCAAGGGATAGGAACTGTATTTGAATTAGGAGCAACTGACATTCAGGGTCTCCAACAATACAGATAATTTGGACTTGTACAAGGAAGTAGGAAGTACTTATTAAAAAGAAAAGTTGTGCAGAATACTGACCAGAAAAAGAATAGGTAAGGGCTATTTTCAATAACTACTTGAAGTCATCATCCCATTGAATTGGAAAAAAAAAAAAACCACACTTGCTGAATTGCATCAATAGAAAGAGAAATATGCCAACACAGAGAATACTAATGAAAAGATGTAGTGTATAAAATCTAGTTCCATCTGCAGTATTGCAGTCAGCTTTGATTACCTTGTCAGGTGTGGGATACTATCAGTGCTATAAGGCTGGAGTGCAGGAAGTCAGGGTGGTTCCAGCTTAGGAGAGTCTTTGACACAAAGCAATTACGAGGGATTAGGCTTGTTTGCCTGATAGAGTTCAAGGACACTCTAATAGAATAGAATTCAAGGTGACACCTCTGAGAAGCACATAGCTAAAGATCACAGTCTAAAAGAAAGGCTGAAGGGGGAAAAGACTTACTCAGTAGAGCAACTTACTCATTTCCACAGGAGAGCTCCCTCTCTTTGGGGGATCCAGGTTACTGTTTGCTCTTCCTTGTGCTGTGCAGCTCCATTTGTCCACTCTGCTGATGAAGGGAGCTCTTAAGGAGCATTAAAGTCACTCAAAGTAATTCTCATGGAAACATAGAAATCTAAGTTTTGTAGTTTTGTATCATCTTTTGGTTTGTTTGCTATATAGGAGCAAGGCTGCGAGACAGAATTGTTACAGATGCATTTAAAAAGCAAGTTATGTGAGGAACAAATGAGTTCTTTTCCTCTGCTAGGCAAATGAATTCTTCCTGTGCCTAAGAAGCAGGTAGAGTAGTCTTCTAGTTTGAATGTTAAAAGGTCATGAGTGGCTTCTTTTTACAGCAGCCCTCAACCCAACAGATTTTTTTTGTGGAATAATTTCCCATTCTAACAAATTTCTCATTTAATATTCCAATCCTTCTTGGTCAGATGTGTGTCCTCTCAAATATGTAGCCATTACAACTTTGTGTGTTTGGTGATTGCCATGAAGTTGGTAACAGTAAGAAAATATGTATTGCATCCTTGTAGACTTCCAGAGACTCTGGAATGAACAGATGATGTTAAGACTGAGTTGTCTGTCAGTCCAAAAACCCTTTGATTGTTGTGGCAGGCTCAAATTCAGCACTTACTGAGTTACTTCACCGTCATTGTACTGTTAAACCAAGAGAATTAGTAATTCAAACCTCTTGGAAGGAGGAATACATTTCAATGTTCCTTTTTAAAATTACTGTGAAGGACTACAGATACTTCTGTTTTATGGAAGGAAAAAGGTAACGTACTGGAGGACTAGATTTGCTGATCAATACTTTAGCATCCCAGTTGCAGAAATAATTTCACTTGCACAGCTATAAAATTCAGTATTGTTGTGTATAGTTCTAATAAATTCAGACCAGCATTTTTTTAGTCATTGTCCTAACTACATTAAAGAGTTAAATAATTTATAGCTCCCATTCTGTAGAACTGAAATGAGGGTGTCCCTCTTTTGTCAACTGATACAATTGGAATTATTTGAGTTACTCATAGATGGCATGTGAAAAGCACAGAATTACACCTTTTTACAGCCCTAATTCATCGCCTGAGAACAATTCAGTCAGAGCAAGGTCTTCTAAAGTGCTTATACTGGCCTTAGATACCTCTTTAGAGGTATCTTTAAGAGAGACTTTAGACCACTATTAATCCTCAGATTCCCTCTTCAGATACCACCTGAAGTCTTGAGCTGTAAAACTTGTCCACCAGTAACTGATCATGATCATGAACAGCCAACTAATAATTGATCATGGTCAGAAATGCCTTTTGACTGTTCAGCCAATGCTGAACAGTTCAGAGTTTGTCTCAATTCTGCTGAAATGTTTGAAAGCACAAATTGGAGATGTGACAAATCCATATTGAGTGACTTGACCCTGCAAATTCCGTCATGTTGTCCTCAAAACCCAGTTATTGATTATTCTAAGAGAGAATACTCATCTCTAGGACTCATAGTACATCGCTTGGAAAAATTTAATATTATTTGAAAATTCAATGTTTGTATCTGGAGAGAGATAAAAGTAATGACTGAAAGTAAAATCTGCCTCTCCCTTGGGAAGTGCAGAGTCTTGGGCTCTTCCTCCAATGATTATTTATATTTTAAATTAAGTATATTAATCCAGATACCTCATATCAAATAGAAATTGTAACAGTCAAAACTAGAGCAACTCTGAATATCAAGAAGGGGGAGGGAAGTATCAGAAGGGAGTGGAGATCAGGAAATAACTTCCTCTGTCCTTGGCATTTACTGGCAGTTACATTGGGCAGCACCTTGTTCAATAATGTAGCTTTGAAGATACGGGGTTATTCCCTGGCACTGGCATAAGGACACTAGTGATTGACTCCAGCAGGGAACAAGAAACTCCCGTGGTAAACCAGAAAGTAGTTATTGCATGCTGAGCCTAGGTCACCTTTGTGGAGGAGTTATTAATTATTTAGTGTTCTGAGGGATTCTACCGGCTTCAGTTGTTCAGATAAATTTTTAATAAATCACTATTAACATAAATGGAAAGTATAAATTGCTTGCATTGTGCTATAGGCAGTGGCAGCAGTGAGAGACTTCTGCACTAAGGTCCAAGATATGCTGCTTACCTAACAGGAGCTGACAGCTGAATGATCCAGTTCTCCTGGGAATGTCCCGGGAAAAAAAATGAACAAACAAAATCTTTTCACCATAAGGGAGTTCTATTTTACAGTTGCCAAAAAGCACCTCAAGCAGTGAAGTTATGTGAAGAACTGAAAAGAATAAACAATATTTTAGAGATCTGTTCCAAAGACTTACCTGGAGATGGAACTATGTTCTAAGAGAAAATTCAATTGAGCCAAAGCTCAACAACTGGCAAAAATAAACTTCTGTTACGAGACTGTGTGTCTTCCAGAAGCATAGTATTTACTGGAGATATTTTTCTAAATTTAATGTGTTGTTCTTTAAAGAAAGGTTTAAAGACCAAAATGGTAATTTAATGATTCATTATCCCTAGAGGAGTTCCAGTGCTTTCTGTTTTCCCAAGAAGTTAGAAAATGTTTAATAGGTGTTTGCATTAAATTAGGTTGTTTTAACACTTCATATTTTGGCTGTTTTCAGGACAGTGATTCAACTACAGCACTGTACTCGATGTGCCTAAACTTTCACCCCAGTGCAGACAGAAGGGTTTTAAATTTAGAAAAGCCAACATTTACTTGAAGAAAAATGAGAATTGAAACTTTTTAGTTAAGTACCACTTAAAACAGCTGGGGAAGACAGAACTGCGTTACAGTGTTTTGTACACAGCTGTCCCGTGTCCCTCTGTCCTTGCAGGCAGTTGGTTGCTCCCAGTCAAACTCAATGACATCCCAAGTCATTGAGCAAATTCTGTTCTCCTCTTGTTCCTGGGAGGGTCTCCATCCCTTGTGAGATTTGTCTGGCTGCACACTCCTCATCCCTGCAGTATCTTTGCATGAGCTTCAAGCCATCGTCTTCATTCAGTGTCTCCTTTGCTGCCCCCATGAAGCCTGGAATTGTTTCTCTCTCAAAATACTCAACAGCTTCCCCGAGGAAGGAGTCTGCACAACCTCTCTGCAAGACTCCACCCAGACAGGCTTCTTAGAAGAACATAAACACAGTCGTGAAGACATAAATAAAACAAATACCATCTGTCATGCTAGCATTGCCACATATGTGTAACCACCTTTTCTTAGTCTTTTCAACCAATTTTCCAACATACCCAAATACACATTTGGCTTATTAAAGAATGTTAGTACCTTATGGATGCCATTGCCAAGCAATTTGGGTAACTGCAAGATGAACAGCAACCTCACGTTAAGTGTCCTACCCTAGAAGGATAAGAGGCCTCCTATTTAATCAGCCACAGGCAGAGAAAAGCTAAAGACTGAGTAAAAGAAGATCAACTGGATGATATTTAGTCTGAGGAGGCTTCATTTTGTCCTCTTTTTTAGCAGTGTCAGTTAGTCTTAATTCCACAATGTTGTATCAGTGTTAAACCAGCGAAGTGATGGAGAAGTGAAGTTCAGACTCAGTTGCCACAGGCAGTCATATAATCAGCAGAAGCATCCACCTCATCCCCAGTTAGCTGTGAGCAGACATGAGACACTTCCCTTTGTGCCCTCCCTCATGTGGCTTTTCCCATTATAAACTGGTATGTCGTATTACTGGCACTTAATTTTCTCATTCATTATTGGAATATCAGAACACATCAGTGTCAGATCATAATGTGAGAGAGAATGTTTGTCTCTCTCAAGCACAGCCTTATTGGTCACTTGGTACTTCATAGGCTGGAGGGGGAACTACAGTAAATAATAAGTCAGGAAAATATAAACAGATTTAAAAGCATGTAACATTTTGGTAAGGAAAATTTTTTTTATAGCCATGGCTTTGGGGGAAATTACTTTTATGGCCAGCTTTTCAACAGGCCTGCACAAATGTGCCCATAGTGTTTGCAGGTGCGACCATATGTATGCAAGGCATGACTGTCTAAAGAAAAAGCTTTCAGCAGGCTGAGAGAGTTTCTTCTTTATTCCTACTTGCTTCTAAAACACAGGTCTTCTAGGTAAGAAATAATAACCTCCAGCTGAGCTCCTTAAGCTGTGTGGTTGGAACAGTGAGAAAGGCTCAGCATCCCGCGTGTTAAACTTCCCTGAGAAATCCAGTACTGAATTCTCCTGATGTCACAGTGGATGCAACTGGATGCAGAGGGCTGAAATATCTGGTCTCAACATCTAGATGAGTCCATCTAACTCAGCTTTGGGGTTTCATTTCTGCTCCCCGCTCCCCTGTTCACGTGCAGACACGCACACACACACACGTGTGGAAGTTTATGTGGGGACATGTGTACACACAGACACACCTACAGAGAGAAACACAGACTGTGTACTTCAAAAAATGCAAATCTTTCCTATTTAATCATAACCTGCCTGCAAGCAACGTGTTTAATCATGCTAGAAAAGATACAAGTTGATAATTTTATTCAAATGAAGGAATTGAACAGAACTTAGAGGTTAGAAATCCTGAAGGCTGATTGCTAGGGTTGAGAGCATATATTTATAAGCAATTAATGGCATGCTTGGGGTTTTTTTTCTCCTACACATTTTTTGCCAATGATAAAGTACTCCCTGTATGGTAGCAACCAGCTGTATTATCAAATAGAAAGAACTAGATGAAAGAAAAAGCCTCGAAATTCTGGAATACACTTATTCTCTGCCCACACACAACTATTCTCTCCTCCTTTTCTCAGTGGGCTGTAATTTCTCCTTGTCCTTTAAAAGAAAGCAGGATTATGAGGAAAATTGTAAACATGTTTAAGAATTGGTCACAAAGTGCTAATATATTGCAGTCCTGTTGTGTCACCACCTGTATGTGGTGAATAGGTTCAAATATGCAGTAGAAGGGACGTTGACCAAACATGGAGGAAAACACTCCAATAACTGAGTATTAGACATGGATGCCTTTAAGAAAGGACAGATAAGCAGGACAATTTTTTTAATAGGGGTTTTAAATTGTTACATTAAAATTAAATCTACGGTTCTTCCTCTTTTTTTTTTGCCACACAGAAAACCGTAAACCTTCTCCCTAGCTGTTGATTGGAAAAGGTTTGGAAACAAGAGGGTGTTTCTTGGAAAAGCAGTGGTTTGTCAAAAGCAAAACTTTTCACAGGAATGTACCATATTTTTCGACAAGCAAAAGAAATCTTATGTTCAGAAATTTCTGGGAAAAGGCAGAGGACAGGAAAGAGACTGGGAGTGACCCCAGAATATCTTGAAAGTAGAGTGCTTGCACAAGAATGGGAGATCAGTCCAAGAATTCATTTGAAGGAAAGTTAATTACTTGTAGATTATTCCACCATGAGAGACCCTTCTCCTTAGAGTGTGTTGTAAAGCCCTGTCTTGTGACACAGGAATATTGACCTGCTCCTAGATCTTCCTTCTTTGGGAGTGAAGAATTAATGTAGCTAAATATTGGATTCATTCAAACTCAAGGACTATAGTGACTTGAGAAAGAAAAATGGGATTTGAGAGGATCTCAATAGATCTTGTATTCCACCTCCCTGCACGGAGCACACCAGTGAGGAGACTGGGTTATAGCAGTTTGGAGAAGGGACCTGCTTGTGTGGTAGCCTCATCCTTTCCCTTGTTAGAAGAATAGTGTAACCAGGAATAGAGAAAAAGAGAAGAAAGAAAGACTTTCATTTGGGTCAACTCCCTAGAACTAACGCTGATGAAATTGAATTCATAGGTTTTTCCCCTTAATTATCCTTAATTTCTCATCAGAACAACTAAAAAAATCTAAGCATTTTACCAGAAATCCTGACTGTGTCAAAAAGCGTGCATGAAATAATGGCAGAATTATTGATGTTTTCCAGCCAAAAGCATCCATCAGTACCAGTTCCCTAGTCATTCAATATGTAGACTAAAGGTCTACTGTATCACTGAAGTTTCCAGATCAGCACTGAGAAAAGACTTGTTAAATTAAAACATCATAAGTCATCTGATTGCAAAAGGATGCCCATAATTTCTTCTGGTACCAAGTACCTTCCTTACACAGTTGGATTGAGTAGCCATGTCTGTGTTTTGGCATTGACAGTTGCTCACCACCACGCTCCCAAACCTTCTGCTTTACCTTCACAAACACCCAGAAACCATCCAGCTGCTGAGCATTCCAAGGTACCTCAGGCTTTCTGTCCTGCTCAGCAGCACAGACATCATGCAGGTTCCTTCTCATTGTTCATGTTGGATGGTGAAGTCCAAAGACACAGAAGTTACATGCCATCTCTTCCCCCCATGGGGCTAGTCCTAAAATTCCCAAAACCTGTTTCTCCACGAATTCTTAACCCGTAGCAAAATACTGGTTCCTTCCTAGATGTGTGTTGCTGTGCTGTCATCTAGTGGCAAGGATGAATTGGACGTCATTCAGTGTCATTCCCTGACAGTGGCTGACAAGTTGTCCTTTAGCTGGAACTAAACACTCGACGTTTGAGAGTTCCCAGCTCTGTCCGTGCAGCCCCAACGTGCAAGTCCCTTCCTCGGTTTGTGCTCTGCAGGAATCCACTGTGTGTATCCTATGGAATGGGCTGGGCAATGGACACGCTGGTTCTACAGACAACAAGCTCTACAAAATCATGGCACCTCCTGCCACAGCCCTGCTCTCCATCTTCCATCATCCACCTCGGCTGTTAACTATTTGCAGGCCAATACTTGAGGCTGAATTTCAAGCAGAAGCTGAATTTCAAGCAGTGATTGATGGTTTCTTAACTAAAGCCATTCGGAACAGTGTCAACTCATGAAATGAGTCATTAAATCCATAATCATCTAAGATTGAGAAGATACTTTTTCTCTCAGCAAAAAGTCCTTCCTCCTGCATTCATTTTTTTAATTGACTCTTAGGGAAAAATTAAAAGTGCCACAATGCAGGTTTCCAGGAGAAACCAGGCAAAATCAGCTTTCAGAATGACCTACATTTATTTTGGTATTTAGCAAGCTGATTGATGTCAGTGGACAGACTTACTGCCATTGCTTTCTAAGGGCTTTAACTCTGATCTGGAATTTCATATGCCAGGTAACATTACACTTGCTTGTGCTTAGTTTGGGTTTGCAATGTTATTATTAACAATATAAACATTTACAGTCCTGAGTTTATTTTTAAACTGCGTGTGCAAGGCTTGATTTAATGTCTTGTGTTACTTTTTGTAAAATGCTTATGAAATTAGGTAGAAAGTAATAGAGCCTTGGCAATTAAACTGGTCACAACATCTGTAACACCTCCTTGGAATCCTGCATTGGACATTGCTGGGCTTGGCTGGATCAGGTGAAACAGTTGTAGCATATCCTTTGCTCCTTAAAATGCCAATCCCAAAACCATTTTGATAGGAAGCCTCACAGCTGCTTTTCAGAATTTACCCCCACAAAGGTGGAGTCTGGAAAGGAAACCTCAATGAGAAAATCCTCACTGCAAAGCACCACTGTCAACACAGCATTTTGCAAATATGTATAAATGGTCTATTTTCATTCCTGCAAAATGGAGTCAACAAATAATGCTAAGATTCCTTTTTATGAGGAAGTTGAAATTTGTGTTTATATTTCCCTGTCTTTTCTGTCTTCATACAGTACAAATTCTGCTCCATCTCTGAATTTAGAAAGATTCCTCAGTTCAACCAAGTACAGGAAAAAGATACCTAAAATCTCCAAGCAAAGAGAAGAACATGCTGATGTGCTTTACTGACAGGGGACATTTAAGCACTTTCTTAAATATCTTGCCTCTCTGAGGACTTCAGTAGATTCTCAAAAGAGAGAAAGAATGATGCTCTACATATATGACCTTTCTTGTTTTGTCCAAGTCTCAGACCTCTCTCCCTATAGTAAAGAAAAATATTAATGAAGGTAAGAAACATTCTGTTTTCCAAATTAATTATAATTAGTCAGAGGCGGTAAATCAATGACCTTTCATATTGGAATATGATAAGAGATTTCTTTATAAATTCCAGAAGAGGTTTAGTTTATTTTTGGCTCAGAATTTCATCTTCCTTAGGTGCTTTATAGAAACAAAATTGCATCTTTTTAATTAAGAAACTGAAAGACAAGCTGTAACAAGGTCAATCAGGTTGAAAGAGCTGCATGCTCATTATAATGAAAATGTTGCTTCTATTAATTTGTAATATCTGGATATAGTAAATAAATAAAGTGTTAAATAAAAATAGGAAGGTTTTGGTCAAATACAATGAGTGAAAATGTAGGTGCTTATATAAAAAAAAAGAGCTAGACTTTCATACAGAAATAGAAAAAAATACCAACTCTTCATTAGCAAGAGTTAAGAATGATGTAACATGTATCATCAAAAAAAATAGGTGGAAAAGATGTCCCAAACATTCCCCTTGAAACATTTGGTCAGGGCTTGTTGGGCAATGACACTGGAAATTAAGGCTGGGTTAAAAGCAGTGAAGAAAGGTGAGAGCTGTGATGCTCGTGCCACAGTAACTGCAATGCTATTTCATCACTGAATGTTGCTTTTCATGAAAATTTGTACACATTTTATCCTTTTAGCAGCCATTTTATAGATGTTTTCATTTCTCTAAGTGGAGGCCCTCTGTGTCTGTTCAGAAATCCAGACCATGCTTACAGTCCTTGCCCTGGTGGTTCTGAATCCCTACATAAACCAGCACAGTTTAGCAGTTCTGACACTGAATGGAGGAATACCTTGTGAACTGTTATTTTTCATCACTTGTAAATTTGTAATTTCTTCATCAGAGTGACAGACAAAAGGAAAAAGAAGCAAGGATGTCTTGAGTTGGAGTCGATTGTTTCTCCATTTATATGTGGAAATTATATGTGGACATAAAAGCACAATTATTCCATGCAATGTCATAATCTTCTCTCAGCCTCCTTCTTGCACATTCATTTCTCTTTGTCTGTGCATGGAAGAAGGCCCATAAAATTCTATCCTTGCTGATGATACTTTTATATTGATAATCCTTGTTTTGACTTGATTCTTTCTGAAGATACTCTTAAAATGCAGATCACAGATAATGTTACTTACTGTATGAGGCAGCTTTCAAGTTTTCTTTCTGTTTTGCCTCTTTCTCAACATGCAGGAGATTTATTTTTCCAAATCTTTTCAGTTCCAGAACAGACATTGGAACTTTTTTTCTTTTTCATAAATGTATTCAGCTTTGGCTTTACAAACTTTTGATCTTTGTCATGCAAGGACATCTCCACAGAATTTTCCGTGTAATTTATGCATTTTGCTACTATTTAACTCATATAATAGATCTCTTCAGATAGGCTTGTGATGAGGATTGATTTTTTTTTGTACTTGGAAGAAAAAAATAACTCATATATATATATATATATATATATATATATATGCAAGTGCTGTCTACTTCATATAGATGAATTTGGTTAAATTCCAAGAAAACTGAATTTTCATGTGTGTAATTTCCTTTATTAGTTGAGTGTGCATTTCCTACACCCACAGAGAACCTGTATAAATTCATCTTGCTTTCCTTGGGTGTGCAAACAATACCAAAAAAATAGTCAAAGTTAGCACATTCTATATAAAATACATTTGCATCTGCTACGCACAACTTCCTACACTCTTCAGCTTTAATTTAGCAATGGCTGGATGATGAAGTCATTGAGCCTTAGGAATGTGCTCAGGTCAGGGTCTAAAGCTTTATACTTCATCCAAATACCATTTTGGTTTGGCCCTTTTTACTGAGATGCAATCTATCGTGCTACAGAAGATTTAAGTGAGCACCATCAATAAATCAAGCAGAAATGAATGTTCCACTATGAATTATAGTGCAGACAGCTGCAAATGCTACAGGACCGGCTTTTTTTCTTTTTGTAAGTTTGAGGCCAAATCATGAGATTAAGGACTGAGCTAAGGTTTGTGGCTGTAGAAAGGAGTCCAAAAAGGTTTTGTATGCATTAATATCTCTGATGAGAACCGAATCTACACAAATACTTTGTTTCATTGCCTTTGACAATAGCTGTAGCAAAGGCTCTCCTGACTCAGCCTATGATTTGTGCATACTTAATGCAAGTCTGTCTTTGTAAGTAACAAGGCTTTTTACTTCAGCGATCGATCTGGGCTGGTTCCACAGCCAGAGTTAATTCTGTTCTTGCCACCATGAAGACTGTGCTGTGGGCGACAAAGATTCTATTGTTTGGGAAGGCTGATGAAAATATGGACTCAAATTTTTTACTCCGAGTAATTAAGTGTAGCAGTATTGACTTTGTGAAAGTTATTGTGAGCTACCACAGCCAAGGAAATGGCCCCAGCTTTCCATCACATTGGTTTGTATTTTGCAGTGGCCTCCATGACTTGCAGCAGTCTCTTTTCAGTTCCTGGAGAAAGGTGACAGCATCCAGCATGTCTTATGAAAGCATTTCAGGTTAGACAGTGAGAATGTCTCCTAGTGTACCAAAGAGCCCAATTAGAAATAACGAGTTAACATTCCTGGAGAGTTCTGGGGAAAGGACACAGCTTCTGGGTGGAGACCTTTGGAATGCTAATTACTTCTGGAGTTTTCATTGGGATACAAGGTTTTCTCCATTTTTCTTGTCAGGAAGCTGAAAGTAGGGAATTCCTTTGCTGCAGCAAGAAAAAAGTAAAAAAGGGGTTCCAGCCCTCTGTATCAGAGTAACCCAGCACAGTTGGTGTGTTCAGTGCCAAATGCCCAGAGCTCTGTACTGTCAACTGGAAGGAATAAATCACTAATGTAGGGAACCTTGTAGCATGCCAAGAGGTAGACTCAAGGCTGTAAAGAAGACAATCAGTTCTTCCACCTTTAAATTTGCAACACAAAATCCTAAGTCAGGAAATTACTAAAGTTTGGAACTTAGAGGCGTGTGCTGAAGATAAGAGGGCGTAGTATTAGACACGTAAATCATTCAAACATTTACCCCTTGGACATGAAAACTTTACCATTTTCACAGTGCTTCCTTTTGGTAGTTGGTTGGGATTCTTCTCAAGCACATTTTGAAATGCAGGTCAGTGTATCACATACCCAGGTTGTAACACAGAAATTAGAGAAGGAAAAATCAACCCACAAACCACTAAGAAAGAGATCAGCTGGAATTTTATTGTTTGTCTATGACAACAAAGTTGTGCATTTCAACATCAGTCAAAATTTGCATTTTTCTGCACTGTAGCAGACAACCATTTAGTAGGTATTTGCTACCAAGTGTGACTTGCTAATGCAAGATTCCTGTATTAATTTAATGAGAATGTAATTGTGCTGTAAAATACATAATCTTGGGTAACCTGCTATGACATTTACATTTGATTACCATATCAATGCATGCAGATACCTTAGCATTGCAGATCTCTTTGGAGGTGTTCTTTGAAAAGTGCAGAGACATAATGCAGTATGCTGTACTTCAAGTAAAAAAAATCTCCATTAGGAAGGGGTTAGGGTGGTAAATGGCTCCCCAGTGCTTCAGCGCCTTAATTGGGATGTTTCACTATTATTTTTTTTTCTTTCTTGAATGAAGAACACAGATAATGCTTCACAAATAATTGCACTTGTTTCTTGGTGCTAAGAGGAGAGTGCTGGAGCAAGTAGCCAGGTTGTTCTATTCTAACACTGTTCCACCAGCTTATAAGTACATTACGACCTGTAGCATGTTGGGGTTTTTTAATATTCTTATGGTTTATGCTATGAGATACATAGTGAGAAAAAACACATCAGGCAATGTGCAGCTGCATAGGGAATGCTTTTCATTAACCTAGAACACTGGTAATAAAGCTAAATTAGACTTAAATATTTCCTGAAGCACCTTGTAATCATTATTTTGGGGAACAGTTTCATTAAGAGACATGTTCCACATCAAATACTTTTGGCCAATCATCAGAGGAGATATCATTTTCCATGTTTCCTATAAAATATACATTTTATCCTTCACCTTAATATTGTCCAGAAATAGCTTCCAGACATCTTCAAATTAGTCAATTTACTTTAATTAAATAGGTTATTTTTCCTCAGCAGAACAATGCTCTGAATATAGTGATATTTCCTGTTCTCTTTTTCCAAATTAATCCTTTTTTTTTTCAAGGTGCAGTGCTGGGATGGAACTTGTGCAAATTCTCTACAAATATATTTGCTTTACACAGGTTTTTCAACAACGTTTTACCTCTGTATCTTTTCTTTCACTGTCATATTTCATAATACTTTGAGTCTCTGCATATAAAACCCAAACTTTCTTTGATACTGTACCTCTGGTAATGGCAGTAACAGTGTGAATGCCATCTTTAAGTGGAAGATCTGCTGAAGGAGAGCAGCCCACAGTGGTGAGCAGCCTCAGGTTCCTCTCCAGCAGAAGTGTCATTTCGTCTGAATGCCCGGCCTGCTCTATCCCTGGCTGAGGGTTTGCTGTGCTCATGGATTATTTGCTGAAATAAGAGCAATTGCCCTTTTCATGACAAGCTCCTAGAGACCCAAAATACAACAAACAGGTTGGGATTGGCCCAGTTCTGCTGTTGAGGGGATTCTAAGTGATGCAGAAGACCTTATAACTGCTGTAAAACTTTTTAGTGGAGGATTTTGAACTGAAACAAAATAAATGAAAATAAAATACTTTGAAACACTTGAACCCCTAAGATTAGCTCAAATTCTGACTTTTCTAACATGTCACCTTCTTCAAAGCAGTCTCTTTCTCTTATAAAACACAGATGAGATTCACCCTGCTGAGTGAATTAATCCCATTGGCAGAAAAGTGCCCAACTTGATCTTTCCATGCTTTCCAAATGCTCCCTGTAGGCACACAGCCCACACATCCTTGTCAGCTGCCTCACAAAGGCTTTGATGATCCCAGGTATTTAATCTAATTGAACTCAACTATGGATCCATCAGACCATAACCAAAAAGAATCTTATAAATATCTTGTGTCTGCAGGATTTGTCCCAAACAGCCAGGCAGCTTCATTAACTCTGCCTCTCTCTCTTTCTTTTTGTTCTCTCAAAGTCATGTTACTCAGAATCACTGTAGCTTCTCATCTATTCAATGTTATTGCTGCATCTTTCAGTCCTCAAGCAACTGGACTCATATTTTACACTAGGAATTTCTTCACAGCGACTTGCAGTTATGTAGCTCTAGCAAGGAAAATTTTTGAAATCTGAAATCTGAATAAATTCATGTCATATATTTAGTGTCTGCATTAAATGGCTTTTACAGGAAAAAAGGTTCACCTGAACAGCCTAGGAACTCAGAAACACAAAATCTCTTTAATGAGTTTCCTAAACAGATGATCTTGGCATTTAAAAATTATCTCATGTAACGAAGGTTTTTCTTTTTCAAAGTGAACTGAGATTAGTTCCCACACCAAATGGTATTTTTTTGCTGTGCAGTTAGATACATTTAACCTCTGGGGTTCTGACTTGCATCCTTTCCTGTACCCAAATGATCATTAAGACATAAGGTCAGTGGTGTAGATTTTGCTGTAAATGCATATTAATAGAGAAGAAAATCAGCTTTGCAAAGCCCAACTGCAGGGCTGTCAGGAGAACCAGTGCACTACATGGTTAATTATTACTTCAGTGCTGAAACACTTTAACCAGCTACAACTACCCAATTCTAAAAGTGGAGCAATTAAATCTCTTCAGCCTTCCTGCTGCAGCAGTGTGGTGCTGGATGACTGTGGCTCTGTGCTTTGGAAGGACAGTGACGGGCTGGATTTCCAGCTCCCACTGGCGAGCACAGTCCCCACCATGGTGTGCTGTGCTCACCAGCATGTTCCTGTCTCACTCAACACCAGGAATACATGCTCTGCCCAGCATAAGATCCCTGGACTGGGATGCCCCTGTGGTTTGTGCTGCCCTCAGAGGGGCTGTATCTCATATGCAAGGCCCCCTTTCCCTTTCCCTTTCCCTTTCCCTTTCCCTTTCCCTTTCCCTTTCCCTTTCCCTTTCCCTTTCCATGGTGCTTTATCAATGCTGAGCCTTGCCATTAATGCAGAGTGTTACTGCATATCTATAGCTACTTTCATCCAAGCATATAAAAGTACTTATAAATGTTAATGTGTTAAACCTAATAACACCTCTAGGAGGGAGATATGAATTTCAACATACACTTTACTGGTGTGGAAACACATAAAGAACCAACTTCAAACTGTGGTAAAAGGCTGAGATGATGAACAGAGTTCCTTTAGGAGTGAGTCTGGATCAGAGGCTGTGAGACTTGCCTGTTTCCTACACTAAGCCAGTGACTAGAGCTTTTTTTTTTATTTTCAATTATTGCAGTACCTGGACATTCCAATTAAAATTCAAGGCCCCAGAGTTTCAGGTGCATGGTAGAGCCTCTACCCAAAAGAACTTGAAGCCTAAGTAAATGAGATATAGAAAGCTTAAAAGAGAAAAGAGTAAAAGAAGTTCACACAGTGGAGATGGGAAGACACTCCCCAAGCTCCAGTTCAGGGACCTTGCCTCTAGACATAATTCCTTTCCTTTGTACTAGTCAAATGATAACTTGCCCCCCACCCTTGAAATTAAACACTTCCATTACTCTGCCAGACAATTCTCCTGATATCTTGTAACATTAGGAAAAGGTTACTTTTAATGTTTTCTGAACTAGAACATGACAAGGAACAACTCAAAAGAATGAAAGGCAAAGGTGAAACCAATAGTTGAAAGGTGAGAATTACATTGAAACACCTGAACTTAATTCCAAAGATTTAAGAGTGTTTCCTGCTTCCTGAAAATTATAATCTTTGAGATTAAAAGCTAAAATTTTGCTAAACCCTGAGTAAAACTGTGAGAAATGAGAAGGAACTGACATCACTCTATGTCAACACCTGCTGGATGAAAATGAAGGGGACCAGCAAAAATAACATGTATGTGCTGTGCAGTGGGACAGCAGCTGGTTAGAGCTCAGTGGCAGAAACCTGTTTGGGCAGGGGGAAAAGGCCAACACTTTAATATGACTTCAGCACTTAGTACCTATAGCACAGAAACGTGGCAGCAAACCTTCTGCTGCACCCCCAAACCACAGCATGGCTGAAGGCAGCGTGTTTGAACCTGTGCTGGAAATGATGAGGCACCCTGCAGGGCTGTCAGAAACCTGTAACACTGTAAGCATTCGGATGGATGCCCGAGCAATAATATTTCCCAGCCTGCACCCAAGAACTCCAGTGTCCACCAGGAGGAACAAACACCCTCTCCCTTTTGCACCAGGGCTGTCCCCAGCAGGGCAGGAAGATCACCTGGTACAACCCCTCCACATAAAATGTTCACACACAGTTCAAGATGTGTAAAAGAGTTGCCTGGGGAATAGAAGAGGAAGATCCCACTGCTGATGTGGTTTGGGGTTTAGATGCAGCCCTGGAGGAAACCTACTCTTGCCCTTTTACCTTTTGATTTTTGGCTTTTTGGTTACAAATGCAGCCACGGAGGAGAAACCCAGGCTGACTGTAGCTGAGTGCTGCTGAATCATTCTCCAGCTTCAATCTATGCACAGATGTACAGTGGCAATGAGACAGCTCTCTGGAGCCTAATGGGCTTGTTTCTTTGAGGATAAGAACAATTAATAATAATTGAGCAGTCCTATGCTAAGGGAATTTATAACCAATTAATAAAAATGTGGCTGCTGCAGTTAAACACAACAAAAATTACTCTTTATGTACCAAAGGAGAGACACATACACTTACATAACCATGTTCCTGTCAGCATTGTTTAATGTACAAACAGTTTTGTGTATATGTGGCTACATTTACTGATAAAATGTAAATGTATTAATCAGAGTTTGTACAATGTTACACTAAGTATATGAGGCACTCATCTGTTATCAAAATGTGCTTTTATGATATTCGAAATCAAACTATAGGAAAGCTGTTGAGTTGTACCCATGCCATGGATCTGTGCCAGGGGCAGTTGCCAACCCTCACCTGTCCAGCTCACTCAGGCCTGCAAGCCTGAAAGAATCCATTGGCTCTGTGGTGAAAAATGAACCTACACCAAGCTACAAATAATGAGATGTAGTATCTTGGTCAACATTAAAGATTTTAGACAGCTGATACCGAGGCAAGAGTATATGCTGTGACATTAGTTTATGTTATTCCATCGTTTTTGTGATGAAACAATGAAACTTCAGGAATCTAAAATGCATGGACTAACAGAAATCTCTTGGGAGACCCTCTAGCAGCACTTTATTGGAAACAAGAGCTGAATCTTTACTTTCTGCTTTATCCACAGGACTTTATTCATCTTCTTCACCTGAATCTTTATTTCTTAGGAAATGGAGGCCTTTTTTCATCTGTTTAAGGCCTGACCGGCTTCTTAGCACATTAGCATCTTTGCAGATTCAGTATGATTTCCACTTGGGGTTCTCTGATTTTTTTCCACTAGAGAGAAAAGCTGGATTTGCTTGCACGCTCACAGTAACATCACAGGAAAAAGTATTTGGCACTACAAACTGCAGTTATTAACCTTTGAGCATAGCTCTGAAAACCAAAAATCCCTTTCTGAGTTGTGTCCTGTTAGGTTACAAATATAACACTCGCAGAAGATGATTTTCTGGCAGAGAAGCAATAGATTGTAAAGTGGGAAGTCTATGGCTAACTTTTAGCCTAAATTAAAATAGAAAAGAAATTAGAAAATCAGTACAGCATCAGAAGAACTTGTTAGCATTGTCTTGTAATGGCAGTGGTAAAATAATCTATGGAAGTGATGTTTAGAGTACAGACAACGTGAATTTCAACTCATTTGGGGAAACACAGGACTTTGTGATTGCAGGTTTTGAGTAACTACCTCATCTTGCAGTCCTTTTCTGTGAGTGTCAAGAAAGGAAATCTCAAATGTAGAAACCTAATATTTTAATCTGATTACTCTCAGAGAGCAGATGACTCAAATCATGACAAAGCCTAAGCAATGGAAATGGAAGGGGGGAAAATAAAGGAAAGTGTAGAGCAGACAATGCTTCAGTCTGATGGCATCAGAAAAAAGCTCCTGGTTTCTCAGAAGTGCAGGCAAATTTAATTTTTCCTCTTCTGAAGGAAATAACCAGGACTGAGGAACAAGAGATTTGTGGACAGTAAGGCAGCACCTTCTGCTTCATGGGAGGAGCAGGGAGGATGGTGCTGCTCCCTCTCTCCACTTCCTGCCTGCCCTGTCCTCTCCTGTGGCATCCAGAGGAGCTGTCAGTGTGGCTCTGGGGTACCCAGGACAGAGTGATCCCCCACAGCCAGGCCCTGGTGATTTTGACACCAGTGGCAGTCTGCTGCTCCAGGTACCTGCAGTTTTTTTTGCCCAAGCTCAGTCTAGATGGTGCTGTGATCACCACTGGATACTGGGATAAAACAGAAGGAACCGGAAGCTACATCTGTGGCCAAAAACAGTGGCCAAAGATCAAAGAAACAAAAGAAAGTTTGGGTCTTTGAGAAGGGAAGCATCAATCTCTGAGCAGGAACTTAGTGATGCAGACGCATTTGGAAGCAGTGGAAGAGATGCATGAACAAAAACAGACACCAGAACACAAATCCAATGTGAGATAATCCTGCATCAGATCAAGGTGTAAGAATATAGACCAATACAGAATAATGTACTCAGTAGAGGTATTTGGAGGAGAATTATAGACATCATCAAGGGATGCTGAGGCTTGTCTAAAGAAAAGAAAAAAGATTAAAATGATGAAGCAAGCTGTGCTCAGAGAGCTGCAGCTCCAGCACTGACTTCCAGTAGGCACACTATGATAGTCGTGTAAGAATCATATAAAAATTAAAAGTTATAATTAAAAAGGGGAAGGTTCAGGGTTGCCAATATGTCAAAGTAACAGAGGAAAGACAGGAGTAAAATGTAAGTTGCCTACATCTCTCATAAGCAAAGGCAGTTCTTGCTCATATCAAGAGGAGTAACTCACTCATATCTGAAGGCAGACTGTGCCCAGGAGTCATCCTCTGAGACTGTCAGCTAAGCACCTTTCAAAAGCATTAAATACACATGCAAAGATGTATCCCTGGCTGCATGAAGCCACTTAACAAGAACCAAGTGACAAACCTTGGGAATGCTTTGCAAGATCAAAATCCAGGCTGCTATGCCTACATTTTTTCCCATTCGGAGATTAATCCAACAGTGAAAATCACTTCCAAAACACTTAAATAGCGAGAATTGAATTCTCAGGTCCATCTTCATAACAAGTAGTTCCCTGAGCAACCCAAACTAACATTGCCTGGTTTTCTGTGGAGTACACTCAGATTGCCTCTGTGTAGTTCCCAGTATCTAATTAGGCATTAGATGTGATTGAAGTTTTTCCCCAAAGCAAAAGCTTTAGGGTCGCCTCTTTCCTCTCACTGCCTACAACTGTGTATCAAAGCATTAGAGACCTCAATTCCTATGCCCATTCCCACAATTACATGATTCCAGGAATCCAGTCTGAAACATTTCTTGACCATGTTATGATCACAGTCCTGTCTGCTGGCTGGCAGCTTTCCAGTAGACATCTTGCAGTGGTCCTGTGTAAAGTTACCACATGTCCAGAGTCGCTGATATTTCAGGAGTTTAAGCACAAAATGTTTAAAAGTTAAATTTTCAGTGTGATGACCTAGCAATCATTCCAGGATACCAAGAAATCCCAATTTCACTACAGAATCTACAGGGCTGTTTCTTCTTTTTGCTTTTGATATGTCCATGTCTTTCTCTGTTTTAGTTTTCTAAGTGTTTTCATTGATTTCTTTTTCATTTTATGCACAAACTGAACGCAGTTAATCAGTAGATACAAAATGCATCCTGCAACATTGCCAGCAGCCTAACGTAAGGGGATTCAATTGCTGAATTGTCGTAAGATTAGGCCTAAGCCACAGTATAAGCTTCATTGATCCAAGCACAGCAAGATATCCATTCAATAATATGTGTTTTAGCAAGGTTTTCCACTTGTAAAGACTTCCTGCAAATTAGTGTTCATCCAATATGTGCTATAAACACAGTGGATCAAATCTTGTATCAGTTTAAAAACCATCTCACTCCTTAGGCAGGAGGCAGTGGAACCGGGGGTGTGGTGTGAGCAGAGACACACGGGTGTGTCCCTGTCAGGAGAGCTGTGCCTGTTGAGCTGTGTGTTTAACAGACACTGTGTCTCCTGACAACCTGCCTCTGAAAAGTCAAAGCATGAAAGAACAGATGATGTGCTGGTGTTCATAAAGCCATGGGTTCAGCAAAGCTGCTGTTGTTACCAGCTGAGCGGTTCTTAGGTTCTCTCACTTGCAGCAGAGAGGTTATGAGGAGGTGCCTGGCCCTGGTCACTGTGCAGTCCCAGCCCTGTGGTACCTGAGGGTCTCCCAGTGCAGTGTGTCCCCTCACACTGCCCTGCACTGGGGCAATGCTGCTGCCCCTCCGTGCACAGGGGAGCTCTGGGAAGCAGGAGCCAAAGGACTGTTCTGGCCCTCACAGCCTTCTCTGTGTTCCTGGCTGTGTCTCCACACAGCCTTAATCCCCACCTGTTGAGAATATGAGATTTCACTGGGAAACAGGGTATAATACCTCAAGAGATAAATAATGTGGGATTCCAAATCGTGCTGGGGGGAAGAACGGGGCTCTGAGGCACCAAGCAGTGCTGCCAATGTCACTGACACCTCTCTTAATATTCTGTGAATATTGAGGGCCCACATAGCCTTCAGCATGGGGACTGGCTGACTCACTTTGGTCTGGAGCAGAGACAGGTGCCAATACATGATTAATTTGGAAGAGACCCCCATTGGCATTTTAAGTCAGGAGTTGTTGAGTTCCTCCACATGAGGATCTCTATGTCAGCAAGACAGGCAAAACCCAAATGGCAGAAGTGATCTAAATGCATCCAAGGGCTTGTGTCACTGCTTACAATGTCCATATCACCCAGCACAAGGCATGCAATGACACAGCTGTGATTAGACCACAAATGAAGTGGGGATGCTGACACCAAAAAAAGAATCTGAATGGTAGATAGAGTTTCAAAATTATATACCTCTGTCAGGAAGATAGTGATTTTATAGCACCTAAGGCTGCTTTTTCATTAGGAGGTTTTCTTTCTTTGGATTTTGCCCAAATCACAACTCTTATTTGGTTCTAAATGCCTAAATGTAGAAATTTTTTTCAGTCCTTCATCTTAAACTCTTAAATGCACAGCATGCAGACTTTGGCACCAGAAAGGACTGACAGCATAATGACTTTACAAATATGTGAGGCTTAAAATTACCACCAGTACAGTCTTTTATTCACTGGATGCTGCTCTTGAGAATAAACTTGAGTACTGGTAAACACATTCCAGAATACAGTCTCAGCTGGTACAAACACCTTGTCATTTTTCCATGCAGATTAAGAAAGTCCTTTATTATATAAATGTCCCCATTTTTTCCAACTGGGAACTGATAGCTTATATATACTTAATTGTTAGTGTTGCTTAAAGAATGAGTCATCCTTATTTCCACTGAGAATTTCCCCGAACTACTTTAGTTCCATGTAGGGAGCTGTATTATTTTGTTTAATTACATAAAGATTTCAGATCACTGAGATTTTATGTTATTAACACAAACATCAAATGATTGAAGCAAGTTCCTAGAATACCTAAGTGGAAAAATCAAAACAACTGCCTTAGAGGAACTGCTTCTTAAGTTTTGAAGGAGTGGGCAAATGAAAAAAAATGAGTTAGTCAAGTATTTTTCTCACAGGAAAACTAATGAACAGAAAGACATGGATATCTTCCTTTGAAGGTGAAACCTCCTATAGCTAATGTTTCACCTTCTTTTATTTGGCCCAGAACCCCACCCTGCAAAACCATAAACAGATCTTTAAATTTATGATCTTGAGAACTCGACCCACATGAGCTTTTGCAGGATCAAGACCTGAGAGAATGATTTCTCTCCATAAAGCACTTTTAAAGTTTTATGTGCCAAATTTTGAGAACAATCTATTTTCACCCACCCACTCTGACCTTATTTGCTCAGCAGGCACTATTTCTGGAGCTGCCAGAACCTTCAACGTGGCCGTGAATTTTGCTGTCGACTCTCGAGGAGATAAGGCCAGTGTTTTCAAATGCTTTATGCTCTGAGTCAGCTGCTTGAATGGTTCCTCACAGACGTGCTGGGTACGGGGTTTTTCAGTGAATGCAGATTCAGGGAGGCCCTGCATAGGTCTATTAATTCCATGATTACAGTCCTGGGGCAGATTTCCTTTGAATGCAAAGTATGACTTGCCAAGAGTCAAAGTGGGGAAAAAATGGCCTTAGATAAACTTGAGTAGAGCAGAAACATATGAAGAGCTCAGCTAAGAGGAAGTGTGGTTCCTCCTCCCTGTCCTCTCTCCAGGAGAACCAGGTGGCTTTTGTCACAGCAAAAATCAATCACACTGTTCCCTGCTCCCACCTAGTCACTGTGTGTGAAATAAACCCTATTTCTAGGGTTTAAGTAGGATAATAGGGGAAACTGTACTTTGCTTCAGTCTATGGATAATACACAATGTAATAATCTAGTGCAAGATCTAGTTTTAAGGAAAAGATCCTAAATATGTGTTTGCCCAAAACTTCCTTTTTTAATAGGAGTTCCAAGTGTGTGAGACAAGATACTGGTTTCACACCTCCCTAAACTCTACTAAAATCTTTGAAAGGTATCAGTTAATCATAGAATCATAGAATATCCTGAGTTGGAAGGGACCCACAAGGACCATCAAAGTCCAACTCCTGGCACAGAACACCCCAAGAATCCCACCAGGTGCCTGAGAGCATTGTCCAAACACTTCTTGAACTCAGACAGGCTTGGTGCTGTGCCCACTGCCCTGGGGAGCCTGTTCCAGTGCCCAAACACCCTCTGGGTGAAGAACCTTTTCCTAATATCCAACCTAAACCTCCCCTGACACAGCTTCCTACCATGCTTTGTGCATCACTATTCAGTATCTTTGAGTTTCATATCAGAAATGTTTCTTAAATTTTACCTCCCTCATCATGGATAGAAAGAATAAGAGGTCAGTAACTGTGTAAATGATAGTTTGCAGGAATGTTCTTTCATCCATGATTGCTTTCTTCTCTTCTTCTCCTGAAAGATGCACTCACTGCACAAGCTGGTAGATGAATGGATGGCTGTGTTAAATAGGAGTGATAGTATTTGGTTTGAAATTCAGACTAGCAGCTAGTTATTAGAGATAATAGCCTTAAACTATTATAGCTTGAGCTCCTTAAGAAAAGAAAACCTACCTAAAAACCAACTCTGATAAGCATAATAGTTTCCTTTGCCTTTTAAACTCAGGGCCTCTACATTGTCTTTGCCAGTAATTCACTTCAAACAGGACACTACCCACGTCTGTGGTAAAATGAAACATAACAGTAATAACTAATAGCATTCAGCTCTTGAACTTTCCTTTATATGTACCTCAAATGCCAAATAAAAACTAAATTTTGAGCGAGCAGTTTCTGGGATTATTCCTACAAGTACTCACTATAGGACTCAGCACATTTCTAGGACATAGTTGCAGTTGCCGTGACATATCTATAACACAAAATATTTTGAAAACATCCTTTGTAGGCCCTGATGTTGTCACTGGATGTAATATGGAAGGGGATATCTTCTAAGAATTCACTGAGTGCTTTTGTTGTTGAAGCAGAGCTCAGGAGATCCTGGGAGTGCTGCATGGGGCACAGCACACAGCGTGACAATGGGATGTATCTCAACAGGCTCCTCTTTTACAGATCAATCCCAGTTGTAACTGTGAAATTTTACAAGACTCAGGCAGATCCTCTGTGATGCCCATCCATCCAAATTCATACTTTGTCAGCCTGGATACTCATCCCAGTTTCAGTGAGCTGAAATAATTGCAAGAAAACACAGAACATTGATAACTGAGTCAAACCACTCATATGTTGCAAGTAAAATTTTCTCCCACTGGTTTATCCTACAGAAAGTTGAGAGTGTTTGGGCTACAGTTAAAAGCTGAAGAAAGCAGCACAGAGAATTAGACAAGCTCAGTTTCAAATTCCTGGCTTTCTAATTCACCAGCCCCAATTCATTTAAATATTTTAAAACCTGGTTTTAAAGTAATATAAAATATTTATAGGTTGTAATTACAAATGACAGTGAAAAGCAGAGTTGGTTAGTTCAGACAAAAGTATCAACAGACTGAATTGGGGAGCAAACATCTCCTCTGGGGGTGTACAGCTTGCTAAAATATTGATATTGAAAACCCAGGAGCCTTTTCCTTGTAACTTCTGGGAACAGACTGTTTCCCAGGTGTATCCCACTATGGGGATTGGGCATTACTTTGATGTGTGAGTAGCTCAGCAGAAGGTGCTGTGCTAGAAATCTAAATGCGGTTACAATGTCTCTGCAGGGCACCACAAAAGAGATGTTCTGGGAGGACTTGGAGCTGTCACCTCCTGCCAGTCTGATCCCCCAGGCAGCTCATGGTTCCCACGGGCACGGGGAGCCACCAGCACTGGGATATTGTCACAGGGCTGAGGGTGGAGGTGGAAGGGGTGGCGAGTGCTCTCCTGATGTCACGGCGCGCTTCTCTGAGCCTCAGCACACATGGTGTTGGGAAGGATCTTTCCAAGTTAAGGTCAAGTTACATCAGGGAAGAAAAGAAGGACAGTACTGTTCTCTTCATCCTTCAGCTGTGCAATACAAATATTTTTAAACAGAGAGTTAATATGTAGAAACGGCTGCTTTAAAACTTGTCTAAAGAAAATCTACATCTCTCTGGGTGTAATTGAGCCAGAAAAATATGGTGTGGGCCCTGTCTTTGATGTCTTGCTGGATGGAACTTACCAAATGATGATGGCTTAGCAGTAAACATCAACACTGCGAGTTTTCAAAATTAGAAAGCATCATTCAGAAAAGCAGAGATCAAACTGCAAACATCACCAGATACCTCTGATAACTCACTTCTGAATGGACATCTGCTGCTACTGAGACTCTGCTGGAGGCCCAACAATTCAGAACTGTGCTGAAAGCTTGTGCCATAAAGGTGGGAGCAGTGGACAAACTCTCATCAGCAACAACAAGTAGCTGTCCAAATATTGCATGATAGGCACCATTATAAGAACATGGAAAAGAGGAATGGCTTTAGTAGAGATATAAATAATGCAGACAGACACAAACACATAGGCTGTGTGAGCTGAAAGAGGCTGCCTTTCAGGGCAGAACAGAAGTTATTTGCAAAAGGGTAGAAGAATATGGATTATAAAATAAGTGTTGAAATGCTGGTATTCCATAAATATGGTAAGAGTAGTTTATCTGCAGGAGGATTCAAAGACCAAAGAGAATTTCACATGCAGAAATTCTGGAACTCAACTGTGGCTTCCCCCAGTGCGAAAATTGAAAGCAGAGACTTGATTTATTTATCAATAAATCCACAGCATAATTGAACATACAGGAAAAAATAGCATCTGAGGATAGTTGAAGAAATATTAAACTACCCCCCAATGTTTGCTGAATCTCCAGCTTTGTACCAGCAAATTTCAATGTGTTGGGACACCAGTGTGTAGGGAATGGGCTCTCTCAGTGCAGGGGAGGAATCTGCCCAAAACACTCTATTCCTTTCCTCTGTTGCTGCCTTTACAGACCTTCTGAGCTCCATTCTGGGGATTCTCTGTCTCAAGCCACAGACTCTGTGGTGCTGGAGGAGAACATGGAAATGCTGGTCATGATGTTCAGAGAGACCCTTTTGTGTGCTCCTTTCAGCTCCAAACATGTTCTTGCTTGTGCACCTCAAAGGGTCCCTTCCTTGACCCTCCCTGGACCCCGCAAAAGCAGAGACAAGAACAGACAGAACCAGAACTTCCCACCATTTCCAGGAGATACAATACAGGAAAGGCTCTTAGGGGATGGGTAGCAGAGTATTCCCCAGTTCTGCCTCCCCCACCTTCAGCATCCCTACTTCTTCCTTGTCTAAGTTCTGTACCTCTGTTAAAACAGCTGGATCTGGAATCATCAGAGTCAGCAAAAAGACACTGACTTGTTTTACTCACCTCTGATCTTTGCAATGCCAGGAGCCACGTTTTTGAGTTTCATTTTTGCATTTTTTGTTGCTTGTTTGTATGGGTTTTTTAATTAAAATTAGGGGGTGTGTGCAACTACAAAACTGTGCAATTACAGCACTTCAGGAGCTGAGGAAGGTAGGGCTGGCAAGGAGCTTAAAGGACATTTGGTGTAAGTCCACCTGTGCTGAGGAATGCAGATCACGTATCCCCAACAAGGTTGACAGCTCTTTTATCTAATCTGTTCTTTAAAACCCCAAGTAATGGAGATTCTACAGACACCTTAGCAGCCTGTTCCAGTGTTTGCCTAGGTTTATAGTTAGAAAGATAACCTAAATCTCCTTTCTGGGAAATTAAAGCAATATTTCCTGCCCTAACCTCAGTGGATAATGGATTACTATCTTCCCTCAGTAGCTTCTTACTCACTGGAAGTCTGTTATCATACTCCCCTCAATTGTGTACAGGAAACAAACTCAGTTTCTCCAAACTTTTCTCGTAGTTTATAGGTTTCTATGTATTCCTGTTCCTGTCCAGTGGGACTGAACCTTTTATTTAAAAATATGGTATTAAGCCAGATTCTGGGTAAACTGGTAAACCTCCAGTAGTTCTGAGCACAGCAGAGTAATGATGTTTGATATGTTACAAGCAGTGCTACTGTTAGTACATTTTACAAGATTTTCTTTCTTTCAAGTACATCTCGCTTCTCATTTACTGGGGATGTTATCACCTTCAGATCTTCCAGGCTTGTCCTGCCTTTTTGGTATGTGGGGATCTGGCTTCTCCAGCCTATATATAGTTCTTTTGATTTCACTTGAGTGAATGTGACCTTGTTAAATTGGAATAATTTCCCTGGTTTACCAAGAGCACTAGTTCTAATTGTGTTGCTATAGTATTTCCAGTCCCTTCCAAAATGGTGTCATTTGCAAATATTATAATACCTAATTTATTCTTTCCAGTTATAACTTGTTTAAAGTTAGGATGAGAAATACGTGGGTTTTTTTCCATTTTCTTGAAAGCAGGTACTATATTTGCCCTCCTCTAGTTTTCTGAGACTTGACCTATCCTCCACAGGTTCTGAGAAATGATAACTAATAATTATGAAATTGCACTGGTTAATTCCTTAACTGCTTTAGGGGAACAGGTCTTGCTATCTAGAATACATGCAACTTAACTAAATCTTCTCTAATTCTTTCTCCATTCTAGTTCACACTCCATTGCCCTCTTAGAACAAAAGGATCAAGTTACAATTAACCTTTTTTGAGGAAAGACCCTGAGATAGCATTTCAGGAGTGAGCAGAATCGCTACTGCATCCTTTTGGCTCCCTTCCCCCTTCAAAGAAAATCCCAAAAAGCTTGTGAGAAGGAAGAATTAGCAAAAAGTGAAGTGAGAGATACCAAAAGCTGTTATGGCAACTTGAACTCTTCCTTATTTATCTCTTTGTGTTGTCTGCTAGACTTCCCTCTTTGTTCTAATTAATTGGCAAACTACTGCTAAAGTAATTCATTTCTCAAAACTTATTTATTTTACCTCACAACATTTATTTGCACAGCACTACAGGTTGTGTAAAAGATTACTCTTTCATGGAGTTCAGAACACCCTTGCACAGCATGCATTTCTGTTCAGTCCAAAGAATACAATACACCATATACTGAGTCTGTAACTCAAATTAATCTTATTTGGTTTTACCCTGCTTGATTACCCTTTATGTGCTTTCTTAAAGTCATATGATTTTTTCCTTATTATTTTGACTATTTTAATTACTTGCTTTCTCAATATATTTACAAGGATATTCCCCAGCTCTTTTCAAAACAGTTTGTATTAACTAACTGGAATAGATTTGTTTTTACAAGAACAAATTTAAAAGAACAGTCTTTTTAGATCTCAAGTATGTCTTTAATTAAAAGTGAGCCAAAACCAGTAACTGCACACTTTGAAATTTGGGACATTGGAGGAAGTGTTGGCATTGTTTCAGCATGTCTGGATGTGAACATACTCCATGTGAAGGTCTGGTTTACAGGTTATCTGGGCTGCAGCCATGCAAAGCACAGCAGGACAATACATCTGTATATTTTTGGAGAATGAGTATAGACATCTATTGGCAGCGTTGATCTGAGCCTCCACTCAGGTTTGATCTTGGGAGCTGGCTTACAGACATAACAGGAAAAAACCTGCAGGACTTGAAGAGGAGTGAGCATCACCTGCAGTAAGACTGGAATCTGTAACCTTGGCAGAGGTAGAGGACACCACTACTGAGCCACTCAGACCTGGTGCAGTCAGTCTGGGGCACTCCTGGAGAACCAAAAGCCTGATCTGTCTCGGCGAGGGCGAATTAGCAATGAAGGTGGTCCCATGCTGCCTTAAGCAGATCCTGGCAGTCATTCAAGTACTCAAATCAGCTGCTGCGCTATCCGTACCCAAACCAGCCAGGATGAGCTGTGGGAATGTGCCAGGCCCATTGCAAGAGAGGAGTGAGTCTCGGGAGAGGTGTGTGGTGGTGCCCCCAGAGCCAGGCAGGGCAGCACCCCCAGAGCACAGCCCAGCACTGTGGGATCTGCTCTGGGAGCTGCCCCAGCCCTGCAGCAGCAGCTTTGACCTCCAGCTGTGCTGGTAACAGCGCCAGCACCAAGGAGTCTGAGGGGTCTGTGGGTGCTGGGAATGCCATCTGGACTCTTGCTAGCCAGAGGAATGCACCTTCTCTACTCTGACTTTGCAGGTTGTTTCCCTGAGGACAGTGGAACAGGCCAGGGCAGAGGAGTCACAAGGGGGAAAACAGATGAAGCTGTGTTTTGGATCTTATCGTTGTTATTTAAGTGACCAGTTAAGCCAAAGCCTGTCAGTGATAGATAGGAATAACACCTGCCTGAGCTGAAAACGGGAGCCCCAGTGACTTTCCCATACACTGCAGATAAGCAGTATCTTGCTTGGTCATAGATGCACGTGTTAACACTGCTATTGCTGCCGGTGTCTGAGAGGGCAGCAGCCTCCATCTGCACATCCAACAGATGCACAGATGCTACTGGTACCTCTGCTTGCTAGATAAAGCCAGCCAGTAATATCAGCAAACTCCAAGCTAGCTTTATCTAACTAGCATGGATACCAGTGACATGAGAGGGCACGCAGAGCTGCCCTCACAGATACTGGCAGTAACACTGTCAAATGCTCAGTTCAGGGTGAAGATGGCTGTTGCCAAACATTTTAAATGCAGAAAGAAAGCCAAGTTATTTATCTTATTTTATTTACAGTAATAGGGAACTGTTGAACAGCATGTAAGTGCTCTACAATAAAATCGATAGGGAATATTAAAAGCAGAAATAAAGATCAGCCAACCTAAGGAAACTACTAACTTCAATGAAAGGATCTAACAAGAGGGCAAACTGAACAGCTCAGGAAAACCAACCCACCAAAACAAAAGAGAACCGTTCTCAGGTTTGATTAGATAAATCCTCAGCCTTTCACTGAAACAAATTGCCCTTGACATGATGGTTTCTCTGAAGCCCTTAAAGGGTTTTTTTTCTCAGAAAATGCTTGAAAAATTTTCATAATCAAGGACCTGAAAATTCATAATCTCCACTTGATCTGTTCTCAGGTGACTATAATTCTAGAAGCTGATTTATCTGCACTGATACTACAGGACTGGAAGAAAAAGAGAGCATCTAACAATTCAGCAAGTTACTCTGTCCCTTCTGAGGTAACGTGAGTTTTGCCATTGGTCTTAAAATAGTGGCAGAAATTCTTGCCCCATGTAGAGGGATGTTAGATTTCTGAGTGTAGAATAATGTTTTCCTTTCAGACATGGCTGGTGGCTGGTACTCTAAGTCAGCGTGACTGAAAGATTCCTCTTTGCTAAAGATACTCAGATTTTGAGACAAAGTTTAATGGGCAAAGCTCAAGCCTGACTAGAAAAGCTGTTATCCAGATCACTAACCCAGGCTAGTCCAGTTTGTGAACGATCTATGTGATAAAGTACCAAGAAATAGTTTTTAAAAAAACAAAGTTGTGTTTCCTGTCAGGCTGATTTCTGCTGGTTTAACTGGACTGCGAATGAGCTATCAAAGACAGCCACTCATTAGTGCAGGTTACAACAAAAGCCACCACTATCCTTTGCTGAAAGCCCTCTCAGCAATTGCCTGATCCTCTCAGGTTGTTTTTAAGGGCTGTGTTAAACCAGCTACCTCAGCACTTCCTGCTGTCATTACAGCAACGGGTTAGAGACAGCACCTGCCTTGTTTCTAACCAAAGACTGTATAAATTTGGGAGGACAACAAAAAGAAGAAAACTTGCAAGCAGGTTGAAATCTTTAACCTGAAACTTTCAAAAGCTGTATTTGATCCAAAACAATCCTTTTGTGTGAAAATCTGACTCCTAAAAAGTTTCAGAGCTTTTCTCAAAGGTAGAAATTTTGAATTATCATTGTTCAGTAGTAGCTGTTTCTTAACTGTCATTTCCTTCATTCTTTTTTTCCACTGAATGTCTTAAAATGAATGATCTGATGGTTCAATTCTTTACTTTTCAATTTTTCTGTTTCACTATTGGTAATTTTTCTTGTTCTAATGCTTTTCAAAAATTTTATTCCCCTCTGGTTAAGTTAAAGGACAGAAAGAAATTTTAAAAATAACTCAGTCTCTGGCTGGCAACCAAAGGGTTCCACATATTTTCAGCTGCACATTCCAATTCCACAGATCCCAAATAATTGTCCAGGTAATTGTATTGGAAGTGATTCACATTCCTATTCATAACTGCAAGGCCCAAAAAAACCCAGTGAGTAATGAAAAAGATTGTAGTCATTGCTCATACTGAGAATGGCCTGTTCAGCAGAGAAAGAGGGGTAGGAAGGGGAAAGGTCCAATGAGGAAATATTAAAAGTCAACTTCAGAAAGTTTTTATTAAGATGATAAATTAATATTTGCATAAAAGAGAGAAAGTTTTAAAATATGAATACACAAACACATTTGTGCATTTAAAGGAGATGCTTCAATTCCATATCATAGTTCACCTAAAAATTCTATATCACAGTAAGCAGTAATTATTCTGGCTTTGCATATTGTAAACCTGGTCACTGTCATTCTTTCTTTGCCTCCACATGCCTCAATGCCACATTTTCTACAATCGTGGGGAGATTGCCTTGGCTCTCACTCAGCTGGCTCAGCTAATGCAATTCACAGGCCTTCAAATGTAAGCTTGTAAACTATTTAGTTCTTTTTCTCCCTAACAGCTTGTCTATTAACAGCTCATTGAATGGAGGAGGAAGAAGAAACTAGTGAGACCTCTCTTGGTATTGTTCAGCAGTGACCCTGGCTTCCTCAGATTGGTGGCCAATGCTCACTAAACAGCCTTTGTCAGTACATGTTGTTTTGCTGGATAATAGTATATTGTGCTCACAGCAGTCTCTATCAGCAGCAGGTAACAATAAGCTGGGAAATAAGTCTCCTGTGTGGCATGGTAAGGTCATATGAATGATGTATAAAAATCCAAGAGAAAGCTCATTAGGATGGTCTGTGCGGTGCAAGAAAGCCTGTGCCATCTTGGGAGACCTTTGTCCGCACTTCCCTTGTGCATTGTTCAGGATCCTCATCACTGCTGTATCCTCCAGCTTCAAATGGACCTAGGGAATGAGGAAGTTTTACCCCTCCATATGTGCTGTATGATTTTCAGGCTGTATGTCCACTGCTCACAGCCTGTATTTCATGAAAGGTGAGTTTTGTCAAGATAACCAGGCTCGTTAAATCCCAGGACAGATGCACCCAGAGACTGCCCACACCATGGGCCATGCCCGTTATTTCTGTAGCTGTAGAAGGCTATGAGAAAATGTTGCAATGAGAAATGTGATGTTGAGAGGCCTGGATCCTGCTCCAGCATTGCTGTTCCCCTGTCCCTGTGCTGAGATTCCGTGTTGCTGTGCCATGCAATGAGCCTGCTCACCCTCTGCTTTCAAATGGATTATGTAAAATCTACAGTATTTTATTACTGATGTCTGAGATTTCTTGAACTTTTCTTAGTGTTCTATATGGGAACACCAGCACCGAGTTGGTGGCCCAAACAGTGCTTAATAAAGGGAATCATGCTTGGCACAGATTTCCCCACCACCAAAACCCGACGTGCTGCACTCACAGCCCGTTCTGTTACAGACACATCGTGGCTTCAGCTTGGTTTTTTTGCTGCGCTAAGTGTTGCAGATCTTGTGTTATCTCTCAGACAGACTGACAAAGCGGCAGAACGGAGAAATCAGGTTTCAAAGCGAGTGATTTATGGAACACGAACTTCTCCGAGCGCGCATTGAGACTCCCCCGTGTGGCACGATGCCGATGCCGATGCCGCTGCAGACTCAGCCCGCCGGGCTGGGGCTGCCCGCGCTCACAGCGATTAAACGCGGCCCAGAGAACACTCCCATGCTCAGAATTGGCCATCAGTTTGCAATTAATGTTGACCGCTGGAGCATAATGTTGTTCCGTTGTCTTTCTGCTGCAGGGAAAAAAAAAAAAAGAGTGTAATATTTTACTAACTGTGATGCTTTGGAAAGAATTATGAGGTCTCATATTTCTTTACTATGAATTAGTCTTAACAACTTCATTCTCGGTTTCATTTTTCCCCAACAATGTATCTTAGGATGATGCCTTTAATAGATGTTAAAATCTATTTGGACATCATTAGTTATTTTAAAACTTGGAATTATAAATGCATGTGGATTAACAGAACAATTCAAGGTTCTAAACACATGTTAATTATACTCCTCTTTAGGTCACTTATGATAAACAGTCCTGCTTTTTGTCTTAGTTTTCTGTTCAGAATGGAATATTTTTACCCAATATCTGCATAAAAAATGTTAATTAAAATTTCTTCTGCTATCTATTGTATATCTTAAATGTATTTTCTTTGGCATGGACCAGAGGAAGCAATTGTGTTCTTCCAAATTAAAGGGTTTGACTCTGCCCTATATTATACTGTCTCAAATCTACCTGTCAGCTGGATGAAGAGATGTTACATTTACACCAGCATAGACAAAGGGAGAGTTTGGCCCAAAGTGTTCATTGTTCTCTGGAACTTGGCATCCTTTCTCCCATTCTCTTGAAATCAACATAAAACAGATGCTGAAATTCTAAAATGTTTTAAACCCTCCCATACTGTAGCTGTGAGCACAGTGCTCTGTAACCACCAGACCTTGATGGCACAGAGATATGCATCACGAACATGAAATCTGGGTAGAGAAGATAAGGGCACAGCCTTGCCACACTCCCAAAGTAGCAAAACACTGTAGAAAGTAACAACTGCATTTTTGTGGTATTTGCTTACATCCCTCTTTGCACTGGCAAAACTTTGAGCTGGACCCCAGTGGGTGCAGTTCCAGGAAAGTGAATTGCAGTGGAGTTGTGCCCAGCTGCAGTGGATCCGTATTTGATGACAATTGAGAAGATGAATGAAAATCGTTTCGGCTGCATTAGGGATGTAAGTTGTCAGGGATTTGGATTACTGCTTATTCAACTTTTTGGATGGCATCTTTGCGCTTCCAAGAAATCCTTTTTAGACCAGGCATCAAGGGGAGACAGGATGAACTCTGGCAAGAAACTGGAGTTTGCAGACAAGTAGCTCATGCTCCTGACACTGCTGTTTGGATGGAGAGCAAGGGAATGTAAAGTAAAACTCGAGAAAACAAAGGATACTTTGTGGTTGTGCAGTACTGCCAAATCACAGTGGCCTGGATACATTGTTGTTGTTTATCTATTTCCATCGGTGCTCAGGGGTATGTATTGATCTGACTCGCATTCATGTCTGAGGGGTCACTGTGGGTATCTGATTTTATCCCTTTCTTTGGAAGGTTTATTAATATTGACACTGCTTCATTTAATTGGGGCACTGACTATGGAATCCCTTTTTAATGGAATCATATTAGCTAATGTACTGCCTGTCCACACTCAAATCCAGAGTGCTTTACACAAGTCCATATTTGAATAACTGCTAAAAATAAATCCCGAAACTAAAAACACAGATCTGTGAAACCAGAGAGGAATAACAAAGACAGAACTATGCTGTAATCTGCAATCTGCATTTCTCTGTTGCAACACGGGGACCCAAAATAAAATAAGAGTTACTTGTCCCTGTAACTCACAAAAGTTACTTCTTTCCTTGTTCTGTCAAGGCCATTCTTCCCCTTCTCCTCCGCCCCCACCAGGGGCTGCATTAGTTTCTGGAATGTAATTAGTCACATCTGTACAAGCTATTGTAAGACATTTCCAACTAAAAAAGGCAGCCAGAACTTAGAAGTTTGCACATCATCTTATTCCTGCGCTCAGAGAGTGTATCTCCGAATGAATATGGGTATGGCAAATGTTCCTCTTTAGCTTTCTCTTCTTTCCTTAAACAGATTTAGAGTCTGGTTCTACCATTTATAGAACAGATTTTTTTCCCCCTTAAAGTGCCCTCCTGGGATTACTAGGAAAGTGTTTTTTGCAGTCTGCTTGATTGGTCCTCATTGTGGAGCAATTTCAGGGGCCTGGCTTTGGACACCATTTGCAATGGGTTTATAGCAGAAGGTCATGTCTTGTTACAGAGCCATTATTGCCTTTCCCCTTGGGACCATTGCACACCTGTGACTTTACCCTTCACCAGTAGCTTCTGACACATCTTTTTGACATCCATGCAGGAGAGCAGGAGCATATTCCACTAACTCCTTTGGCAGAAAGCACCAGTGGAGTGAAAGAGGGGAAAGGAACAGCAGAAATTCCGCCTGCAATAAATTTATTCATTCTCACCAATTTATTCAGAGGAGAAAAGATGGAGTCTGATGTTTGTCTTGTAATGCATGAGGGCTTTAAAAGAGTAGGTATTTCATTGTGATACAGGCTTTCTGGAGTCCTCTGGAAGTCAAGGGGTGTGGAAGTTGAGTTTATTAGAGACAACAAGATTGCTCATATTAACGGTGTCTATAATATGTCTAGATCCAGCACACCACACCCCCTCTACTCCCTACAGCAGCTTATATTCAGGCTGAGTTCACACTGCCTGCAAACCTTGCCTGTCCTTGAGTCAACTTTACTGTGTAGAAAAAACCTGACAGTTGCAGTTATCTCCCTGGCAAGCTGCATGATAGTGTAAAAACATCGAGCATGGGTAGAGCCTTCCCACTCAAAAGCATTTCTACATTTCTGCAACTGATGATCCCAAGACTTCCATTGAACTCAAATATTATTTTGAAACGTATAAACAATATTTTCACCAACAGTGGAAGTTCAGAAGTCTGTTGTCTCAGTTTCCACCTTCAATTCTGCAAAGACAGTATATTCCTGGTGAGTTACTGAGGTGGTAGCAGACAAGCAGAACAGTAAACTGGGTCTCTCATGCTCATCCCTCAGCTCCAGTCATTAACACGTTTGCTCTGCTCACTGCTGCACTGAGAATAGATTTTTTTCCTTCTTTTCTTTTAACAGGAGTGGATTTGTGAATTAGACACACACAGAGTCTGGCAAGGTCGTACCACAGGATTCTGAATTACAGTTGCTTTTGAAAGAGAGAAACACGTATCTGATCAGTCTGACCCTCCACCAAGCCCAACACACACTTCTACAAACACAGCCATTTTGAGGCCATTTTGGGAGACAAAAGAGCTGTTTGACTTCAAGACTAAGATGAAGCTTTCAAGTAGGTATCCCAGCATGTGACCAAGTTTCTGTTCAGAACGATTTAGCCTAAGGCTACCCTAAGGTGGTGATTCCTCTTTTAGACCACAAAGAAATAAATGTATTGGTCTTCCAAAAGAACCTTGTGCAAAACCCTACGGGACACTGCCCAGCCAGGACATCTCAGAGTATCATTCAAGTCAGTGCTCTTTTCTGTAATGCTGGTAGAGCTGCAGATGTGCAGCTTATAATACTTGCAGTAATCTCTGACCACAGCATATGACTTCACCCAGAGTTTGCATCACCCATCGACATTTTTCATACCTTTTGCTCTACCTGCACCTCTGAGTTCATCTATTTTTATGTCTTCATAAATCAAACAACACAGCTCTTTGCTGTGATTATATTGAAATAAAGCCCTCTTTTTTTATCACAGTACTTTGCTTGCCCTCCACCTCTGGTTCTCAGCAGGTTCTCAGATGCCTTGTTTAGGCTTTCAAAGCCTCACAGCATACTCTGAGAAGAATACTCATCTGTCCTGAGGCTACAAGATACTAACTCTGCAATAATACAATATATGAAACTACAAGTTCAGCATCCTTTTTTAACTTTCTATGTAGAGCTGAAGAGGAACTAGGGCTGCTGAATTAACCTGTAAGTTTATACATCACATTACTTGTAATCTGGACTGTAGCTGCCTCTTGGTACTTCATGTCGAATTATCCTTTCAGGGCTAGATCCTCACCTGGTATTTTCCCTGCAGTTTAACCATTCCAGTGAGGCTGGCTGGCTGTAAATCAGTGAAAACTCATCCCTTTTTTTCTAAACACACACACACAAAGAAGTGCAACTTTCTATATCTGATTTTTTCTTTGATTTTTATTTCTCCAATCCTTTATATAGTCATTATAGATGTTAAGAAGCCTGTTTTGGAAATGATTAATGTTATTAATAATTTTCTAATTCAATAAAACCTCTCATCTTCGAACTCCTTGCAATATTTTTCTGCTTTCTTCAGCTTTTCACTAATTCAAACATATGACAAATGCGAGTCTTCGTTTCAGTTTTCTATTATTTCTCATGTCTGATCAAATAAATTAACAGACTTTCATTTCTTTCCCAGGAGTGATGCCCATATGTTGATGAAAGTAGTATAAAAATATTACCTGTTCAAACGGGGGGGGGGGAAGAGATAGAAGTTACCTTTTATTCACTGTTTCATGCAAAACAGAGCCGCTGATCCCGTTGCTTTCTCCTTGATAGCGCCCGCTATGCTCAACGGTAAATACTGCAAGATTTGCAGAACACCCATCGGTCTGGTTTAACTGCACTGTATTATAATGTCCCTTTTCAATCTCTTCATACAGTAGCAGTTATTTTAATCACCCCACAGTACTTCAGTCACTGGGAAAGAATCTGCTGTCCTATCTAATGTGCCCGCTCCCCAGTCACCCGGCACCAGCCCGGCAGAGCAGCATCCTGCTAATGCAGTTTGCTCTGTTTGGATAGTTAAAGATACATCTCCAGGCCAATTTGTACCTGTGTATTGTTGATAGACAGCGTGCCCCAGGCAGAGAGATACTGCGTGCAGGAAATGGATTCTCATTTAACCGTGCTTAATTTTGTTCCCTGGATCTCCATCATACATCTTTCCATTTCTCTGCCCACCCAAATTGCTAATGTGAAACAAAGCTGCTTCCGCCACTACAGCTCCTAAACTGATGTGTGACGATGCAATGATTGATTTCCCACTCCAGGAAAAGTGGGTCATTGTACATGTTGTACCACAGCAGGCTGAACCAAGCTGGACGTGCTGACATTGGGGTTTTACAGATTTGTTTTAAGTTCAGACCTGAGGGGACTACTGTGGATATCCAGCCTGAACATTTCTGGGTTTTGATGGGAGCACTGCCATTCTAAAATCTTCTTTAGCAGCTTAGACAGATCTGAAGTCATCTGTGCTCCTCAGGAGACAGTGTTCTGATTATGCATTTTGTATCTTACTTGCACGTTTGCTCTGAGGATGGAAAATGCAAAACTCTTCCAATTCCAAGATACGGGGGCAGTTTCAGTTTTGTCATTTTCCAGGATATAAAACCCTAAACTAAATATATTTTTAATAGAAAATGGTGCAATTAACAGCTTTTGCGAAGGATTTTGAATCACGGAGAAAAATACTGATGCAAACTGCTCTTTGAAAAAATCCATTGCTTTTATTCTTCTTTTGTGAGATTACTTTTCTCAAGTAATAAGACCTGTTGAAACTCACTTGAAGATTGAAACACTTTAAGATTGCCTCTTATGATACCAGGGAGATATAATTTGAAGAGACATGTCTCAGTACTGGGGTAGGACCTGCCTACCTATCTGTTGCATTAGATCAGCAAAGTTGGAATCAATTGCTGAAAGGGGAATGTTTTGCAGGTTTTTCTGAGCAGCCCAATAAGTAACTGAGCACAGATGTCACTGTAGAATCCAAAAGGTCAAGGTACGTGGGGATTTGAGTTTTGATTTGAAAAAAATCAGGAAAATATAGCTCTTAAAATTGTAGCTTTGTTTTTATGAGGGTTGAAACAAACCTCCAAACCCTGCCTGTTTTGGGGAAATGATTTAACGAACAGTAAGTTGGATAAGACCTTTTTCCAGGGCCTATAAATTTTTTCTTTGCTTTAGATAAATCCTTATGCCAGTGACTTCGCTGCTCTTTGCAGACCCCAATGAGTGGTAAGGACAGAGAACATCTAATCAGGTCCTTAAATCCTTACACTGGTAAAACCCCTAGTGGGGTCACAGTTATGCCCAGTAAGGACTGCACTTTTAACTTCCAGCTGTAACTTTTGGCAGGCATGACCTGGGATGTGGAGAGAAAGTCAAAGGAAAGCCTACACTTGCCTCCTGATGAGGGACCCTTTGGCTGCAGCATAATCCACTGACTTGGCACCCTGGGCTGTGTGGTTAAACTGGATGGACACAAAGCTACACTCTTTCAAAACAGTCAGGATGCAGCATGGTAAGTACCCAAGTCCTGAGGGCTCTGCTCTAGTGATCCCTAAGCTGAGGAAGGGGGATAGAAAATCACCACCATTCCAGAAATGGCTTCTGAATTTTCCTACTCTGTTCCTTCTCCTGCTGCCCGCTTCTTCTCCCTGGGAAACACAACAAATGTGGAAGGTTTGTAGGTAAGCAGAGAGGAGCTGGTCACAGCAAAGGACAGAGCCAGAGCTGAAGATACCACTCACTGATAAACCCAGCCAAACCCTTTCCCTTCTGAAACAGAATCCCTGTAATGGAAATAATTACCAAAGAAACAGACAAAAACTACTCCTGAATGAAATTTAAGCTTCAGCAGAGCACAGCACAGCCAGGAAATACCAAGTACAAGCAACCGTCCCTTCATCCTGAATTCACACCAATTTCTGCTTCTGTTTCCTGTGCAAAATTATCAGTCACTCAAAAGCTGCTGCCCAGGGGGGCTGTGGATGCAGGGTGGCTTGGGACAGCCTTCACCTGACTTTGCATAAACACCTGACAACTACCTCATTTTGAGGTGGCTCTCTGGAAATGCGTGGCAAAATGCACAGTATTGGAGGCAATTCTGTGGGATGCTTCTGGCAATACCCAGAATGATGTGCATTCCTTGGGGAGCAAAAACTATGCGATTCTGGGGTGGTGGAGGTGGATGTGTCTCTTGCAATACCCCAAAAGATAAATATTATTAGAGGAGGAAAAAAAATCAGTCTGATTTTGATGAGAATCTCTGGCAATTCCCAGCACAGGATTGAGCTGTGTCGTGTTGTGGGGGGAACCTCAGAGTGCGCAGAGTGATACAGGATATGGAAGGGTATGGAAGTGATACAGGGTATGGAAGTGATACAGAGAATGGAAGTGATACAGAGAATGGAAGGGGACAGAGAATGGAAGGGGACAGAGAACTGTGTGATTTCGGGGGGTTGGGGTGGGGGACACCTCTGGCAGTCCCCAGAGTGATGCACACAACTGGAAGTGGTGCGGGGGGGAGCACGGGGGCACACGGACACCCCTCCCCAATCCCAGGGCCCCCTGCAGCACGCGCGAGGCACAATGACACGAGTAACTCCAAACAGGCACCGCTGGAAGTGAGAGCGGAATCCGAAATTCCAAACGGCGGATCGCCGCGGCTCGGCGCTCCCCAAACCCGACCCCTCCAATACACGCACACATAACACACACACACATACAGAGGCTGCGGTGCGGGGCGCGCGCACACGAGCGCGCCCCCGCCCTGCCGCCGCGGCCGCTTTAAGGGCGGCGGGGGCGCGCCGCCGGGGCGCCCGGCGCGCTGCCGCCTCTCTTCGCCTCGCCGCCAGCGCGCCGCGCTCCCGCTCCCTCTCTCTCTCCCTCCTCTCCCTCGCCCCGCTTTAAAGTCTCCGCCAGGATCCGGGCTCGCCCGCCACTTCCTGTACGGCAGGATGGAGCGCGCCGGGGCCCCGGCTGCCCGCCGCCCGCCCGGCCGTGCGCGGAGGCGGCTGTGAGCGCCCGGTCGGTCCGCGGCATGCGGCGCGCCCCGCTGCCCGCCTGAGCCGCGCACACACCGCGCGGGGGGGTCCCCGCGCCCCGCCGCCGCTCCTCGCTGTCCTCCCCCTGCCCCGCGCTTTGCGGGATTTTTTTTTTCCGTCCCCCCACGTTGAGGAGGCGAGCAGGAGCCCCCCAGCTTTCTCCCGCAGGAAGAAGGGGTGCGGGGAGAAACTTATTTTCAACAAGTTTTTTTTTTTTCCTCCTTTTTTTTTCTTTTTTTTCCCTCCCCTTCTCATCCCCTTTTCCCTCCCTCCCCCCTTCCCCCGTGTTAATTATTTTAGCCCCTCTCCCCTTTCGATGTGCGGCTTTGGACATGCGGAGGCTACTGCAACCGTGTTGGTGGATCTTTTTCTTGAAAATCACCAGCTCCGTGCTCCATGATGTGGTGTGCTTCCCCGGTAAGTGAGCGCGGCGGATGGGGGGGCTCCCGGTGCCTCCGCCACACGTGTCCGCGACCCCCGTGCGGTGCCGGCGGGGCACCCCGCGAGTGCGGAGGATGCGCCGGGGAACCGCGGGGGCCCCTTCGCCCAGGCGGCCCCAGCGCTGGGTCTCCCCCCGCTCCGCAGCACCCTCCGGGCTGCGGGCAGCGCTGCCCGCGAGTGGGGCCGTGAGCGGTGCCCGGGTTCGGCTCCGCGCTCCCGGCGCGGTGTCCCCTCTCTCCGGTGCAATGCAGCCTCCGGCGGCGTGGGGCTGGCGGAGGGGGGGTTCCTCGCACGCAGCCCTTCTTCCGTGGGGCTGCCTGGAGCTCCCTTTGTGCTGCGGGACCGCCGCTCGCCGCCCCGAAGGGCAGCGGGACTCCGCGCTCCGACCCCGCGCTGCAGCCCCGCGCCCCTCGCCAGAAACTTCGCGGTGCCTGGTCCGCGCCCTCCCCGCCCCGCTCCTGTCCGCGGTGGGTGTCTCGCCGTGCCGCGTGCTGACCTTGGCAGGGCGGGGGGGCCGCGGGGCTGCGCCCCCGCCCCGCTCCTGGGCTGGGTCTGTGCGGCCACCACCGCACACCCGCCGCGGGAGAGGGGCTGCGGGGACGGGGGGCTCCGAGCGCCCGCCGCGCTGTCCACCCCCCACTTCGCACCGCACGGCCGGTGTCCGCGCATTCCTTCTCGCCCCGCATCGAGCTGCAGGGGCCGGGTGTGCGCTCGCCCGCGTTGGGACCCGCGTCCCCCCGGCGCGGCCCCGGCCCGGGGGAACTCTCGGGGCTCGGGGCTCCCGCCGCCTCCCCGCGCATTTCCCGGGCCGCCCTCCAGGGGCGCTGTGGCGCCGCCGGGAGCCCCCGCGGGGCGCGCGCCCCTCCGCGGGCGCGCAGCGCGGGCCCCGCCCGGCGCGTCCCCGGGACACGCGCGTGTCC
>NW_020897809.1:10674425-10779727 GCF_003984885.1 Neopelma chrysocephalum
AGCGCCGAGCGGCCCTCGCGCATGCCCGGTGGGGGCCGAGCCGCCGGCATGGCGTGAGCGCCGTGTCCCCACGGCCACGCACGGGCACCACCGTGTCCTCTGTGTCCCCACTGTCCCTCGGTGTCCCCACAGACACCAACGTCCCTCTGTGTCTCCACAGCCCCGCACAGACACTGCTGTGCTCTCAGTGTCCCCAGAGCCCCGCAGAGACACTGCTGCTCCCGTGGTGTCCCCACAGCCACACACGGGCACCGCCGTGTCCTCAGTGTCCGCACGATCACCAGTGCCCCTCAGTGTCCCCAGAGCCCTGCAGAGATACTGCTGTGCCCGTGGTGTCCGCACAGTCCCACACAGGCACTGCTACACTCATGATGTCCCCGCAACCCGACACAGGCACCGCTGTGTCCTCAGTGTCCCCACAGACACCGCTGTCCCTGAGTGTCCTCACAGCCCCGCACACACACTGCTGTGCTCTCAATGTCCCCACACAGGCACCGCTGTGCCCGTGGTGTCCCCACAGCCCTGCACAGACACTGTTGTTCCTTTGCTGTGCTCACAGACACCACTGTCCCTTAGTGTCCCCACAGCCACACTGCTGCATCGTCAATGTCCATTCAGACACTGCTGTCCCTCAGTGTCCCCGCAGCCCCACACAGACATTGCTGTGTCCCCACAGCTGCCTGAGCCACACATATCCTGCAGACCTGTCGCTCTCAGCATTTTCTTTCCACCAAGCAGCTCTTCTTGCACCTCAACAGAGCTGAAACTCTTAATACTGCTGATAAATATTTCACCAAGTCACTAATTACTACATGTGTAATGATATCATGGTGTTCTGCTTTGAAGATTACCTGGAGCAAACTGAGGACTTCAGGAGCCACCCTGAGGGATGAATCAGTGAAGATGTCGTGTGTGTTCAATGGTTTAGTTTTTGGTGATTTTCAGATCTGAATGAGGCTTCATTTGCGCGTACGTGTGTATTTGTGGTGGGTGGGTGTTTTCAAGGTTTGGGGTTTTTTCTACTCAATTAGCAGTGCTTCTTTTGTAAATGTCAAAATACCTGTCACCTGTTAATTCATGTTAATAAATGTTTGGGGAGGATAAGTAAACATCAACTCCTGGTAATGGGGCTGTGAGAATAGCTTGCAGGAGAGGAGATGGGTGCTGCTTCAGACGATGTGTTCCAGCATTTTCACATCAGCTGGGCTTTTTGAGCTCCTTTCCTACTTCTAATTAAAAGCTCAGTGTAGCAGATGAGTCTGGAAAAACTTCAGGGCCCTGCATTTCCGAAAGCCATGAGAAGTGGCTAAAAAATTGTGTAGAGGGGGAAAAATGGTTTTCTCCAATTCCATTAGTCTTACCTGCTAGAGCTGTGCCTTTCTGCACGTCACTATGTCATGGTGTGCCCTTCCAGCAATGTGGGAAGTTCTGAGGATGCTGAACTCTCTGCGTGGAAGAACAAAATTGTCAAGTTCCTGCAAACAAAGTTTTCCATGTGCTTCCCATAGGGAATCCTGCTTGTCAAGGCTGGGCTTTGGAACCTTGCAACTCTTAGCACCGTAGGGGAACACTGGGGTCTAAAGCTGGAACAGCCACAGCTTGCTCTGCCCAGCTACTGCTTTCCTCTGAGACCACTTCCAGGGGCAGTGCTTTATTGCCCAGTTTCTCAAGTGCTGCTGCCAGAATGGTCAATCCAACCCAGGGGCTGATGGAAGCCGGCAGAAACCACCCCAGCATGAACCGAGCACATGGTGCTGGTGCTGGCAGGCAGCTTGCTGTGAGAGTGGCAGTGCTGGCTACAGGGCAGGATGTGAGGACAGCTGGCAGCACAGGGTGTTTTCCTACATCTGCACCTTCCCATGAGCCAGGGAAAGGACACAGGGTGGGGTGTTGAGTTACAGAACCTGGCCCAAACTGAGGTTAGGAAAAGGGTTTTTGACCCGTCTCATCCTTATTTGGTATGATTTCACTTCATGCCTCCTTATTTATTGTCTCCCCAGACCAACAAATAGAAGCACCATGATACCATTGCTGTGAGGCAAATAACCCTCCTCACCCAAGTTGTTTAGTTGTGGTGCCAGTACCTTGCTATGGGGACAGATCGTACAGCACCTGCTAGTTCCATTTTGCCTGGGACATGGCCCCTAAGATGGCTAATACAAGGATGACTACCACAGGGGTGATGGGATATCTCAAAGGTCTCTTCCTCAGCAAAGTTCTTTTATTTTTTTCAGGAATTTTTTTTTTTAATTCATGCCATTTTCATTTTATATATCAGAAAAACTCATTGTCCTGAGTCCAGTTGTGCCAACTGTGAAGGCAGAAAAAATGTGAATCAATTACATCAGTGTCTATAATGATATTACCTATAGGTGATCACACAACAGAGAAGACAAAGGTCTTTGGGGGTTTCAAGAAAGAAATGCCATTTATTGTACTGGAGAATGGAAAAATTTCTTTCTGTGACATGAGGCTGCAGATGCTCTCCCTCACAGTTGAGGAGGCAGATGTTTAGAAGCTGCAGTTGTCTGTCTTCCCTCTCCCAGACAATGCAGCAACAAAACCTTCTAAGATGATCAGAGGGAAATGGGACCATTTTTTATGAGAGGTTTTCTTTCTGTGGTGATTGCTCTGAGGTGTTTAGGTAACTCTGCAGAAGTGGATTTGATAGAGGAAAGCTACTGGGGATGACAGAAGCAACTTTTGCTGGTAGGAACATCACAGACATTGTGTATCTATCTGTAGAGACAGATTGAGTTTTCTGACAGATTGTCAGAAAAGATTCCTTAAATTAATTGATGCGAAATAAATACAACCACCAAAACTCCACATGTTCTTCTTTAGGAACTTTCAGAATTATATTTATCCTTTAGTGGGTGAGATTTGGCTCACTGAAGAACTTTTAACTTGGTTATGTTTGAAAGGGCCTGATTGAATATCCGGGCAAGGATTAGTCAAGGTTCATCTGGAAGTTCTGCTGGTCCAGAGAAGCAGGGACACATTGCCCTCAATGCGATCAACACTTTCCTTCCTTAATTCACACAGCCATGTGTTGCCAGTGGTTACATCTGAATGCTTTTTGCTGAATAAAAGAAAGAATAAGGTAAAAACTTCTCAGGCCTCTTGCTTTCTGTTTCCAAATGCCATTTCTGTCCAGAGAGATGTATCCAGATCCTCACTTACAGTTGTCTGCATCTTTTTGCAAAACAGCCTGTCCAGCATCCTGCAGGAAGGGAAGCAGCTAGTGGAGTGATCATGAAAATTATGTGTGCCTAACTTCCAGTGGTAATGTTTCATGGTGGGTAATTGTGTAATTACCCATCACGAGTGGGTAAATGTAGACAAATAAGAGCATTAGCTAAGTAATTTTTGATGTTGTATTGGTGTATATTGCTGTTTGCTCAGGATATTAAAACAAAGGCTCTTTGGGTTAAAAGGATGCATAATGTTGGGTAGTTCGTTTTCAAGATGCAACATAGCTGCAAAATCCATGGTCCTTTCTAGCTTATCACTTTGGAACAGGCTCCGGGAGGTTTTTAAAATCTGCCCCTACATATTTGTTCCCAGCACTGCGAATTAATTGCATCTCCTAGAACACTTTCGAGAATAATTACTACATGATCCGAAGTACCTGCATTGCCAGCTCTCTTGCAGGTTCCAGTAAGAGGCAATACATACCATATGGGAATACTCCACCTCCGTGCCTGCTCCTGTTCACACAACAAACAAGAAGCAGCAAACACACACACACCCATCCCTGCAGAGGGCGAAACACTTCTCACCTCTCCTGCCTGGAGCCACTGCAGCTGCGTAAAGGAGATACCAGGTGGCCTCAGGTATTGGAAACAGAGTCGGCTGAAGAATAGTAAAAGTATTTTGTGAAATGTTTCAAATTTGTTTCCATTTTGCACAGTGTCAGAGGGAAGAACCTGTCAATATTAGAAAAAATCACTGCTGTAGCATTTGTATCCCTCTCCATTTATTCCCATTAGGCAGGGAAAATCAGCGTAGATAATGATTTGTGGAAATGACTGTAAAGAAAAGCAGAGCTGAAGCAGAGGCCCTGGCTTTGGGGAGGGAGTGCCTGTGTATGTGGCACAGGGTGCTGTGGCACTGCCTGTGCAGGCAGGCAAGCAGGACCCAAGGTTTGGAAGAAACACTCAGAAAGAGTAAATTCCACTTAAAGCAGCCATTTAGGAGAGCTTAACTGAATATCTCCCTCAGGGAGGCTCACATTTGCATGAAAAACAAACCTTCCCTCTATTTTATAAGTCCTGGTTAAAGGCCTAAAATAGAATATTTATGAAAGCTGGAAGCAATTGGCGCCTTTATGTGCACCAATGGCAGAAAACACTGGAGGGGTGTGGAGAGACCCCAGCTAGGACTGACCCTCAATTTGAGACTGACTGCAGAGCAGCTTCTGATTTCAGGTGATGTAGAGATGGGCATGCTGTCACCTGGTGCCAGTCACCCAGAAATCACACTGCTGTCTGCTGATCTTGGCGTGTGTAAGAGTCCAACATCTGTGATCATTTGTTCTTCTGGCTGTTGCCTACCACAAACCCAGCCTTCTGGCAGTGTGCCATCAAAATGGAAAATAAGTGTTTGCTCGGCTGTACCTCTTGTTTTGGAAAAGCAGATTTGCAATACAAGTCTCAATTTTGTGCAGCATCAGGTGACAATGGAAGGGGAAAAAAGAGGCAAAGTAAGAGGTGAAGAGTCTACTTAAAAATATCTTACAGTTCATGCAGATGAGAAATTTCAGCAGCAACTGAAAGAGGAAGCAGGGAAGGTGCTGAGGGCCAGCTTGGCTTAGGCTGTGCAACAGGTAGTGCCAAGTAAATGGTACCTTCTCCTGAGGACTTGCTGCCCTGCCCTTGGGCACATGCTGTGAGGGGCCGGACAGTTGGCAGCTTGCAGCAGGGCAGATTAAAGAACTGGATAACGGGAGTGTGTGAGTGGGCAGGTTTGAGTGACACGTCCTTTGATTCAGGCATGAATAGAGTCCGGCTGCAGAGTGACACTGGAAAACACTACAACTTGGTAAGAACATTCATTTACAGAGTGGAAATAGAAATCCTGGTGTGTCCTAGTCTCCATTTGTTTCCCTGTTTCCTAAATAGCACAGAAAACAATCCTTGTTTCTTGGTAACAGCATTATATAGATTGCTGTGTCTCCCAAGTGGAGTGGCTTAAACTGGTGCTCCTTTCACCTGTTCACGCACACTCAGCTAATATTTACATTGGGATCCTGGCTGCATCAGGGCTGTGCCAGGAGCAAAGCAGGGGCCAGCCAGAACTGCTGGCCTCACTTAACCCTTTCACATCAGGGAAGCATGGGATGGGGAAGGGAGGCACCACAGGGCACCCAGCCGCTGTGGCTGTGGATGGTGCAAGAGCCAGGGTGCCACTGCTGCAGCTCGGCATTTCTCTTATCATAGAATCAGCCCAGTTGGAAAGGACCTCTGAGATCACTGAGTCCAATCCTTCAATTTTTTAATTTTTTTTTTTTTTTTCAAATCCAGTCCGGGTTTTCCCCCATTCTGTACTCCAGCCAAAATCCAGCCTGGGCTTTCCCCCATTCCGTACTCTGGAAAAATCCAGCCCGGGTTTTCCTCCACACCGTACTCCAGCAGAAATCCAGTCCGGGTTTTCCTCCATTCCGTTCTCCAGCAGAAATCCAGTCTGGGTTTTCCCCCACCCTCCCCAAAGCGGTCCCGGGACGCCCCGACAGAGGCACCACAAGGTGTGAACCCCCCAAGGTGACACCAGAACAGTGTTTTATTTATTGTAACAAGCACAGAGGATCAGGATTTCTTCCAAAAAATCAGCCATAACCCTTGTAACTATACAAGCATACAAAGAGTAAGTGCAGTATAGCAGAGTGCATCAGACACTGGTGTCCATCTCAGATTGGTGTGAAGCAGCCACGTAACTGTATCAGTTTCATGCATTTAGCTGTGCTTCTGGGTTTGTATTGTGGGTGTTTACTGTCAACTGGCTGAAAAAGAAACACAGCTTTTCTTTTTAAACATATGAAATCTGACATTTTATTCACTTTTTGGGTTCACTTTTTGAACTCTGTATGTGGATGCTGTCAGAAGTTTGGCTAATGGAATGAGAAGGACGTAGTTCTGAAGGACAGTGGGTAGGACTTCATGGGAGTTACTTTCTTGCCATAAAGGTAAATATCTTGGCAACCTAAAAAGAGATGGAAATTAAAGGGAAAATTGAGATCGCAATTAATATCTGGCAAAAAGTTTAAGCATGCACTGCATTTTTTCTTGGATTAACAATTCTGTAAAATCTATATCTCCAACAGGACTTTGAACTCCCTACTGTTAATTAGGCTGTTAGCATGGTTTTAATTTCCTAACTGTGAAGTGCTAAATAATGTCAGCATACATGTCAGTGCATCCCTTGACAATCAGAACTTCCCAGGGAAGCATGTTTGAGAGTGGTGGATGAGGAGTACTGGCTAAGTGCTGATCACGGGAGCAAAACCAATTCATTGTCATTATGCCCCAAGCAGGCATTGTGTTATTGAAAGTCCTCGTTACCTTTGTTTCCCCATGCTGAAATTTTTCTGTGAGTCATCTTAACGTTAACTATTCAATAATGATATTGAAAACGTACTCTGCAATCACCCATGTGTGTTTCATCATTGTGGTTTTGTGCTTCATTAAATAGTAATTGGCTGGAAGCAAACGATCATCAGGTGTCAATCTCCACACGGATGCATTGGTTTGCTCCTCACTGCCAGAGTGCTGAGCACTCTTACCAGTGCTCAGCCTCCTCCCTGCCCTGGACACCTAATATTTACAGCATGGGGCTCTCTGAAATACCACCTGGGCAAGCAAATTTCCTTCCATCACCAAACGGCCACCTCAAAGGGCAGCTTCAGCCAGCTGAGAGTCATTCTTTCCTCCACAATGGGACTGGTTATCTGTGTCCTGTTGACTCGTAGATGCCTGCTGGCAGAGCCTTTCTGGCAGCAGAGATGGAGTTCCCCACTCCACCTGCACCACTGGGAAACTGGGGCTCGCAATGAGGTCACCTCCTAATCTATTTCTGGATGCTGTATTTGAAAGCGCTTTGGGAAGGCTTTTCAGTCCCTTGAAAAAGTCGGTTGAGCCATCATTTTCCCTCTCCCTTGTCTGCAGGTGCTGGGTGCTGCTCTCCAGGCCTGATTAGCATCTGCAGGGATATGAAAGCTCCCACAGCATCCAGGTTCTGGAGCCAGAAATAGCCCTGTGTGCTGAGGTAGGAGTGCTTATTCCACCCTGTAACTGCATTTAGACATGCTGCGGCTGTGTGTGGGGTGCTGGTGGCTGGGTTTGAAGCAGCCCAGGCAATGCTGCTGCTTTCCAACCCTCTGCCTCCCGCAGTCCTTCTTTGGGAAGAAGACAGCCAGCACATAGGCTTTGGTGCCTCCTGTGCCTTGAGGCTGATGCTCGTGATGATCCACCTGATGTGTTTCTTCCAGGCTCCTGCTACTCCAAGGCACTGGGAGACCAAATGCTGCAGGGAAAGAAGTGGGGCTACACCTCGAGAGGCACATCAGGGCAGAGGAAGAGGGGGAGTGGTTGAATGGCCTTCTTTGGTGACATAAGGCAGGAGTGGTGGGAAACACGATACATGCCTTGTGCCCCCTGCTCTCCTCCATGGGCTTGGGCAGAGCCTGCTCACCATTGAGGATTCACTTGGTCCTGACACTGGTTCTGGTCTTTCCAGCCTCTTCCTTGGGTTTATTATACCAGGTGTGAAAATAAATAACACCAAATTATCCTGACCCAGCAGGCCCTGAAAGACACCAGACTCGATGTCTGCAGCTACTCAGCAAAATCCACAAGCGGGCTGTTTATCTCCACTTTCTGGCCAGACTGTCAGCATCACATCCATGTCAGGTTCAGCACCTAAATCCTTTTCCAAACACTACTGAGAGGATTGTAGCAATATTTTGCTTCCTAATCAGCACTGGCTCCCAGCTTTTGAGGCACCTATAATTAAAAATGACTGAAGCTTATTGCAGATAGGACGACCACGAGCAATTTATCAAATGCACCCTACTCTGCTCACCCAGAGCCTGGAAATAATTGCAGCTGATCTATTCCAGCACACACAGGACTCCTACAAAACCTGGGCTGGATTGCTGCTGCCATTCAGTGCCTGATTGCCATCCCTGGGGTCACTGCAAGCCAAGGTGCATCTATTTACCTATTTTTAAGTTTCTTGTGGTTGGTTTTAAACTGGTCCTCATATTTCAGGGAAGCACCTGGAGAAGGTAGCAATCGATTTGTAGCAATTATGCTCTAGCTGTGTGATTGCTTCTCTGAATGCACAGTACTCCCACTGCTAAGGAAATAACTCCTAATATCTTCTAGGCTTTGAAGTGTTTTTATTCTGGAAGAGCTGATGTTACTGGTCTTCAACACATCACTAAAACTTCCAGCTAGTGCTTTTTTCCTGGTAATTATGAACCCTTGAGTTTCCCTTTGCACGAGCCATTTCCCCAGGTTTACAGAAGTGTGTAGATGGGATTCCTCTGGGGCCATGAATCTCTCTTTTTATTAAACAACCCAATCATGATGAAAGCCTCAGAGTCATCATTTTAAAATAAATGCATTATCAGTACTGCAAAATCTATGTGAATTAATATGTAATATCAGTAAGTAGGACGCTTGAGCAGTATTTTAGGCACAGAATAAATATTTAATGATTTCTGTTCCAAATTTAGTGTGAAAGTGATTTAAATGCACAGCATGCTCCCTGCTTACATATCAACAATTTGAAACAAATACCAGCCGGTTGTTTGTGTGCTTCCCAGGAATCCTGCTCAGGAGTAGCAGAGCGTCCTTACTGGTGGCATGGTCATGGCTCACACTTTGAAACTCCTCTGTTATTAATTCAGCAAAGGACTGGCCCACGCTTGGGAAGCTGACTTCATGCTGCTTATAAGGAGTTCGCTGTTGCCGTCAGATAGGATGAAATAACATTCCCATCCAGAAGCTTGGCCAGGGCTGGCAGGAGCAAAAGTGTTTGCAGAGGTAAGGATTGGTGGATTTACTCAAACTGAAAACCCATAGACCTAGAAAGGGGTTGTTTCTCCTATGGTTATTTTGGAAATGCTGGTGATCATCTTGACACCCTGAGACTCACTGGAAAAGGTCTCTTGGGTCCTCTCCTGAGCTCCTCAGGAACTGATGGATTTGATTGACTTTTCTCAAAAAAAGTTGACTTTTATTTTTGGTTGACTTTTCTCTGGTCACTCCAAAGCAATATGTTTTCATTCCTCAGATGGACAATACCACTGTCAGGTTCACCATGAAATTCCTGAAGAGATCCCCTGGGAAAGTTTTAGGCTCCCACACATCCAGAGAGGTTGAAAGTTGCTTTTAACCAATCCCTTGCCAAGTTTGGTGAAAAGACAAAAAGGCTTAATCTGGACAAAACAAACTAAAAAAAAAAGAAAAGCTTTATGCCTTTTGCTTGGAATCCCCAATATTTCAATTTTTCAGCTACACACACATTGTAATGGATGAATTAGAGGTGCAGCACCAGAGCACTGCAACATAAACCTGGAGAAGCCTGTGGCTGTAGTTTCACCATGGGGGCTGCTGTGCTCAGGAGACCTGGGATGGCTTTGGAAAGTCAATGAAGAGCAATGCTTGACTTTTTCCTCTTCGTTTGCTGCAGGCAGCCAGCTTGGATGAGGGGCTGACACAGGGGTCTGACTGATGGCACAGTCCTGCTGCCACCTCACCCTTCTCACTATAGGCTCTGTCTTCTCAGGCAAGACAAACCAGAAAGCTCTGTCTTATAAAACACCCCTTTGCAACCTCCTGCTCTGGTTGGGGGTATTCTCACCTAAATGAGACACAGCTGACCCAGTCTCATGGAGAAATACAGCCCTAAAATTGCAGACTGATAAAGCTCCCAAAGTTTGCACAGAGAAAGTGATTTTCCTCAGCAGTGAGAGGTCTGGGGCTCTGCTTGTGCTGCACATTTTACAAGCTGTTAAAGCAACTGCTGGGTGAATTTGTCCCTCAGAAGCATATTAATGCAGTGGAAATATGCCTCTTTACACCATGGGAACCTCCTCTAATAGTTTGATTGCACTTTGATTCTCTAATTTACTGATAGGAAAGGTGCTGAGTTGCACAGATTTCAGTCCTCCAAGTAATTTGACATCTCTGTACATGATATCACACAGCAGCAGCCACAGAACAGGAAGGTTTGATGTAGGTTTTAAAAGCGTCAGTTTGGATCTCTTCCAAGCATTTGTGCAGCATTTGCATTTCCCATTACTCCCCAAGTATTTTTGTGGCAATCAGTATCTTTCAGGTTAGATTCAAAACGTTCTCCTTCACTAAGAAACTTGATTCCAGAATGATATAAAGCACTGTATATATATATTCACACACAAATGAATATTTCTACACATATGTGGTGTTTAAGATGATAATAATAACAGTGAAATTGCTATAGAACTGCCTTAGCGCCCATTACTAAAAAAGATTATGCTTTTTGTAATGATCCTAGGACACTATTACTTTTAAATAAATTATAAAAATGGTCAGATCGCTTAATAAATATATTTCTTCTGTATCATGGTTTCTGTGATTCACAGGAACATCTTACTGCCTTGGCCTTGGGTGATGCTCTGAACTGAACACCATTTGCAGAGACATTACACAGAACAGAAAAGGTCCTGTTTATCAGCAAATCAGGCAGTCAGTGTCATAGGATGTAATTTTTCAGACTGTGGACTTGCTGAGCTGCTTCCACCACCACCCTCAGCCAAGGCATGGCTTGTCCTGCAGAAAAATTCTGTTTCAGCAGGTGTTTTTCAGCAGCTGGTCTGTGATACCTGCAAAGCCTTGGTATCAAATAGGGCTAATGCATCTCTCCCCACCTGGCATTGCCTCAAGGGCTGCACATGCTCTGCGAACAAGGGCACCCCAGCTTGCAGCCACAGAGTTGCTGGGTTCCCAGGACACCCACCAGCTCCCTGTCAGCCTTGGTGGGAGCTCCTCTGCCCTGGACCCTCTTTACCCTCTGTGTATCAATCAATCACACGCCTTTAGGACAAGTCCTAAACTTCAGCAGTTTTGTAGAGCCAGGCTTTATTTCTCTGACAGGATTGTGCTGATCAAGACAAACCCTATTTCTTCTAAACAGCAGGTTTTGAAGTGCAGGGCTGAAACTCTGTTTGAACACTCGTACTTTATTGGCCTCACTGGCATAATCTCTGGCAAGCTGATTTACTGCAGCCGTTTTACTGTGTGTAGGGCAGAGGGACAAAGTCTGTGTGCCTCCCTGGCAGGTTTTTGGATAAAATAAAACAGCTCCAGCCTCTGTTTGGTGCCCAGCCAGCACATGGAGGGCCAGCTAGCAACTGTGAGTAGTTGTGGAAGCATGGCTGGCAAAAACACAGTGTGAAAACCACAAGCAACAGCTCATGCTGAGGAGGATTGGCCACAGGAGGGTTAGAACCACTGCAAAGGGCAAGGTGGTGTTTTGCAACAAATATGTGGAAATGGAAATAACTATGAAGCCGAATAACTCTAGTGCTGTTTGCAATGAGAATGAAAGAGACAATTTGGTCCCTGGACTAATCTAAACTTCCAAACACATCTTCAGATGGGAAAACAGCCAAAATATTCCCCCTAGGGATGCAAGCAGTGGCAGAGGGGAGAAGCAAAGCAACATTGCTCACTGGATTTCAAACAGCTGGAAAAAGGCTAATATCCATTAAATCCTGTAGCTTGGAGCACAGTGGGAGGTAAGGAACTCTTCACTGGGAATAACTATGACTACAAAAAACTGCCTGCTGACTCCCCAGTCATTGCAGGAACCAGCACTTGTATCACCCAGGCAAGCTGTCCCTGCGCAGGCTTTGTGCTGTGCCTTTTCCCTGAAGTATCCCACTGCCATTCTGTGCAGTCCTGTGAGTGCACAAAGGTGTCTGTTGCCACAGACACTAAGGACAAACCCCAGAGGGCTTCTCCACCAGGGGCAGGTAGGCAGGAACACCTCCCTGCAGAGAGGGAGGAAGATGCCCAAGCTGCCCTGCCCTGCCCTGCAGTGACACTGCCCAAGCTGAAATCAAAGGACACAACTAAACATTTTTTAGCCACAAGTGATGAGAATAGATTTTTGAGGCTGACTGCAGCCTCCAAACCTGAATCTCATCCAGTAATTCCTGATTGAACATGCCTGTACTTCAGCAGTACCTTAGTTCAGGATCCCCAGCCCCTTTGCAAAGCTGCAGTGCGGGGAAAGCTGGTGTATCTACACAGCTGACTAAGTATTATCGTTATTAAACATTTTGTGCCATCTTTTTAGCCTTTCGTTTGGGTTTCGCTCCCATTTCATTGTGCCATTTTCTGCTAGGTGACAGCTCATATGCTTCCCCTGCATCAGCTTGTGCAGAGTCTGGTCAAGACACTTCTTAAGTGGCAATAAATTAGACCAGAGTACTAGAGATGCTAAGCTCAGGGTTGTTCATCAAATGCTTGCCTGGCTTCCTTGCACTGTTTTATGGAAAGCTCTACAGCAGTGCAAAAACACCTTTCTTTAATATTTCCTACATATGAGATAGTGTGTTTCTCTGTCTAAAAATATCCAAACCAATAAAGGTGTCATGTTTATTTCTACCCTTCTTACTGTCCTTCATCTGTTAAAAGTCTTAGAGTTGTAGATGAGAGAGAGAAAGCTCTCACAGGGCCACTTTCCTTAATGTTTGCTGCCCTTTTTTCCTCTGAAACAGAAAGTGGATGACTAGCTAAATATTGCTGCAGTTGATCAAACCCTCCTGAGGGCATATGTCACAGCATCCATTACTGGATTGCCTCTTGCTACCTAATTTCCAATGGTAATTCATAGCTGAGGAGCTGCTGCTCCTGTTCCCATCAACAGAGCATTGTCCCTGCACCAAGGAGGGCAGGTAGTAGCAGACTTCCTGGAAAATCCTTCCCAAAATCACTGCCATAGGGAGAATGTTTTTTGAGGGAATGTGCTTTTTCTATGTTCTCCTCGTGCCCGCAAATCCCTTGCACGCAGCTGGCCATGCCTTGCCTGGCCGTGCCTCGCCAGGTGGCTCAGCTGCCCAGAGCTGGACATGGGACGATGTTCGAAATGGCAACTGGGCACTTGAACAGCCATGGAAACAACTGAGACCACAAACCTTTCTGAGACCCACAGGCAGGAAAAAAAAGCAATTGCTGTAGCCTGCGATTTACAGGTACTGCAGGGACTTGGGCAAGCCTCTCTGTTTGGACAGATGTTCACCCCTTCTGTAAGAGTAAGCAGGGGACACCATAATCAGGGAATGAGCCAGCCTCTGAAAATGCAAATACAATGTATACTCTTCAAAGATCTGGCATTACTCTTCAATTTTTTGCCTTTAAACATAAATCCAAGCCCTTTACTATTTTAACAAAAGATTGCTTAATTGGAGCCTGTTAGAAGTTTTATTAGTGTTCTTGGTGCCGAAAAGCTTTGTGTAATTAACTCAGGAAAAACTGGTACTAAAAAGGGTATAAGATACAAGTTTAATAATGCTACACAGATAATGAATCTTTCCTTAATGATATATGGCATTTGTCCAACATTTTCAAAATGTTTTGAGACCTAATTTAATCTAACAAGGGTGAATATGAGTAAACAAAACATGAAATTTAGCAAGCAGTTGCCAGTCATACAAACATCCCTGTGCTCGTAGACTGGTGTCTTGGTTGTTTCACCAGTTTCAACAGGTCCTTGGGCTTTTTGATGGGTTGCACAGACTTGGTGTCCCACTGCCTGTGCAGTGCTGGGGCAGAAGAAAACAGAACCACTGAAGCACTCACCTTTTCTTCCCCTTCAATTTCCACCTTATTCTATAACAATCTGATATTTGAGGTTATGCATTTGAATGTGTGATGTGTTGTTAATATACTGCACTGCAAACTTAAAAATCTGGAGGTTCTGGGATTTGCAGGCAGTGTGGAAGGCAAGGCTATAGGCTGTTTTGGGGCAATAAAACAGAGCAGAAGAAACCCCCAAGCTCTTCTTCTTCCAGGGCTCCAGCCCATGTGGCCACAATGGTAAAGCTGTAGTGAAACCAATCATGGCACAGGCACTGTTTCAGGGCAGGGAAGTGATGGAGGAAGCAAGAGAACTGAGCTCCAGACAGGAGACTGCAAAAGGAAAAGGAGTGGAAGGCCATGTCCTTTCCGTGAGCTCTGCTGCAAGTATCCTTCAAGCCGTCTATCACCAAAAGCATGGGTTCATTACAAACAAGGACCGTCTTCTGCAGAGATGGCAGCACAACAGGCTTTTTCAGGCTATGGTCAATCTCCTTTTATGATAGGTACCTTCAATGTGTGTGATAGTTCCTGCCTTAGCAGTCTTGATTTGTCTCTAGCTCTGAAAGGAGCCCATGCCACTAATGGAGATGGAGATGTTCATAATAAAATCTCCAATGTCAGGAAAGATGTATTGCACCCAAAAAGGACTGAATTTCAGTGCTTCTCTGTCATGTTAAGACATTTTATCCTAACATTTCTCCTAACCATAGAGCATGTCCTATATTGCATCCATAGCTGGAGGTGCCTAGGGAGAGATATCAATGGAAGAAACTTTGTCAAACTGCAAGGTAAGATCCACTTATGTTTGACTTCTCCAGTGAATCTTTAAATTTCTGGACTGCAGCCATGCTGACATTTATTTCCGCAAGAAATCTCCAATAAAACAGAGTATCTGATATTAATGTGATTGACCTACTGGCCTTGCTGAAACTGCAGGGAAGTCAGTGTGCATTTGTTCAATTTTGCTGTGTACATAGAGGTCATCTTTATGAGTGGGCTCCTGGAGATGCTGTTCAGTTACTTCTCTGTAGAGAAGAAAATTTTAGATCCTGATATCATCTTGAGAATGCAAATGTCCAGCAAATGTCTTCCTATAAGAGCCTGTTGGGAAGGAACCTTGATACTGCAGATGCACAGAGTGCCATGTGCTTTGGAAATGTGGCTTCTTTGCTGCCCCAGGGTACCATGAGCATCCCGTCACCTGGCAGTGGGTCACTGCAGAGAGCTCAGCTCGTTCAACACTGCTCACTTAGAGCAAGCTGTGGTCAGCTTGGAGTAAGTAGAGAAAAGTAGCATTCCCGAGAAGCTCAGTGGTTGGGAAATGCATGGACTGGTGTACAAGATAAGGAAGATGGTAGCAAGGTTTTGCCCTAATAGAATTTTTTTGCGTGTGTGTGTTTAACATTAAAGTGAACTTGAAACAGATTCTGTTGTGGGTTTTTTTTCTTAAGTAAATAAGTGACTTTCTATAATAATTTTGATGTGAGCAATCAGAGTTGACACTTGTGCAGTTAATTGTGTTTCATCTGATATCAACCTGACCTGATGGATAACTGGATAGATTAGGCCAACCATGATCCTGTGTTTGTTTGTGTGGCACTACTTTCTATGTCATTTGAAATGCAAATTCCTAGCACAGATCTGCAAGCCTACATAACCCAGGGAAGGCAACAGTTCCAGGACACCCATCCAAGCACTGTATGGACTGCCAGCTTTCCTTAATCAACTCAGTAATTTTTTGGTAGAGCCACCAAGGAGGTGAACACTTCTTGAAGGAAAACAACACACCACCACACCATCACCTGCATCAAGAGTTTCATGTCAACATTTTTTCCTCTTTCAAAATCCTGCAACTGAGGACATTGCATTGCTGTGACAGCAGCAGCTTGGCCACACTTATATCCTTAAAAATGGCTCTAGGATGGCCTCTGATAATCTAGGTCTGTTACCTAAAGACTGAAACAGAAATAATTGAGAAAACATGCTGCCTGTCCAACAGAAAATGCTCATCAATTAACAATTAACCCCATGCAGAAAAAGCAAAATCAGAAAACCCTGACCTGATTATCCCAGTAATGAGAAACTGCTTGCAATTTTGGGGCACCTCCTTTTGAGCAATAAGCTGCTGCTTATTGCCCAGCCCAGCAAATATGTGCAGCTCAGGGTGCTCCTCTGATGAGATGGAAGTGAGAAAGTGCCTAGGGAGGGCTGGCCGAGCTCAGGCCTTTCTGTTCACTTGTCAGCACCTGTGAAGGTCTAGAGTTTATTTCTAATACAAAAACAAGTGGGATCCAATGAGACATTATTTGCTCTCAGTAAGGAGGAATTAACTCCAGGGCAGAAATGTAACCATTCCTCCACGGGCCAAAGATCAACTATTGATCATAACTCATGGAAAGGTGGAAAAAAACCTGTTAGTCACACATTCACTTGGTACATTGGAAAAGTCAGTTTCCCAATGCAAAACAACTGTGCACCAGGGCAAACTGTGAAACAGAACTCAGAAAATGCACAAATACCTTTGTAGGCTACTGCAGAGAAAGCCTCTGAAAGCCCCAATCCCTCTGCTGGCAAAGGATCCCTGAGATGGTTACAGAAATTGAACGTGTCTCAGAGAAACAATGAAAGGGGCAATGTTTGCATCCAAATGGAAAACAAACAGAAAAAGGGAAAGTTGCAATTAGTGTAATTTGGAAATTAGAAATTGGATAAATTAGATGAGGGAAGGAAAAGAATACAAGAGACAGGCTGCAGCTACAGAGAAAAAAAGCAGTAAGGAAAAGTCTTTAAAATATATTAGGGATGAAGAGAAACCAAACAATGTCTTTGGACTATTTCCAAATTGAAATTATAGAAATGACAATAATTAAGCAGAAAAGCAAATGTTTTTAATGAACAAATATCCCTATTCTGAACCTAGGGAGAAAAACCTCCACAAATGATGCATTCCCACCAGATGATGATACAACAATTTGCATAATAGCAGAAGTTCAGGGGGTAGCAAGCAATAGTTACAACAGCTCAGCATCTTCAAATCAGCAGTGTAAATAATTTGCACAGAAGTGTTTTGAAGAGAACTTACATTTTTTTCTGGCTAATGCTGGTTTTGCAGAGATCATGGAGTACTGGCAAAATTACAACAGGAGAAGAAAAGCTGCTATTTAAGGGAAAGTTGAATGGTTTGGATATTGATAGGCCTGCTGATCTTTGATCCTAGAGAGATAATGAATCCCATACAATGAGAAAAAACTACAGAAATTAAAAAATAAGAAGGAATAATATCATTAATGCCCATCAACAGGAATAGATCTTCTAAAACTAACTGGATTTTTTTTTATAATGAGATTAAAATTTTGCTTAACAAAGGAAATAGTGTTGAATTAAGCTTCTGTAAAATATTTGACTTGATATTCCACAATGTAACGTTCAAGAAGCCAGTTCAGTACAAAATCAACATAGCAGACAAAGTGAATGAAATATGAGCTCAAGAATTACCTCTCCAAGACCAGTCGATGTGGGTATGTTTCAAGTGGAATCTCCGCAGAAATCACTCCTTGGTCTCTAGGCAGGCAATGTTCTACTGATTACCTGGGGAAAACTACATAAAATCACATCAGATCTGCCTGACCACTGACCAGTGCTGGGGCAAGCAGTGAGCAGTGGAAAGGAAAGGTCCCTGATGCAAGGGCAGGTGTCCTGCTTAGCAGAACATGATGAAACCGCACACATTTTCTTTTAGTTATAGGTAAGATCAGTGCTGCAAGAGATTGTGGCACTTGTGCTTGGCAAGAATGAGGATGTGGTGGAGCTGTACCCAGGAGATCAGCTTCTGAGAGAGAGGTCTGGGTCTGAGGATGGGTAATTAGGTATGAAATGTCTAAAGGGCTAATACAGGGGAGCCTGAGACAATTATTTCTGAAACACTGCCCAGTGGGAGGCTGCTGGCCACAGCAGCACACTCCTAAGTGCTGAGGTGGATCCGCTCGCGGTGGAAATGTTTTCATCAGGCTTTGCACTGGAAAACAGGATCTTTTGTTAGAGCAATGGCACAGCTGGAGACTGCAGCCACTACTATCAGGGTTCTATCTATTGAACCAAGACCTCTATTTTATTCCAACATCAAGTCCAATGGTTTTCTTTTTCAGCAGTTACTTCAGCGCAACAAAACCAGTGTCTCATCTCATGGAGAGGGCTCAGTTTGGTGTACGCAGATTCTCTTCTCTTTCCCCTTCCCCCCTGTTTCAGAGAGTAGTTTCATCTCTTCCATGAACTGCTGAAACACCTTATCACATATCACTTAATAGTTGCCACATGTAACAAATTTTCAGTCATTTGGCTTCCATACAGTAATGATGGATATTCAGTTATTTTTCTTTCTAGTAGGTGATGATGGCTAAAGATCTTTAGGATATATTTTCCTCCAAGCAGGTCTCATGCCAGGTACCAGCACAGAGCTGGGCAGTGAGGGAACAAGATCCGTGCAGAGATGACACGTTCACTGTCTTGGAACAAATACGTGGTTATCAGCAGAGGCAGATCTCAGCAGGTGCATCTGTCAGGGGGAGGGTGGAGGAGAATAAAGGCAATTAGAGCCATTATTAATCACTTGTGGGCTTTCTGATGATATGGAATTAATAAGGAGGGAGCAGTGATGAAAAACACTGCACTGATCCAGCTGCCTATGCTCTTACCACTCTGGGGATGCGCTGTGCTACCCACACAGCAAGGCACTGGTGGGGATGGGGAGCCGGGACAGTGTCCCCATGGAATACACTGAGCCTCCATACCCCAGAGCCAGCTGGGACTGCCCTAGTCCTGCCAAACAAACCCCCTGTTTACAAGGCATTTCAGTAGGTTCCTGCCATTCCACGCAGGGTTCCCCAGAGAGTCCTCTGATAGCACATCCTTCCTGGCCACAGTCATGGGGACACTGCAGGCCACACAGGCTCGAAATCATGTGTTTATGGAATTAGGACTGTGCCAAAGGCAACCAAGGATGCTGAGCTCCCAAAGTGAAAATCTTTCCAGAGAGATGAAAAATTGTCTTTCGATTTTTTTTAATTTCTTTTCCCCATCAGCTGAACATAACAGAGAGATCAGAGGCTAAAAGTAGAGAGCCTTTAATCAGCAGATTTACCTATGACAGGGAAGGTTGCAGAAGTATGATGGTTATTTTGACTGAAGATGAAAGTGTTGCATTGTTCAGCCACATGGGAGGCCACAATCCTGTGATAGAAACACTGACTTCAGAAAGCAGAAAAACCTAAATATTTGATACTGTTTTGTGGAAGTAATGATCAGATATTTTATTTATATTTTTTAAATATGCTGAATTATTTATTTTGTGATAAACATTACTTTAAAAAACTCTGGGAAAACAGATGTGAAACAAACAATTTAACAGAGATCCCCAAAAGCTTTCTACCATAGCTATTATTTCACATCCTATTTCCAAGGAAAAGTCTGTTTAAAGTTTCTGTTTGTGATGGTTTTCAGACAGCTATATCTGAGCATGTGAAGCATTTCTTAGTTTCGTCTGTCAGCATCTGCCAGTGAAATCAAAGGCTTTACCAGGGGGCCAAACCTGTTGTGCTGCTTTATTACATATTAGTCATCCCTAAGTCTCCTCCAGCAGCTGAAGATCACAGTGTGACTTGTCCCCAGCGAAGGCAGCGCCGTGCTGCTCCTCCCACGCCTTGCCAAAAGGGTATTTCCTTTTGATTAGGCATTAGCTGAAAGCAGCTTATCTGCAGGATCCTCCCGAACACTGCCCTTGCTGTGCTAAGGGAGCAGGAGTTTACGGGGGAGCGCAGAGCTCCCTGGGGGTGGAGGAGAGCACACGGCTGTGCTCTGCCAGACCAGCCCAGGGGCCTGATGTGCACAGCAGAGAGTCTCGGGTGGAGTCCCAGCTCTAAAGAAGGATTGGTCTGATACATAAGTAGTAAGGAATACATATAATTCTGAGCCAGCCCAGCAGCCAGCCCAGTGCACTGGGCAGTCTCTCAAGGTGCTCATCTCAAACTAACTTCTGCTTTCAATGCTGCTCTTTCTCATGGAAAGCTTTCTGCCGCTTGTACATGAACAAGAGTCACTTCAGCTTCCATAATCTGGAAGCCAAGTGAGGTGAGGAGTCTCAGCTCCAGGCCCAAGAGGGGAGCAGGACCCAGTGTCCTCCTGAGATGCCATGTCCCATGGGCAGGGCACTGTTGCTGCTTTCTGCGGCTGAGCAGGTGGTGAGGACAGCATGAGCTGGACATGCAGGAATGCGAGGTGTCACTTTGAGCTCAGCTCCTCCACTGAGCACTTTCCACTCCTCCTCCTGCCCAAAAGAAGCAAACCAAAGTCACTATATCCCTGAGCAGGTCTAGAGACATCTCTGCTCTTTTCTACCCCATGCCCAAGTGTCCTGGACATGAAGATGGGGAATACACTTTCCAGGAGAAACTCCTCTCAAATATCTGGTACCCAGGTTCAGAGGCAGCACTGGGTTTGCTGGGGGTTGAAAGCCTGGTTTTGCGTCCTGCCCTTCCTTTTCATTTTGTGGCCTTGGAAAAAGCAAGTCCCTGCCCCAACTTTTATGCAGTCCAGCCATGGACATGAAGCCAAGTGGAATGGAGCTGCAGCCATCTCCTCATCCAGCCGCTAAATTTCCTCTCCTATTCTCCCACTTGAAGGAATACACTTCCAGCATATGCCAGGAACCTGTCACAAATGTTCTTTGGAGCTCATTTACAGTTAAGTGTCTTGTTCATAGCAACCTTGCAATTAAATGAGGTGACATTATCCTCACTGAGTCTGAAATCTACCTGTCATGACTAGTGGCCACTGAAGACACTCAGAGATCATCAGTACTGCATACTCTGTCCTTTGTCCCAAGCAGAAGGTGTGGAAAAAAGCATATCTGCACAGAACAACCACTCTGGGCAACACTACAGGCTTGGGGCAAAGTGGCTGGAAAGCTGCCGTGGGGTGAAGGACCTGGGGGTTCTGGTTTGACAGTGACTGAACATGAGCCAGTGTGTGCCCAGGTGGCCAAGAAGCCCAAAGGCATCCCAGCTTGTATCAGAAATAGTGTGGCCAGCAAGACCAGGTCAGTGACTGTCCCCTGTACTCAGGGGACACTCACCCCCCTGGTGAGGCCGCACCTTGAATCCTGGGTTCAGTTTTGGGCCCCTCATTACAAGAAAGACACTGAGGTGCTGGAGCATGTCCAAAGAGGAGCAATGGATCTGGTTGGGATTGGGGAACCACTGTCAAATACTGCAGCAGTGGAACAGCCCAGGGTGCCAACTGGCTGGCATGAGGAAGCAGCACCGACCTCTTTCAGAATTCGATACAGTCATCAGTAACAGGGAAACAACACAGTGTATGTCTGCATACGTCTAAGATTTGGGGTGGATTGGAGTGTGTGAAGGCTTTTCTCAAAGTTGCTCTTCTTTCTTTTAACAATTTGGACAAAGACTTGTTCTTAGAAGGATGTGGTTTTTTCCTAGTGGGCTGAAGATGCTACATCTCTGCTCTGTTTGTTGCACTGCAAGGGAAAATATAAACGTGAAAAAAACCCCACATAAAATGGATTTGAACCCACATTTTTGGAGTGATTCAAAGTAATTGTAGCACTTCAGATTTTCAAGAGTGCTTTTTGGGTTTCTGGGCTTGCAGAGTTTAGAGCAATTTAAAATTAATGGAGTACTTAAAGTTTTTAAGAGCACTTCAATTTGCAAGTGATCAGAGTTCAGGGATGCAGAGAAAAAGTAAATTAAAATAACTGGAAGTGTTTTTCAGTGTTTATCGTAACTCTGGCATAAATGGCACTATGTTCACGGGCTGCCAGCACTTCCATTGCATCCTGTGTGCCACAGAGCTTTATCTCTGTGACAATCAGCTCTTCAACAAAATCAACTGTCTGATCATGGCCTCTTAAGAGACAATCTGTATTTTTAAACAGCAAAATAACCTGCGTACTCTTTGGGCACAATTTCTTTGTTGAAAGCTTCTTTTGGCATATTTGAAAGGACTTAGACCCGGGTGAAAAGTTAGGGAAAGGTTGAATTGAAAGCTGGCACTGCATATGCTGCTGGTTGGATGTGCTGCACAACAGCCCTCGTGGGTGCCCACATGCTCACAACAGCTTTCCACCTCTTCTGGCATCATTACACCTTTAGGCTTTGTTTCCAATTGTCTGGTTTCCCCTGAATACCCTGCTGCAGGAAGACAGCAGGAATGGCATTCCTTCCATTGCAGAGGGGTGTCTATAGTCATATCTAAAGGCATGTAGATACACATAGCCTAAAAAAGAGTGAAATATGAGATCTTACAGAACCAAAACCAAATAAAATAATCCTTTGAGATTTCCTGGAAAAAAACACTTGTGAAGGCATCTTTTCATGCTAGGATGAAGGCAGATAGACTCCTATGGCAGCACTTGCACAAATTACATCTAATATGGCTCCTCAATGGACTATAAGGGCATTTCCTTGCGTATCCATTGAAACTTGCACCTAAGAAATTACTTCTCAGTTGTTCCATTCATCTGCAATAAATCTCATGACTGTAGAGGGAAAGATGCCATCCTGAAATTACAGCTTCCCCGTCAATGTGCTTGAACAGGTTACCCAGGGATTGTCATTTCTCATCTGAAAGCAGACATCAGAGTTCCTTTTTCAAGTGCTATTTGAAGTAGTAAATGATGTGGAGAAAAGAACTGGCAGCAGAAAGGAAAATAACATTTGCACGTCTTGCACAGCAATTTGAGAGAAAGCAGGTGCCAAAGAAGAGCTGATCCACAGTGTGGGGGGAAGGTGGGGAGGTTCCAAACTGCAGTAGAGGAGTTACATGGGCTTGAGCCCCAATTCAACTTCTCTTTAAAGGTTCAAAGCTTTTTCTGTTTGTTTTCTGTAAGCAGACAACTAACAAATCATGTCAAAAAGAGCTGACAAGTTAATTAGTTTCAGAAATAACTCAGACCACAGAAAGTGCCCACAAACCTCAGCACAATGAGTCCTGCCCACGACTGTGGTTTCTGAACATTGCAAGGAAAGAGGAGGAGGATGTGAGGAGGAGGATTTTCCTGCTAAGATAACACTGTGGAGGCAGAAGGGATCAGCTGGAAGAAGCAAAGGGTTCAGCAAACCTACACGATTTTGGAAATGAGGAGGGGGAAAGGTGAAATAAAGAGAATTTCAATGAGAAATTTTCTAAAGTTTCTCATCTCTAAACTATGTATTCTGAAGAGAAGAAAAGAGAAACAAAAAGCATAGTAGAGAACACAGGGGGAACTTCAAATGGTAACAGATATTGCTATAGAACAATGCCATGGGCTACAATCATGCTTTGTCTGGGAGATGAAGCCTGGATTAGGGGAAAGCAGTCACTTGAATTTGCCTGCACCACCCAATTCAGCAAGGCACAAGTGGGAGTTTCCTTCCCTGTGAGGTATTCAAAGACCCACCGTACAAAGACATCCAGACAGCTGGGTTAAAGACAACGAATTCCCTGTTAAGTAGCAAGAACAATCAGACTGTATGTGGAAACAGCAGCTGGGTTGGAGCAGATCTTCCCGCTGAGCAGTGCCAGGAGCCCTGCCATCAGGCCCTGCATGGTTCCAGATCCTGGTGGGGCACATACCTGACAGTTGCTGGTCTTCAGGAACAACATAAATCCACTGCTCAAAAGTTGAAAGGATGAGTATCTCGGAAGCTTGGCAAAGGAGCCCCCTTTTATATGAGCCATAATAGAGCTTCTGCAGCCCAGCACGAGGAGATGGAGAACACCAAAAGAGGAGCCTTAAGGGATGGTTCCCCCATGCCTGAGTGCTGTCTCCTTACTCTGCTCCTTCACCCACCCTTCTGTGAGCACAGCATGGTCAAGAGAAGACTGTTGGGGCACTTGCCTCTAGTGCCCTGAAAAGGAAGGTTACCTGATCCAACATCCCAGCCCCACTCCCTCATCATTTGCTCTTGATTATCAAGCTATTTAAAGTTAATCACTCATTGCAAAACCCTGTGCAATATCAGGTAGCAGCAATGTGTACCCTGTTTGTAGTCTTCATTGATGAATGCTGTGTGTATGCTCCCAGGGAATATTGCTGTCCTCTAAAAGATGATAATCAAGCCCAGTTACTTCCTGTGGCATTGGGAAATAGCTTAAAATCTAGTAGTGCTGCTTTCAGACAGCTACAGGTAGCTGTGATATAACTTCTCTAACTTATGCCCTGGTTTATGAAAACATCAGAGCCAAGATACTGCACCTAAAAATGTGAGATACAAAGGGTATCTGTTATGGAATATGACACATAAGTCTACATACCTGATTTTAAGACATTTAGAGCCAGTGGTTTTTTTAGGAAAAAAAAACAACCCTGAGATGCAAATGGGCAGTTTGTGGGATTTTGTAAATTGCCTACAGATACAGAAGTTGTGAGCAAGAAAGGGCAATGCAAATGCCTACTTTGTGCATGGGTTGTTATTGCAATTAACAAGATTAACAAGTACCTTTAGCTTTACGGAACTCTATGGAAAGCCTCTATAGGATAGACAATGCAATTATGTCTGGAAAAAGCAATCACATCTCCTGCAGAATAACTTATGAGGACATTAACTCAATAGGCAAATCATAATTAATTAAGAAGCTTAATGTGTTGACTTTTTAATGTCTAATTACATCTCTGTTTATATCAGTTACAGGTAAGAGTCAAAGAAGTGGAGGCAGAATGCTTTTTAAAGAGTTTTCTGTTTTGGTTTTTTTTTAAAAAAACCCCAAATTTCCCAGAGGAATATGAGAAGAGAGCTTGAATTATGAAAGAGGTTAAAGAAGTGATGAAATGGTGAAGCAAGAGCTTTATAAATCAAAATTTAATCATATTGTATAATAAAATATTTTTATCATTGAAATACCTGAATGTAAACTTAGTTTCCCCATTGAAATAAAGTCCTCAGTGCTCTGCCTCTCCAAATAAAAACATCAAATAATTTTTTGATTTTGTGAATTTAAAGCAGTTCTTGCATGACAGACTTGGCCATTCTGCTCGTCAGAAACGTGCAAGAAGTCATGTTAATCATCCAGAAATGCTGCCACCATCTTCTACCACAATCTGGACTATGGCAATGAATCTTCTTAAAAAAAAATGTATTTTCCAATCTCCAGTGAATGTAGCTTTTTGGAGTTTTCCCAGCCTTGCTCGGGTGGAGGAGCTCCAATGGAGTGAGGATGGCAGTAATGGATCCCAGAATTTACCAGGAAGAGTAAAGGGGCTGCAGGTGTCATTTTCCCTGTTCCTTCCCACCTTCCACATGCTCCCGCTGGGCAGGTGCCTGATGCCCAACATGGGACAGTCGTCCCCACTGTGTCTGAACACACTCTGCATCTTGCTGCCAGCAATGACCTGAAAACCATGCTCCTAAAGTCTGAAGGGTCAAACCTGAGTGGGTGATGGATCATCCACGAGGTTCATGGAGTGCTGCGAGCTGGGCTGAGCCCAGCTGGGAGTACAGACCACCTTCCTCCAGCTCCCTGTGAAGCCAAACCTCTCTGTGCACAGCTGGGTGGGAGGAAAGGACTTGTTCCTCTACCCACATCATCTCTGTAATGAGCACCAGCACAGCAGCATCCAGCACAGCGTGTCCTGTGTCCCCACCCACACAGCACAGCAGGACTGGCCCCTTCTCCCTAATTAACACCCAGTACAAACACATCCCTGCTGTGTCGTTAGGCTGGTGCCACGCTGCTGGTGTGTCTGTGCATGGGGATCCTGGTAGCTTACCTCCTTTACAGAAAGAAACACAAACTGTGGTGGTAATTTACTTAACTCCTGCCGAACAACTACCATTTCACCCGGTGTAGTTTCCTGACTGCAGTCTGCTTTGATTTCAGTTTTACTCCATGGCACAGAGACTCATCAAGCCAGCTTGGCGTTACAAAGCACTACAAAGCAGGGAATATGAACTTTCCATCTTCAGGGTTGAAAAACGTTACAATTTGTATGAACAGGTGTTAAGGTTTTTATGAAGAGCAGGATTTTATGTCTATTTAATGAAGAAACACTTTAAGAATAGAAAAAGTAGGAAGGGGAGGGAGAAAGGAGGTATAATGTAAATAATTAAATATAAAACTTTTTTTAAAAACTATGATTTGCACAAGAGAATATTCAAGTTACTTCCTAGCCTGCTTCATTTCCTTGTCATGGACTGGTGTCACATCTTCAGTTCTAACTGTAGACTAATCTGCCAGGCTGCCCATGGCAAGGGAAAAGGAATGCAGACTCACTTGCCACATCCCAGCTGTTGGTGATATTCCTTTAGGGTTTAGATCATGAACCCTGCTCTGATTCACAAACCCTGATAGATTTAGCTGTGCCTGCTAGCTTGAAGCTGTCTGACCTGCTTCCTCCCTTCAGGTCTCCCCCTCCCAGCTGCAGCAGTCAGAACAGACATGGGATCTTCAGGATCTGCAACCCTGTCCAGTGATTTATATCACCATGGGTTTAAATCTGTGGAGTTTCTCTGAATATTATTAATTGTCCACTTTCCCAAGGACAGAATTGCTCACTATAAATCAGAGGTCTTCATCACAAATTCTCTTTGTCATCTGTGGGAACCATGGATTGAAATTCATTTTAACAGACTGATGTGATGCCTGTTATTGCTCGTGTTTTCCATGTACTCAGCATCGGTAAAAATGACAGTGATACAAGTACTTCCCAGAAAACCATAAACCACAGAGAACCTTTACAAATTCAACTAAAGCTTTTGCCTGCAAGAGCCATACCAGCTTTCTCCTGTCCCCTGTTTGGCACTGGAGGTGATTCACAGCTACACAAATAATGCTAAGCACAAAACAGGAGAGTGTGAATGGTTTTATCATCACTCCCACCAAGATATTTTTCAGAGAATGAGTAAGTCTTCATCTATTAAACTATGTATGTTTTATTAGTTCTAGTAAGAATGTATTAGACCGACAAGGATCTCAGAGGTATTTGTCTTTTTTTAATACCCAGGCTGCTATTGCAATAAGAGCTCCAGAGCCAGGCAGGCCAGAAACCATCGTGCTTCATCTGGTTAGGAAATTAAGTGATGGACGCAGGGTGCATTCCAATGAGGAGCGCTGCAGTAGGTCTGGGGACCTAAGGAGAAGATTAGCTATAGTTCAGACTCATTTTAAACCTCACTTCAGCCAGCAAAATATAGAAAAGGTTTGAATTAATGAAGGATCCCCATAATATTGTTGTTAGACTCTGATAGCGGTAACACAGCAACAGGGGAGAGTTATCAGTAATATTCTTTCAGATACTGAGGTCTGTTTATTGTGAGTAGTTTGTTGTGAAAATTTCATTTTCAGATGAAGGAAGATAAATTCATGACCACTGAGCTCTGGGAGGGAAAATCAGCTCCACAGATATAAGGTGGCAGAGACTGATGATCTCTTGGAGAAAAAAAGGCCAAGCAGACTGGATGGATGAGAAAATTCCAGATTTTCTGGAAAAAGTAGTTCTTCTCTCTGAAGAAGGTGAAGGTATAATAATAATGTCAGTTACTTCTAGTAAAGTCACATAAATAGAAAATTTGAGTTAGTCAAAATAAAGGTCTGGGAAGAACTGTTTTAACAGTTTTTCCTTAGTTGATGACTCCTAAAGGGTACCTGCAAGTCAGTCAGAAACTACATTTTTCACTGCTGGCAACATGGCCAAAGCACTCAGCAGCTTCCTTTCCTCACTACTGAGAGCTCTCCTTCATACATATGAATTCTCCGTGTTTGAAGAAAGTTGGTTAGAATAAACTAACTTAATTATCAAGCAGAACAAAACTGGAACAAAGATGATTAATTAAATGAACCCAGAAACCTCGAGGAAAGACAGAAATCTGTAACACTACTGAAGGCAGACAGATTTGTCAGGAGTGGTGCGAGTGTTTGAAAGTCCCTAATGATAGCAGGGGTACAAAGGGAGGAGGAGAGTGATGTTTTCACTCAGCCAAGCCTGCAAGCAACAAAACTACTGAACTAGAAAGACAACATGTCCTGCTTCACAGGGCCTTTGCAGAAGGAAACTTTCAGCAACCTCTGCCAATGTTTTGCGACGAGCAGACAGCTAATGAAGATCTCCAGTAAAGGAAGATACTAATATCAGATGAAAGCGGGCTCACTGGGCATGTTACTCACCCTGTAGCTCGAAGCTAAATCCTGTAGCTGAAAGCACAGCCAGGCAGCAAGTGCGTGGTATTGATGGTTATTAAAGCCCATCAATAGTCTGCAACATAGGTAACTATTAACTAGGATTTTAAAAAAGGTTTTGAGTTGTTAAACTCTGATGTAAAATTGATTGATTCATCATTCATAAACTAACAGTTGGTTCTTTATAAATTCAGCTTTACTATTCAATGTAATGACACGGCATCTGCGCAACCACCGAGTACAAAAATACAGCCCCCTGCTTACTCTGCTCAGCCACCCCATGATCGTCCCCCTCTCTCTGCCTGGGTTGATCTCTCACAAATAAAAAGGAGATTTCTGTCTTGCACCTTTCCAATCCTGCCATGCTGAGTAATGTGAAGTCTGGCACTCCAGCCTCCAGCCGGGAGCAGATATCTCGCTGTCATGAGCAGTATTTTCCCCCATTGACTGAAGATGCATCACAGAATTTAGCATATTTTCCAAAAGCAATTCCACTAATTATTCATGTAGAGTTAAAACCGCAGGCCTTTTCAAGTGTTTACTGCCCCTTTCTAGCTGGCAAATTGGTTACTGGTTCGGCTTCATTGAAATCACCAGCCAAGGACAGTCAAATTGCTTTTACAGCACGAAATGCAAAAAACAAAAAGTCCCTGTTAATTTAATTGGGTCCTTTCAAGTGCTTCAGAGATTTTGTTAGCGGAGGTGCTAACATTATCATCTTGTGCTACTTAAAACCCAACACATTTCTCACTATGTTTTCAAACATAACACTTGATTTTATTTTTAAATATTGATGTGGTCTGTGAAAATTTCTTAGAGATCTTCTATGGAAAGGGCAATTCTGAGCAATTCTGGTTTTAACTTTAAGGGACCTTTCAAGTACTGTGTGTGTTTTTCTCTTCTGAGAGAAAGATAGGCAAACACTTTTCTTAATTAGCAAATGCTTATATAACTTGCCTAAATATAAAATTAGACTTTATTTTCAAGCTGCTGACCTACTAGATTTCTTTGTGTCATGTGGAGCTCTGGCACAATAGTAGCTGTGAAAATACTGCTAAAATTGGAGCTGCAAAAATTGACTGCTTTATTTTTTGCTTTCCTATGTACACACCAGAACCGGAGGGTGTAGCAGCGCCGACGGTGCAGGGGAAAGCTGGAGTGGGATGTAACAAGCATGGAGCAGGAGGGGTTTGGCCTTCTCTAAAAAGACTGAAATCTGTCTCTGTTACAGCAAGGAGTTGTTTTGTACTGGACTGTCTGGGTGGAGGATAAAATCTCTTTAATTTTCAGCAGAGCTGAGCATCTGCTACTTTTAACTCCAGTTCTCATTACTGCTGAAAGCACTTAGAACATGTTGGTACACAGGATACTATTTGGGAGTTTTTATTCAGCCAAACTCTAACTAGACCCAGTAACTGCATACCTCTGTGACACAGGCTTTGGGAATACCTTTGGGAATACCCCACCTCAGCTTTGCATCAGGTGCTCATACCTGCATGAGCCCTGGACCCTCAAGTGCTGAACGTTGCAGACATCCAGCCCAGAATACCCAAAGCTGGGTCTCTGGGCAGCTCTCCAGACCCATGAAAACAACAGTTTGGGGGTTTGCAGAAGACTAATTAATTGCAATTCAAACTTTCCTGTGAATAATTCACTGCCCTCTGAAATATGTGACTAGTCAATTCAATTTAATATCCCAGTCATAGAAATAAAATTAAATAAACCCAGTTCATATATTGCAATCTTATTTGGAATGTGCTGTTATTTTAATTTGTCTTGTAACCTCAAGCACTGAGTAAAAATAATATACCTGTTCTAATTGCCTTAAGGAAGGAGAGGTGCTAGAACAAAATGTTTTCTACTCTGAAATTAACTGACAGATCTATTTATTCTTCCATGTATTGATGATGGAGAAGATACAAATATAGTACAAATGGCACACACGTGTCTGAGCACAAGCTATGGATAACCAACCTGGCTAGCACGTACCTGAGTCTGCAGTGGGCTGAAAGCAGCAGCCCAGAGCAGAAAGCCAGGGAAAACAGAACATTTTGACTGCTCTGGAAAGTTGAGGACTCACACCTCATGTTCTGACCTGAAATTTTTCAGGCATCTCTTTTCCTTACGCATCATGGTAGGAAAAAGTAAAAAAGAAAAGCCCACCAAAGTGTTCAGTGAGTTCTTCCCTTGTGTGATATACCATGGCCATTCAAATAATCCAGCAAAGAGCACAAAAACAAGCTCTGGCCATCTGGTAAAGATGGTAAAGAGGGCAAAAGGAGGACAAATGGCAGAGCTCAGTTCTGTCAATCACCTCATAAAGAAATTTAATTTGCTGGTTAATATGTTTTGCTTGACCTATCTTTCAATGAGTTTGAGTGACACTGTCAAGATGATTTATGGCAGTGAAGACCAGAAAATCAAAGGCGTTTTTTGTAATTTGAGACCAAGGAGTGATTTCATTCTCCCCTCTTGCAAGGAGGACTTCCCTTGGTATCAATGGGTTGTAATGAGGACTCAGCATTTAAGAAAATATCTTCCTGTAGACCAATTAAGAATACAGATATTTCTAAATTTTTATAAGACACAGATACATGAGGTAATAATGAATAGTCTTTAGCGTGTTGCCTTGATACTTGACATCAGGATATATCAAAAGATACAAGTCTTTCACAATAGGGAACAGTTAAGGCAGAAAGTTGCTGTTATGAACTTACTATCTCCTGGATGAATTGTCTTCCTCTCTTTTTTTCCCCCATGTCTTTCCTATGGTTGATATTTTTTGTATTCCAAAAAAAGCTCCAAACCAGTGAAGGTAAGCCTTAGACAGGACTAACAAAAAAGTGCTTAAGTGAGATAGTGGCCTGATGGGCTCCCAGTTTAATATGCTGTTAGTTAGCTCATACCACTAGCCGTTGCAATTAATCTGGGATCCACAGTGGAGGATTCCTAGGTAATGTTTCTTTTCATAGGGAAAACCAGGCAAATGTTGAGCTCAGAACAAGATCCCATAATTGAAACTAACTCTAGATACAGAAAAAAATACATGCAAGTGAGGGACCTTGTAGGCTAAGACATAAACCATCGTGCTGAACACTCTGTTTCCTAAACCTGATCTCCAACACCCTTGCTGGTCATCCTGTGAGTTGTGTCCAGACACAGGGTGCACCCTGGGTGAGGCACCCACGACTGCTCACCCCCATCATAAGGTGGTCCCTGGTTCTGTCTCAGGCACAGGACCTGCTTGAGCTGGAAGTTGCCATCAGCTGGGATGCTTGGAAACTGCTCTGAGCTGTGGCTGCAGACACAGAGGAATGCACAGATGAGCTGAGACTGATAACCAATCCTCTTGCTGAGTAAGTAAAAGTAAAAAGATGTAGAAGTCCCATTCAGTGGTGTCAGTTCCCAGCTGTGCTGGCCAAGCTGCTACACGGTGCCGTGTCAGCAGCCAGACTTCATTTAGTTCAGCATCTTGGGCTTTGTGGCAGGTTTGGCTGAAACAGCACTGAGGGGAAGAGCCAAGAATCAATTATGGGGAGTTAATTGATCAGCAACATGGGTGTGATGTACTGTAGTTTGGCTGTCAAAGAGCAGGTGGGAATAGCTGTCAAAAGGCAGGTGTGGATGGGCATCTCCATGCTGCATTTCAGCTGCTGAACTGGCTAAATGCTGGTGAAATCTTCAAAAGGAGCCTGATCCCAGGGATGGTCTGAGAATGCCCTTTAGTGACCTTGGTTCTCATCATCTGTGCAAAGTGGGATACTTTGCCCTCTACACTGTGGGCAGAGTTTATGTCATCCCTTCTGGTGACTCCTCATGGTCCTGTCCTGGCTGCCACAAGCTGATCTTAGGGCATGACTTTCTCAGCCCCACACTGAGACCCTCAAAGGCACAGCATAAGGTGGGCAACATTTAAATAATCTACAGCTCACAGTCATTTCTTTCTAGATCTTGCCTAGTCCTACCCAAAAAAGCTAATAAACTGAAGTGCATCATACAGAAAACAAGCACAACAATATCAATAACCATTAGAAGGATAATAAACACTGCAATAGTGATAAATATTAATCCAGAGAAGTGCCTAATAGATGACAGAATTCCAAAGAAATCGGGTAACCTAATGAACAACTAATGGCTTCTTGGAGTAACAAAATTACAAATAAATTATAAACTATTAGAGCCCAATCTGTGCTGTCTCTAGAGCTGGGAACTTTTGGAGTTGTGCTCCTTGGGGAGTGTGGGGCCACCAAGGAAACTGCCTGAGCTACCTCAGCCGCAGGTGTGTCCCAAATCCTAAACGCTGTGGCAGGATCTCCATTTTTTGGTTTATTAACCATTCTCAGCTCAGCATCTGTTACCTGTATCCAAGTTCTGACATTTTGCCATACCAGATGCTTTCAGAAATTCATGGCAGTAAGCAGATTCTGACCCCTTCTTTTGGTGTGTTTAACACAAAATTGTATTAAACTGAATAAATGTGTTAGAAAGTAATCCCTGCACACCTCTAAATGTGGCCCCAAACTCACCAGGCTGATGTGGACAAAGGCACACAGGACCCAGGGAAATACAACACAGCAATTTTTCAGAGCGTAGGGTGAGTTGGGACTTTTCCTGTTAAAGGAATGGGTGTTACAGCAAAAGCTGGGACTAGGAAGGTGAATAGGCAAGCTAGAATAGACATCAGCTTTGCTTCATACCTAGAGCAAAACACCCCTTGAAGTAATCAGATGTTAAAGACAAGGCAATAACAACAGCCTGATTCGTGTGTTTCAAGTTTGTAAATGTTTACATTGTAAATAAATAGCTGAAGTATGCTGTTTATCCCAGACACAAACAATGCCTCGAAAAGTAAAATCAAATGTGAATTATGCATTACAATAATTATATTTCTCATTTTTTCAGCATCGGTTTCCATTTCCGAATTTCAATCTGTTGAGAGCACTCAGGAATCTTGTTGCATTTATGGGTTGCTCAAGATTGTTTTCCTGATGCAATATTGAAAGGGAAACAAAATCCCTCCCCTGTAAGGGCTGCTCAGGCAGTGATATATTTGGGTGTACTGTGACAGATTTTTCTTTAAGGGCCTGGTTACAAATAAATGAACAGTTTTGAAACTACATAGTGAACTCTTTGTTCTTTAAGGGCTTAACATTATTTAAAGTCTTTCAGCCAGCTTAGGTCTGCAAGGACTTTCAAAGCATTTACCCCTGCATACAATGGTATCTGTAGATGGATGTAAAGGTTAAAATGCAAAATATTAATCTGCTGAGCAGCTGGAAATTGCATGGGCGGAAGGTGCCAAACCTAAAATAATTCTTTCTTTGAATTATCAGTCACTCTGATTTTTCCATAGAAGTAATTACAAACATATTGTGGTGGTGTCAAGACAACACATTAGCGTGGCAGCACAAATAAACTGGCTACTGAACTTTGTATGTGGCGGCAGATCCATCACGGCCCTGGTGTACAGCAGTGCTGGCGTGGGGCCAGCTGAGCACCTGTCTTCTCCATAAATTAAGGACACATGTAAGCCTCTGGCATAGTCATGAGTTCTTCCCAGAGCCCTTCAGCGCCAGCAGTCCTTATGGCTGATGTGGAGAAGATTGTCTAACCACAGCTCCCCAGAGAAAATGGGAATGAAGAATGCAAAAGCTCCCATGAAATCCACACAGGGCTTCCTGCAGGACTAAAGCTGCAGGAATGGTGATTAAGTAGATGTGTTAGCCAATATGTCACTGTATGACTTGGGCTCTTTGCTCATTTTGAATGAATCTTGGGACAAAGGTTTTCTTTAACACTACTCTGATTTAAACATCAATAAGTAAAGTCAATGAGATTTCACTGAGTCATGAATTGTCTCAGGTTTAAAGTCAAATGGCACTGTCTTCTCCCTTCTCTCACACAGTTTTGTTTATAAGGCCAGAATTAAAGTTGATATTTAATCCCAGCGCTTCCTTAGCTGGCCTAATCACAGGGTTGGTTTTGTAATACAGACTCTGCAGTCACTGATGGGTACATTGTAAACCTGTAGATAATGGTACGGTGGTAATTGGGAGATTATTCTTCTGCTAACAAGGGATGCTCAAATGGTTATCTTTGGATGGGAAGAAAAAAAAAACAAGGGAGAAAAGATTAATTGCTGTATTTCCATCCCAAGCCTGGAGCAGTGATTGGTTAAACTGCAGGGCAGTCTAATTAATACTCCAGCTTTCCCTGAATTCCCCAGTGACATGATGCAACACATTTTCCTAGCTTTTTGAGGAGTAAAAAGAGAGCCCTTGAGAGCTGATGGTGCAGAGTGAAGGGGACACCACTGAATTATTGCCAGGGAGTGTCAGAAAATGTTTCACAATCACGTCTGGCTGATCTTCTGATTCCTGGAGCTCTTGGACTGAGTCCTAGACGTAGTGCAGTGGCTGGAGAGCCCCTTGCCACGGCAGTGCTGACAGGCATCCTGCCATGCCCATGCGTTATCTCTCCCAGTTTTGGTCCCACTGGGATTGCCAGCACCAGCCTTCTGCTGCCAGAGGCAGATTGGCTGGGTCCCCATCAGTGTTCACACAGACCCCCTCAGCTCTCTGAAAATGGGAAGTAAACTATCTCCAGTGAAACCTGTGTGTGGGGAAGGCTGTTGTGCTGTACCCTGCAGAGCATGGCTGACCTGACCACGCACCAGAGCCTCACCCTGAAAACCCACCACCATGTTCCACTGAAAGAGCCAGGAAGGTCAAAACATCTCTTGCCTGTAGCTAAATAAAGGACTAAGCTCCACTTAAAAAGCCATGCTCTTTGGGTAGCACCTCTCCATTCTGGCTGAGGGAACCAAGTGCATGAGTCAGGGCTGTGGGGAGGGAGTGGGATTCATCCTACTCTTTTTTTTTATCATTCTCATCCTGAAATTAATGGCAAAGCTCTGAAGAGGCTTGCGTACCTCTGGGTCAGGTCAGCCATGACATGTCATAATGTGTGCCAGGACTACAGAATTTAAGATTATTCCAGCCAATTTATTCACAAATTTTTCCAGGAACATAGATGATACTGATAGACACATTTCATACACTGGTTATTTTTCCATTCTCTTGTTGGAGTAGCCAAGCACTAAGTCAGAGGCTAAAAGTGCTCGAAGGAGGGTTATTTCTTCTGTCCAAAGTACTTTTTAAAATCACAAGCCTGTAGGGTTGCCCTGGTATCCCATACCCTGGTGGAAATTAAGTTCTCTTCCATTTTTGTCATGTGCTCTGTGTCCCCTGGTCCTGAGAGCAAAGTGAAGCAGAAGAATTTCATAATGGACTGAAAGATGGATGTCAGACCACAGGCACAATCTGTGTGTCACCTTTGTACCTGGTGGCTTCAGAGCTTTTCTCTCTGCCTGTCAACTGTAGTCGCCTTGCCTTGATCCTTAGGAAACAGATGGAGCAATAAGACTGGGAGTTAAATTTTGCAGGGCAATAAATCAGAGGCCATGATTAGAGATCTTCTGCTTACTGGCAGCTTGAGAGGCTAAAGGAATTTTTTCTCTTCAAGCAACTGAACAGAATAGAAAGTGTTTCTGTGCATGCCAAATTCGCAATGACACCACTGATTAAGATATCAGAAAATAAGAAGCTGAAAGAATATATTTGCTGATAATCCAATTACATGAAAGAAATAATTGCCAGTCATTCTTATCTGTACTGCAAATGTCACCAGTGAACAGATCTGAATATGACCTGAATTGTAGTACCATCCATGGTCATTTAAACCAGTAATTTTTGCTGTGTATGCAGAGATTCCCCGACCACATAATAAAGATGGACCTTCTTCGGATTTTATTTATGTTTTAAGGAGATCTGCCGTAAGGGTATGGTCTGCCTGTTTCACTCACAGGCTAACAGGATCACAAGTCATTATTTAGGATGAGAAATCACTTACAGTGAGATGCAGAGCTGGAGCTTGTGATGACATAATTTCCTTTGAAGTAATTTGTAGCTTTAACTATGCCAAACACTTACTAAAGAGAAAAACTACTTGTTTGCATTGTAAAGTGGCATGAAGAGCTAATCATGGGAAGGCATTTTGAAGCTGGATGTATTTTTCTTCTAATGTTCTCCTTAGCGAAGGTATTTCTGACATCTCTCAGGATTGCCACAGAGATTCGTTCATGGTCTGATTCAAAGACTAATCACTGTATCTATGAAAAGACTCATTGATTTCAAATAAGTTTGGACCTGACGTAATTTCATTGGCTCTTGTAGTAGTGTATGCTGACATTTCTTTTGCTCTTGCATTAACATCAGGAGTTATTTTTTCCTGGATTATTCATTGCACTATATATCTAATGCCTGAATTGCCGAGTGCCTTGGGATACACGTGCCAGAATGACTGGTATTTTCTCGGTATTAATTCTAGTTTCCTTTGGACACAGGAATGGGTTGCCATACTCAGTGCCATAATTAGAGCTCTGTCTTGTATGAGAAAAGATGGATCAAACCCTGCAAATGTTTTGATAGGGACTTTGACAGAGATCTGTTTAGATCGATGACTCCAAGCAATTTATATCTGATCAAGTCCTGGTGACTGGCACTGGGGTTGGGGTGGGCTGCAGTGATGCCTCAGTCTTAGGAGTGCTGTAGTTTTCAACTTACTCCCCAATTACTTAAATCTCGTTGGAAAAGCAACATGAAACAGCAACAAGAATAATTTTCATTCAGCAGCTCAGAGCCCTGTGCAGGGATTACTCTGAGCTCTACTATTAGGATGAAGCTGGGAAGGCTTTTTTTTTTTTTTAAGAAGTAGGCAAAAGCATTTCCGAGTGTCATAAGCCCAACTTCTCCTTTCATGTGACACATCTGGGTTGCGGTGAGCCGCCCTGAGGCAGACGGCTGGCGGTGGTTGTGTAACGTTACAATCCAGCAGCCCGGCACGAAGCAGCAAAGGAAGGAAAATATATGGAAAGAAAAAGAAATCACTTAGCAATTAAAAAATAATGGTGCAGCAGATAGAGAGGATAGAAGGGTGTTTTTCATCTTGCAGTGGGAAGAGGAAATGTTGCTCGTTGCTGTTTTTCTGAGCCAAAATGTTATTTTTGGCAGGGCTCAGGCAGCCAAACAGGGGGTAATGTAGGGGGGCTTGAGCCTCCCAGCCCCACTGGATGAGACACACAGTGCTGCTGGCAAGCTGGCAGGGCTTGCTCAGAGCCACAGTACCCAGCCTAATGCCCACAGGCACTTGTGGGCAGCGTGGAGGAAGCAGAAAGCAAAGGCTGAAATCTTCTGCCTGAGGTTTTTTGGATTCAGACCAGCAGTACAGGCAGGGAAACAACTGCTATTGCCTCCACCTCACCTCTGGCAGGCTCAGGAGCAGTGCTGCACAGTGGCACACTCATACTCTTGGAAAACATTCTGCTCTTTTCAGGTGACATGAGCACTTGCATTCACTCTGTTATCTGGACATTTGCTCTCAGCCCAGGGTACCTCAGCACATGACTGTACAAAACCACTGTAGGAGAAACAGCTTTTCACACATTTAAATTCATATAAAACAAAGTCACCAACCAACAACTGTAATATGAACTGAGCATTCAAACGGGTGTACCTGCTTTTGTATCTGGTGTCCACCTTCCCCCAGTGCTCTCTCTGTACCCACCACAGGTACCTTTGGAGGGGTGTAGGAAGCCAAGGAAGAAGAAAAGGAACCCCTTTCCCCTAAGGTCAAGACAATGAACAGCAATATGCGTTTGCTGAGTGATCCATGGGGTCACAAATTTTTGGATTATAGCTGTAGTGAACTGGCAACAGTGAACAGCTTTCCTCTGGTGAGAGTAAGCCACAGACACAAGGATCATTATTCTCTGCTCAGAAATGTCATCCCTTAATAACGCATTCAATTTCTGTGCTCGGGTTCCTTTTGTCTTAATGAAGAAAGAACATGAGTTACTTTTCATTTGAAAGAGCCTCCTCTGGTAGTATTATTAAAATGCAAAGAAGACATGAAAAATGACTAAGTGGACAAATGCTGAATAAAAATGGAAATGCCAACTAGCTTGGAAGCACTCACAACTTCTGAGAAAGGCAAAATCGAACAGAAAAAATAATTCTGGAAATTCTTATGATTTGCAGAAAGTAGAAAATACATGGTAATTTCTGCAGTTTAGTTTTCCCATGACTTCCTTAGCTTGAACATCAAATCTTTCACTGTGCAGTTGTTTATAAACTCATGAGAAAGGAACAACACTTCAGACACCAAAGGCTGAGAAATGAAACTGCAGATGTGGATTAGCAATTCCCTGTAAGATCTCTTACAGCCTTCCTGCCTGGCTTGTAGCTCCATTGCTATTTTTAACCAATTCTTGAAGAATTGCCACCAAACGTCCTCTCCTGCGACCATTAGGGATATCAATAAAAGCACTATCATTAGATAACCTTGTTGAAGGGCAGGTGATGAACGACGTCACTGGAGCGTGGCACACGATGACTGACTGCAAAGCAAACTCTACAGCTCCTTTGGAGGATGTGAGGCTCTGCCTCATCTCTGCTGCAGTGGATGTGACGCTGTCAGAATCCAGAGGCTCTTCAGCAAAACAGGGCAGTTTTCCCCCCTGCCTCCCATTCCCCTCCGCCAAACGGGTCCTCCTCATCATTCACTGCACATTTTTCCCAAGGTATCAGCAGTAAATACTCAGCACTGCAAAAGGAACAGCGATATATGGGTAGGATCACCCAGGGAACATGAAAATATTTACACGTCTGAGCTAGAAAAGCAGTTTCTGTGCTATAGGACATGACCTGTAGGAAATTATTCATGTTACTACTTCATAGAGAGAGAAACTGCCTCTGAGCCTTCCCTGCTGCTGAAAAATACTATAGTTATTCTGTAAGCACATAGGAAGTTGATGGTAAGCTCTTTCCCTTTATTTTTACAGATTTTACAACGTAAGCAAAGTATTTGATGTTTCAAATGTTACGGTGATGTTTTTGGGTGCCTTCTCTCCAGAACCATGATTTATGCTTTAGGAGGCAGGGAGGCTGCTTTAGGTAAACAGAAAGGGGAAGATTTGGAGATGTCTGGCTGGAGCCAGGACGTGGTTTTGGCTTTATCACAGAACAGTAAAAAAATAAAATCACAACAACAACAACAACCAAACAAAAAAAAAAGCAGTGGGTCCTTAAGGTAGCTGTAGATAGAGATGACCTCCCTAGATATGTGTCTCCCAGTGCTCATCAGCTGCAGTGAATTTCCCATACAGCTCCAAGGCTGTAAGTGCCATATTTTGGATGAGTTATTTTAATGCAAATTGACCGTCTAAATGCTTTTTGCAGTATAAAAATTACAGCCAAGATTAAAGTGCCTTTTAATGATGGCTGCTCTGGTTTACAGTCTTGAGACAGCCAGGAGCCTGAGCTTTGGAGAGTATATCCAGGATCCGCGGAAAATTTTCTGGTGTGCCAGTGGACATATAAGACTGCCAGACAATCTGTGTATAAGACTTTTTGCTCTATGGATCCTAATAATTTTGTGAGTCTGTGGCACCTGAAAGCACATGAGGATACCAATTGTTGCTAGAAATTCCTTAAAATAAATTTTCTTAACCTTTTTTTGAACTCACCAATATCAAGACACTAAAGGAAATTATGTAAGAATGGAGGGAAAACATGGATATTTTAAATCTCTTTTAATGAAAGTTCGGAAAGAGTTTAATACAACCAGGAATGTGCACCTTCTCCAAAGCATGATTTGGCTCATGCATCAGCTACGTGTGCTGTGATGGGCATCTGCTATGGTCCTTTGGGCTGAAATCTGGAATTTGTACCCTTTGTTACTCCATAAATCCAAGCAGGACGCACTTTAATTCTACTGAGCACAGGAGGTTTAGAATGTTCAGTTTTTTATCTTACCAAGGTGTTTGTTGAAGACCGAAGAAAAGGATTATATGGGAATCCTGCCTGGCTGAGCATGACCATTGCAGACGGGATCCCTGAGGGCGGTGTGTCTCCTTTCCTGGAGCATTAACCTTGTGGGTTATAGTCCTTTCTCATTTTTTTCCAGCTTTGATCATTCCCGTAAGCATAAGCCAGTGCTGACAGTAGGAATTTGTGTGAGCAGAGCTCTGCCTACCTTTCTTTCTAATGCTTTCTTCAGACTTTCTTTTGGCTCTCCTTAGTCTGAGTTAATTCTGATCCCCCCCTCCTACTACTGGGAAACAACATCGCTATATATTGCTTATCTCCTTTCATATTTTAATGAAGGTCAGGAAAGATAATGGCTGAATTTGTGTAGCGGCAGAAGAAAGGACTGGGTAGATGAGGCTATTGTCTACAGACACACTGGGTCTCTATAAATACAGAAAGTCTGCAATTATCATTAGAAGGTTTGTTAAAATTGAAAAGTAGAGGAATGCCAGTTATCCATTAATGAAAATCTCTCTCTTCCCCTGTTACCCTCAGAGGAAACTGGCAAGCTGTTCCCTATTCTGGGTATTGTTCCCCTACCTCCATCCTTTTTTCCTCCCTTCCTCTCATTTCCATTCCCATCAAAGCCTGCAATGCCTTCAGCATGATAAACACACTGCTTGTGTTCCTCCTCTCCTATCTCGCAGAAAAAGATGAGGCTCATTAAGTACAAGCATTTTTATTTAACCCAGATGCATTGTTTCTGTACCATTTCATTTCCTGAACATACCCCAGTCACTGTGGGCTCAGAGTTAAATGTCTGGGAGCTCTTGTATATCAGTCCCAGCCTGGAGCCCGTGTTCCCTTACTCGGAACAGGAGCATCTCTGTAGGGATCAGCAGTGGAATTGTCACCTTGTCTTCACAGCTGCACCCTGTGAGATGTGGGCGTGGCATCAGGATCCAGATTTGCATCCAGGTGTTTCTTCAGGAGACTGCATCTGCTCAAAGAGCACTTTTATATGTATATGTATATGCATATGCATATTTACACACAGCTGCATGCACACAAACACACATATATGTACATATATATACATATAAATATATATATACATATATATATTTATGTATATTTATACATATATATTTATGTATCTCCCCAAATCTTTGTTCGCGAAACCTAGCCATGATGATTTATGTATCTGTAATTTTATATATATAAATATATATATTAAATAAATGTAATTGCAAACCTTTAGACTATATGTCAAAACCTGGACATAATTATTGGTGAAACTAGGCAAACTGTTTGGGTTAATAATTTAGATTATTGAAAGCACTCCATTTCAGTATCAACCATTATTCAAATTTTTATTTCTATAACCGACTTTACAGTTGAAGCTTGAGAGGTGAAGTGCAGGATTTTGTACTGCATGATAAACATCAGCACCAGAACATTTGGATAGTTTCAGAGACTTTTTCCTCTATTTTGAGCTAAGGAATCCGGCAAAACTGGTCCATTCCCAGGAACAGTTTAATTTGGGAAGACTTATCTCCAGAGAATTTATGTATATTTATTCCAGAAAATATATGTATAATTATGTATATGTATAATCAAAACACATAATTTGTGCTCAGCTCTAACTTCAATCTGAAATTTGAAAAATCAGGTACAAAAGCTCAAACAAGATTTCTCCTTGCCAGCAGGACATCTGCAAAAGAAAAGCTTTTCTCACTGTGTTTCTCAAGCCCCATCCTAAGCCAGGAATGAAGAAATGAGTAAATACAGTTGTCTGAACATCATCTGTGTGTACAGAAATGCCTGTTCCTTTAGTGGCACAGGGGGTGACTCACCCCTGCCCTGCAGAGGCACACGACCAGATTGGAGATCCAGTGCTGGGAGCAGAAGTCATTCTGTAGCTGTAAGCTCTTCTTCATCCAGGGGATGAGTACAGTATTCCCTTGGGGAGATGTTTTCCCTAAGTCTCAACCATTATTCAATATTGTGGCTTATCCAGTTCTGAGTAAGTGCCTGCACCGTTTGGGGGCACTTGACTGAAGCATGACAAGATTTCCAAAACTGTGCAGTTTAAAACACAATTTTGGTGAGTCAGTGTTAGACCTCCTGCACAGAGGTTACAATAATGTCTTTTCATCTCATATTTTCTTTGAGCTAAGAGCACACTGGCAGTTACTGCCCCTCAGGAGCTGAGGGACAAGGGGTGAGGTGTCAGGGGGAACAATACAACCTAAGATGCATGCAAACTCACCCTTTAATATATGCTGAATGTATATTTTAAGCACCTTCACGTTAAAGACCTGGACTCATGGATTGTGGATGACATAGGAATGCCCCAGAACTGTTTGTCATTTAGTCTGGACCCACAAACCACCAATAATCACATAGCCACACACTGAAATACCTGCAGCAGTGAATATATGGTATTTACATGCACAGATCCTTGGGGCAGTAATCAGTTAGCTGGGGAAAATATGCTCTGCTGGTTGCTACTTGCATCCCTTATTGTAATTTAATATTCAGAAGCCTTGGCATCAGTTTAGGATCTAAAATTTAGATATCAGTTTTCAAAAATATCCCTCTGACTCTTTGCATGGAAGGATCACTCTGCTGCTCGCTATATCACCAGTTCTGAAGATGCCACAGCTGCTGGGAGAGGCAGAAGCCCCACCTGTGGTCTTTCAGACCTGGAGCATTCACACTGATGGGTTTAATATCAGACTACCCTTTTATTTATTTTTCCCTTTCATCTGAACTGGGATGTTAAACATCAGAGTTTATCCATGAAAAACAACATATTCACAAGCTGCTGTGTCTGAAGAATAAGATAGAAAAGATAAAATTCAGATAAATATCAGTAATGGAATAACTCTATCTACATATATGTAGTTTTTTGTCCTAGCACTGATTGCTGGTGTGTATAATAAAGTTGTTGGATTTCTTTTCAATATACCATATGCTTGAGATAATGTGATTATACTAGAATTACATATAATTCCAACTCTGAAGCACATTTAGCATTGCAGAGGTGAATCTCATTTGGGTATTGTTATGCATTTCATTTCTTCTGAAGCTTTGCTGCCTGAGGCCAGAAACATTTAAATAGGTCAGGGATAACTGTCCTTATCATAATGCCTTTAGATGCTCCTTTGTATGACAGCACTTGTTTCACTTTGGCCATCAACTGCTCTTGATATGCCCTTCAATAATAATTTGAATTATCCTGTAGATTTACCCTATGTTCCCCCCTCAGTAAAGTACTGTGTGCAAGGGGAGGAGAGATCTAGAGACAGCAGAATCATAACATGTTTCATAAATGCTCCACAAGGAGCATTGAGTTCAGCTCCTGGTTCTGCACAGGACAAGCCCCAGAATGTGACTTGGCAACACTTACCGTTCCCAAGATCAAATTCTCTGTCCCTATTTTTTCGTAACCAGAAGGAGAGTAAGTGAATGGTTTGCCAGTGTCCCTTATTACAAACTTGGGATGCAAAGCTACAGAGGACTTGCTTGAAACTGGGGGTTTTTTTTTGTCAAATTACTATAAGCAACTCGTCAGCCTGGCCATGGCACTGCCTCCCCCAGAACAGAAAATGGAAAAGTGGAAACCCCACTCACCTTTGCTGTGTTGCTCAGAGTGGTCTTGTCCTTTGTGTGGCTTGGACAATACTTGTATCACTGCATGTGAGTATGGAAACAGTGTCAATGTTAGTGTCTGGTGCTCATCCAGAATCTGTTCAAATCAACAAAGAGACCTTCCTCAACAGCAGAGGGAGTTGGCGTGACCAGGAATGGCTCTAATGAGCTTCCAACAAGTACTTACGAGACTTAGTTTTAGGAGAAATTTGTCTGTAGTTACTTAACAGACGCTCATTTCTCTGGGCATTACAAATTTGTCTTGCTACTTTCCAAGACTAGGCATTTTTGGATTCATGTTATCCACCAGAGGTAAAAGAAACTCAAAATCAATCAGAGTTAGGTTGGAAATGGAGAGAGTTGCTTTGCCAAACCAACTGGATATTCTGAACCTCGAGCCAAGCTGCAGGAGGGGTCCCTGAAGTGGGAGAGGGCCTGAGCTTGCACTGACCCAATCCTTGGGTGGGATGAACGGGATCTGTGAGGTTCAAGTGCTGCCTGTTAATAGTAATGCACCAATGTACAGAATATCCACTTCCACACAAAAATGGGAGGGTGGAATTTCTGGGAAAATGAGAGGAGAGAACCAAAAGGCTCATTGGAGAAACTGATAGGGAAATTAAATGCTTGTTGGAAAAAGTTTGAAACCGAACATCAGAGAAATTGAATTGAACCAAACCCAAACATTGCAGAAATCAGAGCAACCCCCATCTCTGCCTGTTTTCTCCCTGGTTCCAAGGGTGTTCAGTGTGGCTGGTTTTAAGAGCAGTACAAGTCCAGACTGCTCATATAAACAGCAGTATTTCGGCCAGCAGTGCACACATGCCATTAAAGCTGCTTTGGTCTGTACCATCTCTTCACTTGTGATATGCTGGCTAACAAAAGGTAACACCAGAAGCAAGATAAATAAAAATTTGGATATACTAAAAATTAACATAATGTGCTTACCTCACATTTATCCTTGCTGTTTAAACATCAAGTCTCTGGACTTTAGCTAATTGGAGGCAGGGAGTTTGTTGCCCTGATTTTTGTGAGCATGAAAAAGTTTTTGACCAGAGACACCACAGGCACTATCTGACAGCACAAGGCCCCTGCCAGGAACATGCAGGCATGTCAAATCTGTATAGTTTGTCTCACTTAGCATCTGTGGAGACATTAATTTTTAACTTATTTTAAATTGAGTTGCAAGACCACGGTCATTTGGCAGCAAATATCCCCAAAGTGACTGGCCACTGTGTATGATGTGCAGTACACTGCACTTGATCAAGAGCTCCTGCGACCGTGCCAGGGGAGAGCTGGTGCATGGCTGACCTTTCCTGCAGTTAGTTGGGGAATGACTCAGCTGACATAATATTCCCAGGGACAAAATGTCTACTGCAGTTTCATCAGGAAAAGGCATAAACACCATGAGACAAGATGGTTGATGGCCACGATGGGCTGTTTGGTGGGTGGGTGGTGCAGGGATGGATGGGGCAGCAGTTGGGACTGTAGGAGGTTAAATCCCAGCAATGCAGAGGGAGGGCAGCTGCAAACCTCAGGGCTTGAGGGATTTCTGACTTCCTTCCAACACTACCTCCAGCCCCTGCCACTGCCATCATCCTGCTCTTCCTGAAGCTTTACAGACCATCTTTTTAGTGCTCCATGGAAAGGGTTTTTATACCCCAGTGGTGTATTCTCCAGTGTAATGGTAGAGAAACATCACCTCCATCCTTCCTCTTTTCCTAAGCTGTATGCAAGGCCTGAACTCTTTTCTACCCCTCCTCGGGAATATGACCTTTCTTAAAATTTTCATTACATTACCTGCCTTGGCAAAGTCCAGGTGTGTGCTTTTCTTCTACATCTTTTGAGCTCTGATAGTTTATCACAAATTTAAAGAAGCAATTCTGGAAACGATTTTGTTTAATAGTGCTCCTGATATCCTTGCTTGATGGGGGAAACAGTCAAAGTCATTACACACAGCAAGTATTCATTTCTGCAGTCAGTTTTAAAGGAGTTTGGAATACAAAATGCAAACACTACCTTTAGGAATAAAACTGAGCGTTTATAGAATCTTTGTAAATACATGTGGAATTGTGCAGAAATTGTATAGAGGGGTCCTTCTCCCATAGGCAACCCCCTTTTGTCCCAAGGCCCCAGGTGTGTCCTGTCAGCTTGTAAACAGGGCAGCTCGTGCCAGCTGCATACAGGATTCTCAAAGTTTCTCGTCTAGTTTTGAGTAATTAGAAATAAAAAATAATTTTTTTTCCCTCTTCCATTTTTTCTGTCATAACATCATGCATACGACATCACACTTGCAAAGTTAGAGTGAAATAGTACTTTTCACGAAAGGTAAATAACTTTATCAACTATCTAGCTAATATCCTCCCAAAATCCTGGGCTTTTCTGATCACAGGTGACATGTTCAGGTAGTGTGATGTACATTTCAGTGGTTTGACTTCCCCACAAAGGTTTACCTTGCTCATGGGCTCCTACCAGCCTGTTGGTCTGAGGCTTAAAATAGAGCTGTCAATACTGCTTTTCTTGGAGGAGTGCAGTGCTGCTAAGCTGTTATTCAGTATAAAAAGAGTAGAGCTTCCAAAGAAAACATTCTGTTTAACATAGAAAAAAAATAACACAAAAACTAATGAATCAACAGCTGGACCTCTCTCCTTTTTGGTCTGGGTTCCTGCTGTGAGTTACCCTAAGGGAACCAATGGTCTCCCAACATCAAAATGAAAAGAATGATTGTTATCCATCCTCCTCAGGCAAGGATGATTTTCTATGAACTTTATTCGGTAAATGAGACAAATGACCTTTCGTGATTGCAACTTTTACATGTGAAGAAGTGGACAGTCTGTGATGGCTCCTTGTGCATCTCCCTGTGGCACCCACACATTGCTTTTGTGGCTGTGCAGCCCATGAGCCCCACAAGTAACGAGGCACATCTGTCTGGGGGCTTGGGGGACACTGTCAGACCCTGGTCCAGGCACTGAGCACACCCAGCACAGGGCTGGGCCACCACATGGGCGTGCAGATGTACAAGGGGGTCTTTGTGCACTTTGGGACATGGGCTCCTGTGCCTTTAGCTGCTCAAATCCTCCTGAAATCCATGCTGTTTAAGCACACAAATTCCTTTAGATATCTTGCTGTCAAACCAGACTCAGTTCTGGGTCAGGCTATTAGACTACTCTGAGGCTTGTGAAGATGTAAGCAGGCAAAACACACTCCTCAAGCAATTCCTTTCTTCTTTTCCTCATCCTCCTGCATCGTCTTTCATGCAGCACATTTGCAAGTGAGCTGCCTTGCTTCACGGGCTGTTTGGAATATGATTTTATTTCCCTATGGAAATCTTATATAATGTATTGAAAAAAATGGAATATAATCTTTTATAAAACTTATTTAGTGAGGGTATTCATGGGGCACAGATGTTTATAACTCTTGCTGTGTCACTAGGAATTTGTCAAGAGATAAGTGATTAGCAAATGATTAGTCATGTCCCTATTAAAATTTCTTCAGTGCTTTCCAAACACAAAAGAAATAGGACCTACCATAAAGGTGCTTATGATTTATGTCACAAGATAAAGGAGGAATTAAAGGCTTTTATAAATATTACTGTTGAAACCATTAATGTCACTAAGACCTTAAAGACCAGTCCATAACTCTGCCATAAAACCGATTTTTCGGTTGTATTGCTTGAGATTTTAGGTATGACCTTGGAGTGTTTCTCATGGGCAACTGAGAGATGAAAAAGAAAGAAAGAGCACTGCGTTAAAGTCCTCCAAGGCTCACCTCCTCATAGTTTGCAGATGAAGCCCTGGAAGCTGAGCTGAGTTCCTCTTCAGACTCTCAACTTCTTCCTTCTTAAATCTCTGCAAGAACCCCACCATTTCCTTCCAGTTGCTAGAATCCAGATAGGGCTTTTAGGTCATCTTCTATTCACCCCCTTGTGCTAAAGATGACAGTAATGAATAATTGTCATCCCCACAGTACAGACGAGGGGGCCAAAAGAGCAGGGGAGCTGCTCAAGCTCAAGGAGGAAGAGAAGGAGATGATATTTTCTCTGGCCAACTCGCCTTCCCCTTCAGCCCTCATCACCTTCCTCCTCTTGTTATATCACATTAATAGTACCTCTCAGACTTGTCAGATGAGAGATGTTTTTAGCTGATCTGTGTGCCTCTCTACCTTTCCAATCCCCTGGGCACAGTGCCCAATTAACACAAACAGTTGCAGAGCCAGCAAAATCAACACTGCCTGTTCTACAGGTCTGCACCTCAAGGAAAGCCTTTCCTGAGACGAGGCTTCTCTTGCCACCAAGAGTTACCAGGGGATTATGAGGAGATGGTCTGAAAGAAGATGAACATGCACACACCTGTAGCACACAGTGCACGTACCTATAGCACATCAAGCACATACCCACAGCGTGAAAGTCCAAAAAAGTTTAAAAATATACCCTTTTATACAAACAGTACTATTTGCTGAATGGATTTAGAGGATGTTTTTCTGCCCTGCAGCCTCTGAGGCTGGGTGTCACTTCCATAACAGCAGCAAGAGCCTTGACTGGGTGTGAGTCCCCTTTCCTTAGGGACTGGAACTGGTCTCTGTTGGAGAGCAGATGAGTGACAAGATATTCATTGGCCTCAGGCACCTGCAGAAGGGCCATGGCTTGGGGGCAATCTCAGCACATGCCACAACCCCAGCTGCCCCCATGGCTGCTGTTGCCTGCCACCCCAGATATGTCCCAGCTTCCTGCTCCTGAGTACAGTGAGGTACAGAAATGGCATTGCCACCAGGCAGCATTTCCCTGCAGCTCTCTGCTGGCAGCACTGCCTTCCCATTAGTCTCAGTCAGTGATTTGAATTGGCTGAAGGAGGTTTTCTTGACATCAGCAGGCTGGACTGGGAGAAGCTTGAATAAAAAAGGGATGCCAGCCCAAAGCCAGGGTGCAGAGGTGCTTTAAACAGTCATCAGAAGTAGCAGCACGCTCAGTGGCTGTAGCAAACCCAGCCATAGGGGTGTTTTAGACAGATAATTGCAAATTAGCTTTCTTGGTTGAGGTATTAAATCCAGCCAAAGCTGCCCCACTGCCAGCTCATGACTTTGTTTAAAATTTTATGAGCTGTTCAATGGTGCACTTACTATTCAGCACAGAATTGTCATAATATGTCACAAGGAGAGAATACTTGAGGAAGAATAGAGCCTGATGATGTGCAAGAGGGATGAGCTCCCTGGGCTCTCTGCAGGACCCTGCAGTGTTGCAAGTGAAGAGCCAGGGATGGTGGATGAGCCCCTCCATCACTGCCTGGTGATTGCCATGCTGCAGTGGCCTGGCTGAGTCAGGACAGCAGAAAGCAGGTAAGTTATTTGCGGAGTGAGTCACACCAGAAGCTCTTGCTTCCCAGAACAAAAACTTAGAAAGGAGTAGGGAAGGAAGGTTTTGCAGTTAAGCAAGCATTGAAAAAAGTGATGGAAAACTACTGAAGTTGGTTGAAAGCTTGTTGATGGCTTGGAGCCACATGACAAGAAGGACAGAGCAGTGTGCTGAGATTAACATCTGGAAGCCTTTGCCTGGGAGATAAGGACGATGGCTTTGCTCAGTGTTGAATGGCAATTGTTCCAAGCAGAAGAAGAATGAAAGAGGAGATTGCCATAGCTGAGTAAAATCTGCTATTTCCAAAATGTTCACTTCATCTAGGATTTATGAGATTTTTAGCATTATTGCCTCATGTTTTTCACTTGGAATAGATGGCTCTTTCATGCATACTGAATCCCACTCCAGCATCCCAGGCCACAACCCACCACGTGAAAGGTATTTTAAGCACCTAAGCTTGGATAGACAGACTTACCCTTGCTCTCCCAAATCCTGTGCATGTCAAGGTTTGTTGGGTTCTTCTGAAAATGAAAAGATCTCAGTGGAAATACCTTGTCTCAAGGAACCTCAGCATATGGTGGTCCCTGCACTGCACCACGTACCAGGCAGGCTCTTGCCCACGTATGAATGAATGACTAACCTTTGCTTTAAAATTTCTATGCTAATGGCAGCAGTGACGGTGAAAATTGTTTAAAGTTTCATATTTTGTAGCTGTCTAGAGGGATTTTGATGAATCATTGAAGTGAAGATCTTCTGTGGGTAAGATCAGGGCATTGCTAAGTTATGCACAGCTTAGCTCTCCCCACCAATTCTCTGAGATTTCTGTGAAACTTATACAATTGTTATGGTGATATTCAGCCTCACAGGCTCATTTAGCTACTCTACCCCACACTCAGCCCTAGCAATTTGGAATTCTTCAATCTGATTGACTTTAAGTGGGCTAATCCCTCATGTAACAACCTTTCTGGTATGTATTGCAGTTCTGTTGAACACTTCATCTGGCACTTCACATTGTTGTCTTCTTTTAGAGTCCATGTTTTCTGTTCTCATCTTTGCTTTTCTCTGAACTTGAGCCATTTCTGCCATTGAGGTTTCTGCCTGGGTGTAGGAATGTGTTGCCTTTACTCATAGTGAAGGTAATCTTTTCATGCCAGTTTGGAAATAGACTGTCTATATTTCACATTCTGAATTCATTTTCATTGTTTATAAGTTCCTGCACACATCTCCTCTGTAACTAATCAGCTTTGCCATCAGTTTTGTACCTGACTGTTATCTTTACTCCAATGCCTTGCTTAGCTCAGTCCTTCTGCCACAACAATATCTTCAGTGCCCTCCTTGTCACGGCCCTCCTCAGTTGTTACTCGGCCATCAGAGAATCACCAGCTTGGATTTTTCTTGGAGGAAATGGAGTATTGCATTTGATTTTCACAAGGTCACTAGAATGAGATGACAGTAACTGAGATGTCACCAAAACATCTATTCAGAGGTGAGATAATATACCTTTGTATGCTAAAAATTGCCTAGTTAAAATAAATAGATATGTTGTAAGCTTTAACAAATTTGTGGAAGTGAATTTCTTTCGGCAAGGAGGAGACAACTTTTTGCAAAGAAAGTTCAACGCTCAGTTTTAAAACCCTACACGAAATGATTTCAGTAAACACCCACATACATCCCTGAGCCAAAAGCCCTGCTTTTGAAAATCCGGGCTCAGTATTGCACTGGACACAGGTAATGAAACTGTTTCTTAATATTGCTTTCCCTTGGGTTGTAAATAATAGAGACGGATGCCGGAGGACAGGAAATCAATCGGATGCAGAAAGACGAGAAGATGGAATGTTCTCACTGCAACTAGTGAAAAGTTGAAGATACGTTTCGTCTCGTTGGTTGATCCCACTAAGTTCTGTGCTTTATATCAGGCAAACTTTCTGTGTACTCAAGACTGTTCGTAGCAATAGACACAGCATAGGGAGCTCACTCAAATATTCTCTTCCACATATCCTTCACTGACATCCATCATCATTTAGAAGAGAGAAAATGAAAATTCCCACTAGACCTCTTTGTTTAATTGCTCTTATTGTTTCTGTCACTTGATGAGAGTTAATATAATATGTACACTTATCCAAGGATACCCTGCCCATCAGAGGAGTGTGACATCCATCCGGACAATGGAGATGGTGCTCCCCTGTGGGGAGGGGGTATAAAACACAGAGTTGGTCCCTGGTGATTAGCTGGTTTAATGCAGAGAATCAACCTCCATTTATCTGCAGGGTCAAAAGCCTGTTTGTGAGACTGCTGATGCAGAGACAATGTTCACCATTTGTTTGCCATTAAAATTCAATTTGTAATCTGTCATTAAAATACTCTTTTGTTCCCAAACCAACTGCTCCCAGAAGCTATGTGAAACTACCCATTCCATACATTAATTTGCTCCCACCTTTGGTGTCTGCAAAGCATATGGAGAAGGCAGAACATCAGGGGGCAGCCAGCAAGCAGCAGTGTCTGAGCTGTGGGAGTTCAGCTGCCTTCCTGGGACAGCCAAAACATCCATCCACCTCCCACCAGTGGGATGCTGTCCTTGGGCTGGACCCCATAGGTGCCTTAGGGGTTCACAGAAGAGCATTCTGAGAGAGCATTTTCCTTTTTTGCTCCTTACAGCTGAGGATAATCCACCTCAGACGGAAGTACGGAAGATGATGTTAAAGACACGTGCCAGCCTTAGCAGAGTGCCACCAAACCCTCCTGGCCCACCCTTGAAGCAGTTATTTATACCAAGACGATGTGCAGGTTTGGTCTAAAAGTCCCTTTAAGTTTAGTGTAGCCAGTCCAGGTCACATCTTTTTTTTTATTTTTTTTTTTGACAATGACTCCCAGGCAAAACACATAAAAAATAATGGGTAGCTTGCAGGCTGGGTATGTCCCACATGTACCTGGTTGATCTGGCTGATACTCTTTCAAGCATGCTGAGCTGTATGCTAAGAGTTATTTTGAAAGTTTCTCTAGCACCATGAATGTTAGCAGCACACCTTTCCCAGCAGGTTGGAGAACCCTGGTATGTGTCTATTTACTTCAAATAAAAATAATGCAGGGTGTGACAGGCAGTCAGTGTGGTCTGCACTACCATATGTCTCTTCTACCTTGTGCTTGCAGAAGGCAGCAGGACTCATCAGACAGGTGAAGCACAAATCCCTCCATCTTTTGGCATATCCAGGAGCTCAATGTGTCTGCAGGCACAACATGTACTGAGAGGTGCTGTTGTTCGCCACCAAAAGCCATCCTGGAGGACACATCTCTGTGTTGAGACATCTCCACTGTGCCCTTCTCCCACGGCTGGGAGGGAGGTGGCTGCAATTCCCCCCTCTGGAAGAAAAGATGCAATCCTTCCTCCTGCTAAGCATCAGCAGAGGTCTCCAAGGAAGCTACACTGAATATACTGCTTTGATTTTCTTTGACCTCTTTCTACCTAATCAGCTAAGCCAACCAGCTGATGAAATGAAAGTGGGCCTGGCAGATGAGAAATGGGACACTGGAAGTTATTTTTTAATATACTGCAGGATTTGCAAAATATTGGATCCACATTACGATATCTGCAAGTGGGTCAAATCTGCTTCCACTACAAGGGAAACGAAGAAAAACACGGCAAGACTAAATTTCCAAAACAATTAGGGCAAGTGTTTCCAGGGAGCAATGACTACGTAAGTGACATGGGTAGTTTCAGGAAGTACATGTGGGATAGGCTCTGACAAGGGACAGTTGTCACACAAGGATGCAGATGGCACTTCTAATGTCTACAGTGACTTCTACATGTGAATGCATCATCACTCACAGTGTAACCCAACCAACCATATGAGAAGCCAGCATATGCCAGCCTACATATTGCAGGGCTTTTGAGGTTTTCCAGCTCTGCTGTTTGTCATCTTGGAGATGCTTTTCTTAACCACTTGCCTGCTGGTGGCTGATGGGGCTCCTTTGCACCAGGATCTCCCGGGGGCCTGAGGTCCAGCCCAGAGCACTGCAGGGGCTTTTCACACCAAATTGCTGACATTTCATGCTTGCAGCTGTTGCACACTTTCTGGGAAACACACTGTCACTAGTGCTGGGAAGATGTTCACCTACAGATTTTCTGGATGAAAAGGCCAGTTTGGGTGACAGGAGTGGTAATTCGTCTCTGCTGGGAATAGGAAAATCAGCATTTGACACCTGGGCATTTGTCCTTGTTTTCTTTTTAAAGAATTCTGTCCTTCCAAGTACCTCTCCTTGTTTGTTTTCTCATCATCTAAAAAATGGAGCCTCATGAAATTATGCATAACAGACACCAGAATCAGAGCAAATCTGCAGCAGGATTGATGCCCTCCAAGCTTGGAGAAGATATCACCAGGACTTTCTGAGTGACTGCTGCATTCATGCAGGAAGGCATCTGCCTGACAAATGTGTTTGAATTCTCTGAGTACATTGGTGCATTACTAGATAAGTATGTAATAGAGGACATCATCTATCATGATTTCAGGGAAGCGTTTGACAGTGTGCCACAAAAGGAGTATGATTTACAAAGTAAGTATAGGGAAACTATTGATATCACTTCCAAATCAGATTGGCAGTTTGAGGGAGAGGACAGGGATGGGACATAAAGCAGAAGCAGAAGGCTGGACAAAGGCTGGATTTCTCTGAATAATGTTCAAAGTAACCCTAATCTAATCTCCTTGAGTACTTGGGACAAGGAGAAAAGAGAAAGAAAATGCGTAGAAGCTGAGCAGGCCTGACTGAAATGAAATTGCATTCCAATATTCAACAAGGCAAGGGAATAGGAGGCAGAAGCAGTCAGGAATCATACTCCACGAGCCATCCATAAAATCTAATTTGGAGAGCAACTCAGCATTGCACACTCCCACAGGACTCTGCAGCCACTCTGCATCAGCGACTGCTCTGACCCCTCTGGGAGCAACCTGCCCAGTAAATATGGACAGAGTCAGTACATTGCTATTGCAAAGTAATCTAGCACTGGGTTACTGAAAAGTATGTATGGAAACCTTGTTACAGACAGGCTTTGCCAAAGTATCTGACTGTCTCTGGCATGGACATTTTGGCTGAAGAGTGCCTGGGTGACGTGGTTGCATATTCCCAGTGACAGGGGCATTTTGCAAAAAAACCTCTGCCATGAGCTGGTCCACTGACAAAGTCCATCGCAGCAGAGGGAGGTATTGGGCAAATGTAAAACAGTGGAATTTAGTCAGGGTCCTGATAGCACTGTTTGGGGAAGAGGGATGCTTTTGTTATCAGGCAGAGGGATACAAACACCTAACCCTCATAATCATTGCACAACTTGCACGCACTAGTTCTGTGCACTGAGGTGAGCACACTATGCTCACCATCATGGACAAACTTTCCTGAGCCTCTGCCAGGGCAGGCAGCAGGGAAGAATCACTGGAGTTGTTTTGGCTGGAAACAGCTGGCAGTTGGGACCACAATGCCTTACAAAAGAAGATGGCTTGGAAGAGGAAGGCAGAGACCTGCACATTTCCTAGGACCTGTAAGACACACAGTTGGGAAGTTACTTGTAGTTGCAGCTCAGGAAACCTGGATCAGCTCCTCTGTCCTGCCTCCTGCCTTGCCTTCCCACTCTGTTAGGGCAGGAAGCTCTCTGGAGTGGGGCTGTACCTTTCTGGGTGAGTGTGCCACAGTTTTGCGAATGGACTCCTGGCCCTTGTGGCTGCTGCCCTGCTACCAAGCAATGCCATCCCTGATGGGTTCTGGAAAGGTTCCTCCTGGCTCTCTTGCAGCCAGTTGGCCAGGAGCAATGTTCCTGCCTCTGTGTTGCCTGGGTGGGTGGCACATGTCCATCAGTGCCAGCAGCGCACAGCCCAAAATGGCAGAGGGAAAGGCACAACAAGAAATTTCCCATTTTCCCTCCTGCAAGGCTGAGGGTGCAAAGCCTACAATTTGTACTTGTTTTCTGTTTTTTTCCACTGCCTGATTATTGCCAAGAATTTCATATAGACACAGCAATTTAGTTAGATTGATGGCCCTTGTCTCCCTAGTGACAAATGCAATGCCTGCCAGACACTTGGCTCTAAACTGTCTTTACAATCATTCTGCTTTTTTTTAAAGTTTAAATGCCCGCTAGAGAAAAACTTAGTTTGTCATTTAGATTGGCCTTGGCTAAATTAGTTCATTCCTGAGCAACTGTATGACACAAAAGGAGTACACAAGTGTGGAAGGCATGGGGGCTTCTCATAAAGAGCAGGTACAGGGTGGATTTACATTCACATAAAGAAAAACCATTAGAGAAGAATTTGGGGCCGGAAGATAATGTTGGAAAGCAGATATATACCCAGCAAGCATGTCATGAGAGTCCAGGCTGCATCACAAGGACAGTGAAAGATGGGATGGTGTCAGTGAACAAGGGTCTTCCTGCAGGCACCAGGAGCAGTCAGAGTGTCTCTCTGAGGTGCTGCATGAGCAGAAGGGTCTTATGAAGCTGCACAGTTTGCAGAGGAACCTTCTCCTTGATTTAAGACCACCAGTGTACAAACCACTTGTGGGAGCAGGAGCAGTGTCTGACCACCCAGGCTTTGTTAACAACGTACAGGAAAAGGAATACCTGTCTTAGATCATGTAGTATCAACTGAATGCTTGAAGGACCTTCCTGCCTTAGTCAGAAATATTAACTGCTGGTGCCTCAGAAGAAATTTTATTTGAGATCCCTGATTTTATACTGAGTAAAAGTGCATGTGGGGACCAGAGATCCATGGTAAGAAATGTTAACACAGATGCTTCATAGGGTTAGATCTCAGCTTAAGAGCGGAGACAACACATACTGCCAGCGCAAGGAGACTGGTTTGTAGCTGCTCTTTGCTCCTTGATCCTTGTGAAAGCACAGATCCCTGACATTAACTTCTTGAAGGCTTTTACCTGCAGCCTGATGCCCACAGGGCTCCCATCTCCCTCCTGCTGTGGACAGAGCTGGGCAGTGTGTACTGGAGTGTTCTGAACCCTGTTAGTTGCATGGAGCATCTTCTGCACGGGTTTTGCTGCATAAGAAGATTGAGCTACAGTCCATGTGGAGTGTTCCCTCTTGAAATCTGTCATGTCAGACCAGTTTCTACCTCCCAAGAATGGCTCATCTGAAGTGAATGAGCTGGTTTCGGCCAAGCCTTTGAGGAGCAAGATCAAAGTCTATACCTTAAATAAAAACAAAACTAGAAGTTTCCCTGGAGGGTTGAAAATATTTGTTACTACGAAAAGCATTGCAGTGTGTCAACTTCCAATTCCTTTTATTTTCATGCAACTTTAAAAAACCCTAGCTCTACACATTCAAAAATACACTTCAAGAATTAATCTCTTCTTAGCTGACACTTTAAATGTCAACTCTGAGCCTAGAGTAAATTTTCACAGGCAAGTTATAAAAACTCTGAAAACAGGATTTAATAATGGTAATGCTGACAAAGCCTCAGCCACAGCAAAGCTGGTAGGTGCTTCTGTGTGTACCCACCAAACAGGCAGGCTGGGAAACAGATGAGGGAGAGCTAATTTATTGTTATTAGCTGGGTGCACTTCTGAAAGCTTCGTAATTCAGAGACCTTCCTTTTCAGACTGATAAAAGTTTGGATCTAGAGGCAGATTAATGATTCTAATTTCTCCACCTGTGTTGTTTCATTAGACCTGCTATGGCAAACTGGTGGTGTTGTTAATGGGCCCCGTGCACCTATTTCTCTATGCGCCACATGCAGAATGTGCTCCATCATACCCCTCAGAGTAACTTGATTAAAAATACCAAAACTGAGCCTGATGTGCCTGTTAGTAGAGCAGAAATGAAAAATATCTGGCAGGAACCGAGCACGGAGCAAACAAGAATTTACTTAGACTGGGGGAGAAAGTACGCCCTGATTTAGCGCTCAGCCAGGTCTATGTTTTATGCATGTGCATATAGAAAGGAAAAATTCATTGATTTGCTTCACAACTAGTTTATGTCTTGATGGAGCAAAGCGTGTAAGTGCCTGCTTAAGTCTATTCCCATTCAATGAAGTGTTTAAGCAGCTGCCTATGTCCCACTGATACTAATGTAAGATTTAAATGCCTACTTAGAGTGAAATGTTCTCAGAAGCTTTGTTGTGCTGAGGCTTGATGTGTGCTGCTGTATTCTGGACACGGTTGGGCACGCAGACTGAGGATGCAGGAATGAAGACCAGAGTGGTCATTACCTTGTCTCCACATGATGGCTTGCTCGGACTTTCTCCAGATAAAACTTTGGGGACATTTTAAAGTCTTATCAGCAAATATACACAGGGATTTATTTTTAAGTCTTTCTCAAGTTCTCAACCATGTGATTAGTTCATCCCCAGAACTAGCAGAAATTTGCATGATAAAAACCAATATAGGAACAGTTTCCATCACAGTGATGGGTGTGAGAAAGCCAGCACCACACACTCTGAGGTTATCCAAATCTCTCCTCTTTTATCTTTTTCTTCTGAAATGGTCTGGGAAGGGATTTTTCTCATAGTTACTTGATCTTCAGAATGTTTTTTGCAGCTCATTGCTGTATTTAAGGTAGTGCTGCAGGGCACTGTGGGTGGGAGAGAAGGGGCCTCATGGGCCACTCCTGCTTGGGCATATAGCACCCTCTGGTCTGATGTGACTGAGGTGATAGCAAGGGAAGGTCTAAAAATATTTGGCATCATATTTGTGACACTTCCTTTTTTGGGAAGGAGGCCATGGCAAGCCCCTGGGACAACTTGCCACCCCACAACCAACGGTGTTTTGAAGAAGGCAATGAGTCTGCAGGTAGCATCAGGGAATTTATGCAAAATTATCAATCCCCTCCCCAAAAAACAGTAAAAAAAAATGGAGTGATAATTTTGAGGATCTAAATCTCCTATTATTTTTGCTCACAATGTCTATGAATAAAAACTGGATGATTTTGCAATGTTAAGTTCACTCCTCCGGCTCAGACGGGACATGCAGGGCTCAGTCCTGCTTGGGGCACACCACAGTGTTATCCCTAGGAACAGGCAGCTCAGCAGACGCAGCACCTCCAAGGGTTTGACCTGCACAATGATAGAACTAGAAAGTTTAGAACTGATGACGAAACCTTGTTGCTTTTTCAAGCTTTGTAACAGCTTTGGAAAAGGTTCTTGCTTTTGCTTTCTCCCATGCAATCGGCACAGGGATTAAAATTTACTGTGACTGCTATTTCCAGAGAAGGGTTGGGAGCTGAACTGAGGTTTCCTTTTTCCAAGTACTTTTTAGTGTTGACAGTGTGGAAGAGTCATCTGTGACAATTTTGTTTTTTCTGTCAGTGCAGCTTCCTACATGGGATTTATTTTTACAGGCAGGATCCTTCAGAATATTTCTCTTTTTTTCAATTCCATTTTCATTTAGCAAAGTAGGTTCTGTGGGTTGTCCCCACTCAGACATTTTTATACCCTCTAGAAAGCTGAGTTTCCGTACTTATTATGGACATGAATCGCCATCTTCTTCTGGGCTTTGCAACAGAATTATTTTGAATCCATATTAGTATTGTGGATTTCAATAGGAATTTTGCCTTGGTCATTGCCAATGTCGGTCTACACAGAGATTTGAATTGCACACAACAATGTGTGTTTTTTTCTGAGGTGTGATATCTGTGGATTACTGGCCTATGAAATTCGTTTGTCAGATAAAACATCATCTCTTCTCTTCCTTCTGGTCATCTTTCTTTCTTGTTTTTATGTTTATTTTCCGTATCTCATGTTATGTTAAAATTATGTAAATAAGTTGAAGCAAGGATCATCATGTTTTATTAGGAATATTGCAAGCCATTTCTGAATAGAACATATGTACATATGCAAATCTTTACTATTTAGGGAAAGGAATAGCTGTGTAATAGAAACTCTAAGCATTCAGCTGTCCATGGGCTCATTAGGCCTCTGTGCTTCCTTGGAGTCAAATTAAATGGTGAACACCATGGAGTCCTTATATCACATAACAAAGTTTTCCACGGGGCATGGGATTACACAGTCACTGTGCCATGTATAGTACAAGGCTGTGGTGTGGATTTTGCAATGTCTGCCATTATATTTCACATACTAAGCAAATAAAAACATGTATTTCCATAGAAACCATAACGTGTGCTGAATACTGCCCTTAAGTATGCAAATATATCTTCTAATATAATCAAATGGGGCTGTTACTATATTCTAAAGAAGAATTTGGTGCCATATGCTGATACATAAATCTCAATCAATTACATATATCCCAATATCTGCATTTTAACTACTATTTCTGCCTTTGAATGGTGCCTGGCAATGTCTACACAACATGACTCAGTGAGCACCCATGGCATGGGCTGACTGGACACCAGGATCCAGACTAAAGGACCTTCAAGGTAGGGGGCACAAGTCTAGCACAGTCCCAGTCCCAGGGGTACCCTACCCTGAGGAACCTGGGTTGCTTAAAATTAAAGATTTAAAAAGAGGTGTCACTGCACAGCCTCTAATAGTCACAGGATTAAACAGCTAATGAGAAAAGTGGAGGGACTAGCAATGTCTGCTGCAATGTAGTCTGTTGACTCTGTTATTCCCAGGCAGATCTCTAATTTTAACTCATCATCACATCTTATCCTTTCCCTCATCATCACATCTTATCTTTTCCCTCACAGAACAAGTGCAGTTGCCATGTGCCTTCTCTGAAACCCTGCAGGTGGAAATGGGAGACTAATGCATTCTTCTTCCCAAGGGCAAAATAATTCAGGTTTAACCAAAATGAGAACAATTACCATTAGATGAAACAATTAAAGAAAAAAAATGTTTGAGTACACTTGAAACTTTTTGTTTGTCTTGGAATGAAAAGCTCTGATTCACTGCAAACAATTTAATGATTTTCTTTCCTTAAAAATTCAGGTCAGATTTTAGAAGAAAATAAAAGCTATTCTTTCAAATGAAGCATCTGATAGAGGTTTGAAAGTGTTAAGACAAAATGCTCTAAGCTTCCAAAAATTTTGTATTTTTAAAATTGACAAAATGTAATATTTTCCCCTATTTTATTCTTCTCCCCCTCCCTGTTCTTTTCGGCTGTAATTTCCCCTTTGAAGTACACCTTGTGCTGAGATTTTAATATAAGTAAGGTCACTATCCAAAAGGTAATTTTTGCTGTGTGCAAAAGGCTAAAACACTAGAAAATCCCAGAAGGAAGCATGGCAATAGGTGGATGCTTCTCCTTAATAATCATACTGATATTTCCAAGCATTTAATTATCAGTTTGATGGGGAACAAAATGAGGATAAAAGTAAATTAGATGCTGTTTGTTGGAGAACATGTAGTCTTCGCTTCAAGAATTTGGGTAAGATTGTGGTGAAGTTTACTTATTAATTTCTAAAAACATTAATTCAGTTTTAAACTGATGTTTGGGTTAAAAAACCTTGAATTTTTTAGCATGTTTCAGTTCCAAATCTCCCGTTTGAAGGCAAATTAATAATTAATGGCAGTGAGCAAGCACAGCATGTGAAAGCACTGCCCCAAATTACAGCTTGAAAGTCACTTTCTTTTAATGCACCACTGGTCACGCTGCTGCATCACTTTTGGGGGTTCAAAGACCCCTTATCCTTCTGCAGGACACTGAAATGTTTAATGAATCCCTTACATGAATTCTTAGAAAATGAACCATCAGCATATAGACTGGCTGCTGGCTCTTTGCATGCCATTTTCTGTGTTATTCTGGCTTTTAATAACTATTATAAAATTCAGTACTTCAGGTTCAACTTCACAGAGCATATTCCAGGACAGCTGGGCTTTCTTTTCATTGTAAATAGTCCTGCAAGAGGCTCTGCAGAGTGCTAAAACTGAAAAAATCAATATGTATTCTAATAGACAGGAACAAATTGGGTCTTAAAGTGTAAATAGGGCTGTGTAAAATACAATAAGGTAAATTTAACTAGTGAACTGTATTAACTGTGGTGATTATTCTGCATTCAGGGAGGATAATTTATGTAATGATCGTCAGAGCCGTTGGACTTTCCACCGCAGATCTTGAAGGTCATGGGCTGAGCTGGGAGGCGAACCTTTCCAAAGGTAAAGAAAATCTTTTCAATTAGATTGAACCTCATTATTATTTTCCAAGCTGTCTCACCTCCATTACACAGCTGAATTCTGTCTGATTCTGAAGTCTGTAGTCCCGAAGCAGACCTGGCGCTGGCTCAGTCCCTTGGGCCAGCAGCCCCATCACTGTGCAGGAGCTGCAGCCACGGAACCACCAACCATGATTTGTCCACTTCCTCAGCTCAGGGCTTGTTTTCTCCAGAGCAGATGTGGGAGAAGAAAGAGTTTGGGAATGCAGCTTCCTTCCTCTGGGCTGCGGTTGCCAAAAAGGCTGGGATTTTATACTAATAAATAACAAGCAAATGCAATTCCAAAGTAGCTGGTTCCTGATTAGAAATGCTCTTTTAAAGGAGAGTGGCTTTGGATGAAGTTTTGAAGTCTAAAGTGAATAATTTTGACTTACTCATTTCTCTATTGTGTCAAAATACTTTATTTCATAATGGCTCGGAGCTGTTTCACCTGGACTTTGATATAGTAGAATATTAACTGTGATAATAGGATAAGTACTAGACTACAGCTGTTTTCATGTTATTGGAACAGAAGTTAGTGCTGTGTCAGAACTACATGATCCAGTATTAATGAAAAGAAATGGTCCCATGTTCCCAAAACAAATAAAACCAAAACCTATGTTTACAGGAAAATTGCTGGTTGTGTTGTGGTTTTTTTCCTCCATTTAGAATGAAAACAAGTCTCAAGATTTTCTTCAGAGCTGAAAACCTCATCAGTATCCCTAGTGATTGCCACATTCACTGGTTCAGCTGCGAAGCTGTTAGATCAAGTTTTCAAACCCAGAGCATCTTTCCAAGACTCAGAGCCAGATTCAACTCTTAAGATGGCTTTTGGGGGCTTTCACCCAGGGCTCTTTGTTAATTTGTGGTACTCACAGCTCTCTGACTGTGTGATTGACATGTAATACAAGCAAAAAGGTAAGCTGGTGGAGAGAAACCTTTTTGCAATAGGGAAGAAAAAATTGTGTTACCAGTATGGCTAGTATGGATAGATACCCCAATAATTTTTAAATAATAAACATCAGCAGAGGTAGAGGGAGGAAATGTGCCTTATAAAATAAGCAAATCAAGAAAATTAGACAGTCAATGACCCCAAAAAGGAAACAGCAGATCCACTCTCAAATAGTCCTAGGAGTAATCCCAGGGGTTTTCAAAATTATGCCCTCATTGCTGCAAATGCAATATGGCCTAAATAACTTGTTGATCTTTAAAAAAATATTTTAATTAAAATAAATTGTTCAAATAATACTTCTGAAATTAATTAGCTAATTTCTGTGTAAAGATCTGAAGGAATTTCTATATTTAAATGACATACGCTTTATGAGGAATGTCTTTTTTGTTTTGAAATAGTCTTTAGCATTAGTGCTTAACAAAATAAGGGCAGCTAAAGGGATTTCTAATTGATGAATCTGACTGCATTTTAGTCATGGCCATTAGACTAATGAAAATCCAGTGTGACCAATACTTTGCAACTGATTTTGATCATAAGCTGTTTCCATTGCCAGCTCTGTAACACCATCCTGGCAACCTGTCCAGTTGCATTTCAATAATTTCTGCTTTTTTGCCTATTGTCCTGTTCAACCTCACCATATTGCAGTGTTATTTATAAGTATTTTCTTATGAGGAGAAAAAGTTATGCAGGGTCATTGGTGTGTCTGGTGGGAGGTGGCATCACTCACCCAAACCGCTGGGGAGAGTCTGATCCAGAGAGGTTTCGTGATGCACCTTCCATGTTCTGAATTTCTGCTTGTTTGTACCTCAGACTCTGTTAACAAACTCTCATGGGATCTCTGAAGGTTGCAAACAGGGCCACCTGTTACTAATGAAAAGCATGAGGACAGTCAATGAAAACTAAAGAAAACTGAAAGTAGAAGCTGAAGGGAGCTGAACACCTGAGTTCAGAAACCAACATGGGATGTACAGGACCCAGTGGCCTAAGGGTGATTTTATTCCTTTTAAAACTGATTAAAGGTGAAAACAAATATTCATTTTCCAGTTAAAATGTTAACTCAAATCTATTTATTTTAAATCATATTTTGCATTCCTTCAACATATTAGTGCCCTCACGTGTGGCACAAAAAATGCCACATTTCAGTGTCCTTGGGCATCAGGACCAACCCCCTGGCTTGGTACAGAGCTCCTATTACAATGTTTTTTTTAATTACTTGAGCAAAAGCAGAAGGATCCAGACAGATTTTAAGCCCTACAGGATCTTCAGAACCCTCAAGGAGAGAAAAGCAGCATTGTGGGGAGTCTTCTGCAGATAACTGAAGGATCTTGGCAAAACAGAGATGCTTTAATAACAGATGGTGAGGAATAGGTTTAGCCAGTTCTCTTTCCATCATTTTTCAGTGCAGAAGTTCCCCCCACATGACATCCTGTGCTGTCGTCTCAGATCTATTATTAAACAGCCCTTGTAGTGTGTATGCTCCAGTCCCTTCCTTGGGAGATAGTCTCATGGGATCAGGATTTGATTCCTATGTTGGTGTGTCTGTCTGAGCCATCCCACCTCTGATGGGTTCACAAGGTGGAAACATTTGATTTTTCTCCCAGCACAGCTAAAGGTCCAATCCAAACCAGCACAGAAATGCAGGAACATGGAGGTGTAGTCATTGTATATCAGGCTCTACATCTGCTTCTCCTTCTTTATGAGACCAAGGTACTCTGTAAAAGTGGTTGTTCTGTGGCACTGGGATTCTCTTCTCTTTATCTGCATTTAATGAAAGCGAACATGAAGGAGAAGGGTGATAACAGAAGGATGACAGTGATACTCTTCCTCTGGGCACAAGCTCCAAGATACAGCATGACCCCTCATGGCTCCATGTGCTATTGATTGAGAGAAAAAACCAACTAAAATCCTGCATTTGAAAAGAGTATTCTTGTAATGGCACAACACAATATCACAAACCAGTGATAGTTGGAAAGAAAAATTCTCCTGGCAATGGGTATGGGGGCCATCATTTGTGCCAGGACTTTCACTTCTGCTCTGCACTGGAATTCCCTGAAATTCCAAATCTTTATGAAGATATTTGGGCTTAAAATGGCTGAGGAACATTGAAAGTGAGCAGGAACTAGCTCACGGTCAGTTAGATGCCCTGGGAAGAAAATAATCTCTTTTTAATTTGCAGCACACTCCCTCAGCTCTTGCAGTTTCAGACAGGTTTACAGGACAGTCTAAACTCTACAGCAAGGCATTACACATAGTAAAATTCTGCCCATTAAAATGACATTAAAATGCAATATAGGGAAGCACTACAGCAACTAATAACACACAGGACACACCTCTGGCCTTTCAGTCCCAGCCCAAAGGCCAAAGAAGCAGAGTCGATCCTGAAGTCTCTAGGAATGATGGCATCCTGCATCCAAGCCGAGTGACTTGAACTGTAGCCATGCCCTGTTCTGCCAGAGTTAAGTCTGTGTCCAAGTATTGGAACAAATCCAAGTGTTTTGTCCCAGCAATGATTGAAGGAGGGTTTTTTTCCCACGGTCTTCTATTTTCTTGTTCTGAACCTTGAAAGGAAGTGCACCAGCTTGAGCTGGAAAGGACATAATAATGCCTTAGCACTGGTACAAAATAGCCCATGTACTGCTCTGAATGGTAATGTGGCCCTTTCTGAATGCCTGAGTACAGAAAGGTGATCCAGGTGATGCTCCACAACTCTGCCAGGCAGGCAGTTATGGGCAGCAAGCAAAGCCTAGGCTGTGGGAGCTGTGAAATTCCACTTCCAGAGGAGTCTGAGAAAAGCAGGTTTAAAAATAAGCAATCAAGCTGGTTTGCTTTGTTAATGACTCAGTGATTCACCCAAGATAGCACATTTCAGCTTTGAAGGGCTTTACTCTTGGGAGTAGCTTTCTTTGGAATCCATTGTTTTGAATGAAAATGGGAAACGCATCTAAAACCAGTACCAATGAGACTGTACCCACTGAGTCTAACTTATTTTATTCACCTTATTTCCCCCCTTTCCTCCTCTTCCTCCTCAGTCGTAGAACTACTCAGTCACTAATAGCTCCCTGCCAGGGGAAGCAGACCTTTTGCTCTTGTCTGACCTTTTAAATTGCTGACCAACACCCCTCTGCACTACCTGCTTTGGCTGGGAAACAGAGATCAAGTGATCTCCCAGCCCTATGTAATGTTATTAAACTGGTGCTTCGAGTTGCAGTCAGGGAAGTTTCACCGTGGCTTTTCTCCCACAGCTACAACAGAAAAAAGAAGGACCAGAGAGAATGAGCATGCAACATCCCAAATTACTAGTGAGAGCTACAATCCACGTGAGGATAGCATACAAAAATCCAAATAGCAGACTTTGGGAAAATACACTAAATTCCCATGTTTGCCCTTGGCCGTTGTGAATAATGCTGGGCAGAACTCCTGGCCAGCCTGTGCCTCTATTCTCTAGCCACAAGTGGTGTGTTCTCATGTGCCTCATGCACGACTTCCCTTTCACCAGGTACGAAATTCCCATCAAGAGGAATGGGGAAAGGGATTTTGGATTTCTCCATACATGCAAGACTGTGATAAGGAGGAAGGCGGTAAAGCAGAGGCAGTCTCTTAACAGGAGCAGGTGGTCCAGCTAGGACAAGGAGCCATGTTTTCAGAGCTGCATCCCCTTCTGAGCTCAAGATATAGCTCCAAAGTAAAACTGGACTCAGTAGAGGAACAATGTGGGAATAAAGGCTCATTTAAGGTAGGTTTTGCTTCTACTTTTATTCTCTTTGCAGTGCTCAGCCCACGCAGTCCTACATTGGTAAGATTTCAGAGCTGAAAAAGAGCTCGTGTTGTCTCTTTTCCCAGCTCTTGGAAATGATGTTGACCAAGATGTTACCTCTCCTTAGAGGTCTTGTCCTGTCCTGTTTACATAATTACACTCCTGCGGTTACAACACAGGAGTCAAGGGACTTCACTCTTGAACTCTCATGATAAGCAGCTAAACCTCAGTGGATCCTGAAGGCCCTCAGTTGGATCTGTTGTGCAAAAATCCAGGGAGCCAGCAGCGTCTAGGGCTGATCTGTTTGACCAGTGTCACGGTCGCACATAATTTCATATTCGCTTTTTAAATCATCTCCCAAGTTTCTGCTCACAGGGATCTCACCCTGTGATAATGGAGGAAATGGAGAGTTTCACAGAGGAACAGGGATGCACTAAATAACCCCTGCCAATAGCAGACTAGTTCACTGCCAGCTCCAGATGGGTTTTTTAATCAAGCATCGCAATATTGATGGCCTCTGCTCAAGCTCTTTCACTAATTGCCTTTCAACATGAACTCAGCAAAAGGTATGATAAATCCAAATTTCCACCAAACATAAGGCTGGAATGAAGATATATTTTGCCCATGAACAGGCAAAAAACAGAAAACAGGGAATCTTGACACTTAGGGCTTTCTTTTGAAGATATTTTCATCTGAATTCTCTGGGTCTTGAAATGCAAAATTTAACATCTTTTGCTTTACCTCATTTAAAAGAAGCTGCCAAGCCCTTACATCCTTACCCACAGTTTTAAGGCAGTCTTTAACTCTTCCAGAGGAGCTGTGTTAAGTATTCAGTGCTCTCTGCTCATTTCCATTATGTTTAGTAAGCAGTTAGTATTATTAGGTTGCTGCTATTTCTCATACTACAATATGTGCTATGCAAGTTCTCAGATCTTCAGCACTCATCTACAGAAATATCTAACCAGTTTCAGTTTCTGGAATTTGTGTTTAAATTGGTATTGAAGAGGGATTATTAGCAGAAATATGAACATAGCTGTAAACTCGTGAGATGTGTTCAAGCATTACAGAAAGCTTGGAACCTGCCAGAAGACCTTTACCAACTTTACCTGCTGTTTCTAATAGGAAATACGCATCAAAAAACAACCAACAGATGAAAAGGAGGAGATGTTTCAGCTGACATTTTTTACCAGCTGAGTTAACTCCGTTCTGTTCTCTAACTGTGAAGAAGATGACACCTTTCTCAATTATATGCTTTATTCTGTGTTCCCGAGGGTTATCACTAATCCACTCTGTTCTTGGAGATTTTCTGAGCTTGGACTCTGCTGTAAATTGGAATGAACAAAGTTAACTCTTTTTTATATCCATTTATTTCTCTTTATTGTTTACTTTCACTCAGAGGCCTTTTCATGCCCTCTCTCCATTGCCTGCAACATTTTCAGCCTTACAAGGGAAGAGTAAGGAAAGCCCTTCTCTTTCAGCAGCTGTACCTCATTGCGTGATTTCAAAGCTAAAACTGGTGGAGTGCTGAAGGGTTGGACAGACACAGACCTTCAAGAGGGTCAGGGCAAGGTTTGGGGTAGATGATGTCTGCTGCCCATGGGGAGATGGAGGAGGATGAACTGGCAAGGCATTAATGAAAAGTGCTGCCTTGTGACAGCTCCTTGGATTGAGAAAGGCTCATTCGCAGCCCCTTCCCTGGAGAGATGGCACAGGAGAAAACACATGATGATCACCAGTCAATGGCCCTGAAAGTGCCAGTTGGAGCAAGAAACAGGGAAGGCATCTGATAGCAAAGAAGGTGAAGATGGGCACTGCTGAGATGTGTTTGCAGAGGGGGAGCCATCCTGATTTTGTGTCTGAAGCTTGTTCAGAGACAGTCCTGACTGCATTCAGGCTGGAGGAGGATTGCAGGGAGATGCCTCAGGATATGAGGGACGACATGTGTCAGGCCCTCCCAGGGCTGTGCAGAGACTGTCACCTGCTGTGCTGATCATCAGCCCCCTCACACCAAACGAATGGAAGGAGGCAGATCTGGTGCTGTGGAGGTGTCTGCCACATCTAAACATTCAACAAGTCACTGTCCAACTGTGCCCACCCATGTTGCCCCTTTCAGTGCTTGGACTCATCCAGAGCATCCCTCTTTGCAAACTGTGCTGTGCTCTGGGCGATCTGCCCAGCTGGCCTGGGGTCTGGCTACTTAACCGCATTAAGGGACAGTAATTTCCTGGTGAGACAGCCAACAATCTCCCGCATTTCAAATTTTCTGTTTAATTTCATTTTCTCTTTGAATTAATGTTGTTTCCTCTATGCCTGTCTCAAAGCAATCTCTCTCCCGCAGAGTCTCCCAGGGTTTTCTGCCTCGAGCAGGCTGACAGTGGCTCTGCAGCTTTTGGTGGGACATCAGGTCCTTGGGCGATGCTTCCAGCAGAAGCGTGCAGAGGTGATGGGCATCTGCCTCCATCCCTCTCCTTGCTGATCCTGGAGAGTCAGAGCATCAGGTGCTTGGCTTTCACTGTGCACGGGGAGGGAGGTTTTGACATGGATCTTGGACACATTTAACTCTGCTGAGCACCAGAGAGGTACACACTCCTTCCCAGCGTGTCCACGTCATGCTCTGAGAGGATGGCAACTCTTGTTTCCCAAAGGTTCCCAGGTGTCCCCCAGAGTGGTGGTGGGACAGACAGGTCCTGACTCATTTGGGTAGAAGCTGTCAGTTAATACCTCAAGGTGAATGGTTGTATCTTTGCTCTCCTTTGTTAAACAAACAAGTGCCACTTTTTTCCAATTTCTAGAAAACCCCGGTGTTAACTCATCTTTGTAAACAGCCATTGAGACGTTTGACTACAACAAAAGCAGTCTCACAAGGTATTTGCCTGTTTGCATCAAACCCTATGGGGGGCTGTAATTGTCATTTTGCAGAAACCACTCAAACAGCTCCTCAAGGGTGAGAATGCAGAGCTAATAGGGCTCTCAAAGAGGGCCAATTCATTGATATTACTGCAAGTCTCAGAGGTCAGCCTTCCAATGCACTCGACACTCCATGGCACAACTAAAATTGCTGCGTCTCCTGCAGGTATTTTCCATTTGAATTTACCAGCAGACCAAAGTGAGGAAAAACTGAATGTACGAAACAGTAGAAGGGTTATGCAGTGCAGTGACATTTGCTCAGCTCTGTGAGCAGGGAAATAAACTTTCCAGCAAACAATTTTAAGCACGTCTTTGTGTTTAGGACTAACGGGTTTATATGGAATGAGTCATGGTGCCATATTCTGTTTTTAAGCACAGTGAGGCATCCAGCATAAGCCTTTCTGAAGGTATATCACAGACCTGCCTGCAGAAATCAACCCATAGATTAGCAGGGTGGTCACCTATGGCTTGCACAGCCTCCCACCTTCCAGGCACTGAGCAGTCTGGGAGGGCAACTGCCATGCCAAGGGATGGGGTACATCCCATGTCCATGTGAGGGGCAATGCCAGCCTGATGGACATGAGTGTGAATCCTGCAGGGACAAATGTCTTCAAGTAGCTGAATTGCAAAGCATCAGGTTCCCTTCTTTTGAGTTAATTCTTCAATTCATGACAAATGCCACAGAGTGGAACAGTCAGCTTTAGAAGTGTGAGTGGGCCAAGTTCCCAGAGGCTTAGGCAAGGCACCCTCACCTATGTCCCCTCCCAGTTTGTCCACTAACTCGATGTCTGGTTAAACTTACTGAGACAAAGACTGCCTAAATCATCTTGGGATTTTCTTCAACTGATTCAGCCAAATTGAAACCTGCAGTAAAAAGCTTATCCAACAAAAATAATGGCAAGATAGGTTTGTAGATGCTGCAATACTGTGTTTGAACAAAGTGCAACCTTGATTTTCGTTTTGAAACAACTTTCATCCTTCAAGTCCATGTAATATATCACCTCAGTCTTCTCCATGAAAAGATCTTTTCGAAAGGATTTATTTTTAGTGAAAATGTATTAACTCTCTTGCCCTGAGCTGACTTCTGCTTTCAGCTTGACAAGCCAAAAACATTTTCATTTGGATAAAAACTTGGAAAATGCCAGGGGATGGAGAACGACTTCCTGGCTCTTCACAATGGGAATCACTTCGTCCACTGATTTCCTGCCCTGCAAGTACAGGCTGAGTCATGCTGAGGTCCAACTCCCATAGTGGAGGGTGGCAAAGTACCAGGAGGAGATTAGAAGAATTAAAATGGATGTGAATTGATCAAGTAAAAGTTAGGAAAATCCCAAATGCTTCTGCATTTGTAGCAAGTACCAGCTGCTCATGTGTTGTGCCCACCTCCCTGAGAGAAGCATTTAAAGATGCAGTAAGGATTTTTTGTTAGTAAGAGTCATCACAAAGTCTTGGATGAGCAACTGGAAGGTTGGTCTGTCCTTCCCATTGCAGCTGGTTCAGGCAGATGCTCCCAGGAGCCCCAGGTACTCGCTGGTTTCGATAGGCTACCTGGTGCCATCGCATTGGTATTTTCTCCTCCACACACAAGCAGCAATGAATCACGAAGCTTATTATTTCTTATCTAAGTTTCACCTCGAGGGAATTCAAATGAAATACAGGCGCGGAGGAAAGCCGGCTCACTGCTGTGGGCGGATGTCAATACCTTAACATCAATTTGGAAAGATGAGCTCCCCCAGATTTAAATCTTTCCTAAGCTCAGCCCATCCCTTGAGGCAGGGTATACAGAAAATACACAAAACTGAGGCTTCTTTCTTTGCAATAGAAACATAAAAAAGTCCTTTTTTTTCTTAATAGATAACCTGATGTTTCAAACTGGAGAGCCCAATCAACCAACACCAAGCTCAGGGGAGCTCTTCCTCTCACTTCTTTCCCATACAAGTACTCCTTTGTGAGGCTCAGGTCCTACAGCTGTGTAAAATGTGCCAATATGATGTCTAGTTATATCAATAATTAATTACATATAGAATCCTTTTCAGCTTGACATTCAATCTTGTCTCTAGGCTAAAACTTATGGTAACATATCAAATGCTTTATCATTTTCCAAAAGCCCAACAGCAAAGGGATTTTTGACTGCTCAGGGAATTACTCAGACCTAACTGCAGTGATGGCACAAGAGCAAAATAGAGCAGTTCCTTTCCTCTGGATGTTTTCTAACATCTTTCCAAAAGAGCACAGAGTCTGGCAAGACCTGGTGTTCAGCTCAGAAGTGGCCAGGGAAGATTTATGTGCAATATGTCTGAGTACATCCCACAAACAAGGAATGTGCTTTAGTCTAGGACTTAGCTAGGGACCTTTGAAAGAACAACTAGCCAAAGGAAATGCTCAGTTTTTTCACCTGTTCAGGGCTTAGTCACATTCTCAAATATTTTGGAGCCTGTGGGATCTTGGAAATGCTCTCCTGAACTTTTAGCTTGTTCTTGCCTGCTTCATTATGTCATGTTACCCAAAAGAGTTTCTGATAGACTGAAATGAAGAGAATAGTGCTGGTGCAAGTAAAGACTGAGCAAATGCCAGGCCTAAGAATCAACCAATTTTTGTTGCATCATCTCCATCTTTAACAGAGTTGTCTCAAAATACTGCACTGAGCACCTGCCTCTCACAACCACTGTGAAGATTACCTAAAGTTGGAGCAAGGCCTTGAAGACAAATCATATGTAGGAAGGCTAACTATCATTAATGTGTTACTAATAAGGTTATTTTAAACTCAAAGTAGGTTACTGAAGGAGTTTCATAAAAAGCCCCTGCAAAACACAGTATTTAGAATGATGTTAGCTGAGAACAAAGGAATAACAGTCTCAAATGAAAGGGGTAGACCAAGAACTAGGCAGTGCCTTTTAATGGGGCCTTTGCAGCAGCTACCACAACCCAGTGCAGTGATGAGCCCAGTCCTGCACCCATCAGAGCCCTGCCCTGTCCTATCTCCCCTTTCCAGTCCCAATTGCCCCTCCAAAACTCACCATATTTGAGCACGTCCCAAAGACCATGGTGGATCTCACTGCCTTTTTGGCTCTGTGCCCTTCTGAGGAGGGGACAAAAGCTGTGAAGCCCAAGATGATGCACCGTGTGGTTTCTATACAAAAAGGAGTGGGGAAAGGGGTTTAGTTGCACTTCAAAAGTTTTATGCAAGATTGAATCCTTAGTCATGGTGCTATCACAGAGGGCAGTGCCACCAGAGCCAGACAGAGCTTGGATTTTCTCCCTTCCCCTGTGCAAGGTGGATTGGGCAGCTGCTCAGATGCTTCCTAAAGGCTGCTGTCACTGATCCCTGGAATTAGGAGTGTAGGTGTCCCAAGCCTAGTGACTCCATGGGTTTTCAGGCACCAGCTCATGGCCTCCGAGCCACACAACCCAGGCACCTCACCTGACCCATGTATCATCACTTTTACATATTAAAGATTTGGAATCCTGACAAATGGGGATGAAGGTTAAGCCAGCTTGGTTGTTTCTAAAATCCAGTGCATGAAAAGCACTGAGTGGGTACACAGCTAAGCTACACAGAATGTTCTCCTTTTGTCTACGTGCCTTTCTTGAATGGGGGAGATTTGGTCAGTGGTGGAGGGGGAGCAGCAGTGAGGTACAGACCCTTGATGTGAGTCCAGAATCATCACGGCCACGAGGAATGACAAAACTAGCTCATAAACTAAACTCCCCTTAATGACAAAATAAGCCAGAAATGTGCACACAGGGTTAAAAAACAACCAAAGCAAAATGACCCTGGTACACTTTACTAGATAAGTTTACACTGAATTGCAGCTATGGTTATCCATGAGTTTGTACTGGATTTTACATGAGATTGCAGGGCATGTGCTAATACAGAAGTTATTTTGCATGTCAAAGAGCCACAATTACCTTTGCTGATGAATCTTCAATCTCCACCCCACAGGCTGTGGGTCCCCGAGGTGTCTCAAGGTCCCAAATGGTTTGTACACCCACAAAACTCCTTCTGTCCCGAGCAAGCAGCTCATCCTGGGATAATTTCTGGAGCTATTAGCAAAGAGCACAGATGAGGTACATTACTGATGTAATGATAATAAATGGAGTCTTTCACTAATCCACATGGTGAAACGAGCCACTGCACTTCCACAAAATAAGCCAGATGTTGATGGTATGATTTAAAACTGGTAAAAAGTACAAGCATTTCAGTTCATCCTGGGTTTTCAAAAGGACACACTTGCAGGAGAAGGGACCTTTTCCCCTAATTCTCCATTCATAAAGCTACCTGATACCTCATGGGCAACCTGGGCTAATGTTGTAACTAAACTGTACTAGACCAGGGCAGCTGGAAATGAAGGCTGGTGCTGGATGAGCTGATAGATAGCACAAAAATGTGTCTGCAATGTGCAGACCTGGCTGGAAAGGGGCTGGTTTTGGTATTTGATTGCAAATATTTGCCACAAGAGAGGCTGAGCTGTACTCTGGGGCCATCCATAATTAAGTTCAGGTTAAGGACCACAAGGTCCTGTGCAGTGCTCTGTCATCTGTTTTAATCAGTCTGCAGGAGATAATAAACCGCTTTGTCTGGAGTGCAACCTGAGGGGAGAGGGGACTCATATCTGACAAAAAGACAGAGTGCAGGCTTGTGCTAAGTGACTGATCCACAGCAGCCCCTTGTGCCATCAGGGCTGCTGGCTTTTTTCCTCAGAAATGGTTATTGCTGCAGCAAAAGTTGATTTCTGGAGCTTGGAAGGCTTCCTTACCTAATTCACTTTGGCCTTCTAATACACTAATACTTGTCCATGAATGTACCTACCCGTAAATAAATTAGACTGAAATATTATACTGCACCTGACTTTTCTGCTGGCAGTGAGATACTCATTTTCTGCAGCCCAGTGTTTCCTGGCCAGTGCAATAATCGCTGTATTTTTAAGTTCAGGTGAAGCAGCATTCTGGAGCTCCTTGCTACCCAGTTTGTTTTATTCACTTCAGTTCACTGTCCCAGAAGACATGTCTTAAATTAGAGCCCCAAAACTCTCATAATTTCCTGTTCTAATGTACAGTTATCCAGCCAAGTAGGACCTCAGCTTATTTATTTAAATAATTTTTTTTCCCTATATCCATGTACTGTCTGCAAAGCAAAATATTGTAACAGGTTGGGAGCAATTTATTTTTATAATGGTTGGACCAGATGATCTATGAAGATGCCCTCACCTGGGTTGTTCTGTGGTTCTATGAAAAGAACTTACAAAACTCTTGTAAAACCAGAAATCAGGGGGATAAATTTCCTGTTCATTCACTCCTATTAGCCTGGAAAGTATGTTCAACATAAGTTTGTTTTTATACAATATAATTTAAAACCTAATTGTTATTTTAAGATGCAGTAATTAAGAACAAAATCACTACTGATTGGTGTGGCAGCAGCCTGTGTTTGGTACCATGAGGACGAAGCGAACATCAGGGAATGCCATGACAAATTGGATCTAAATTACATGAAGCTGCTAAAAATATAAAGCTTTAATTATTAACTCATAATACCAAGTGAGAAAAGAAAGTGCTGCCATAGTGACAAGGTGCAACACCAGCACATCTGCACTTCTTAATCACATTTGTTAATTATGGTGGCACATGCTGATGAGGACTAATGGGTTGGAGACGGCTGGTCCAGCATGCAGAAAGGCACTTGCAGGCAGAGAGATGCTGAAACACAGAGGGAAGGCCCGGCAGAGGCAGGGGAAGGGTCACCTTTCCTCCGGGGGCTGATGCACAGGCAAAGCAGGGATGTGCAGCCCCCCACTCACAGTCAGTGTGGGGGGGCTGCTCTGTCTCCACCTGCCTGGCTTTGGGGGGGACAAGGGTGGTACACAATGTACAAGTGGGACCCAATTTTGCTCCAGTCCTTGGCCAGGCTGTTCCATGTGCCAGGCTGTACACGGGTGGTCAGAGCAGACACACGTCCAGCACCCAGCTGTGCCCCCACTGCTCACTGTGGTGTGGGGAGAACCCTGCTGCCCAGCACACCCTGGGGTCCTCACAGGGAGGCCTCCTACAAGTACTTGAGATGCATATTAGGAAGGATGCTTCCTAATATATACCTGGAATCTTCACATTTGCATTTCACACTCCTCGATACACTCAGATGGACGTTTTCCCAATTAGCTTAACTTCTGTCTTGACAGAACCAAGATTGCAGGAAATATTATCCTGAATGTCAGGGACTTAAAATATAACCTTTTCAGAGCATGGATAGACTCTGGCCACAGCTGAGGTCTCTAAATGATACTTTAAAGGAGATAAATAATATAATAATAGATAATAACAAATGTCAAGTTTGTCATAACTTGAAAATGCAATTTACCTTCTCAACCAGAGGGAATATAAGCTTGTATGTTGTTCTTGGCCATTAATGTTCTGCCAGTTAATGTACTGGGTTTCTATAATTATCAGCCCTCCTTTCATTATATTAGTGGTTGACTGAATGTTTGGAGATCCACGCTTACACCTCGGCCCACAACTTGGCCCTCGATTTATCAAATCTCAGCAGCCAAGGCTCTGCCTATTTAATAAAGATGAAGCGACTCAAGGGAGCTCTGGAGATGGCTGCTGTTTGAAACAGAAAAAATAAATTGCTGCAGCTTTGATCTGAGCAGTTACCCCTGTGCCCAGCACGCTCGTTAATTATATCTAATGACGGGATGCTGCAGACAGATTTTAAGAAACTTCTTTAAAAAGTTTGTGAGACAAGTGCTTGTAATTTTATGATCTGGACAAAGGGCTGGACAAGTCCTGGAAATATTTTGTACAGTCCTCAGAAACACTGAAATATCTGCAAAGTCTTGCCTCTGACATGTGGTGGGAGAGGAGAGGTGTGATCTGCACTGCAGGCAGGGCTGAGCACTGCTGCCCACACACCTCAGCCCACCAGCACCACTGTGGAGCTGCCTGGTTCTGCCTCCAAGCAGCTGCTCATCCCTACAGGGGCAGGAGTCTCCTCCCTGGTGGACTTTTTATATTGAATGAGCAGGTCCAGGTCAGATTGTTTTCATCTGTGTGGAAAAAAAGTACAAGGATCCTTTATCTAAAGTCTCTAATATTTCCCTTTTTTTGCAATATGTGTTGGGCATAGGTTATGGAAATGAAAATTGGAAGACAAGTCATTTACAGAAGTGTAGTGTCTAAATGCAGATATTTAAAAAAATATGAGGCGTTTTGGTGCATTGTGTATCTTCCCATGTTTTCTGGATATTTTTTTGATGTACATGGTTTTTTGGGATGGAAATCGTGGCCCTTTCCAAAATAGATGGTCCCTCCTCCTCAAATATATTTTAAAACTAAAGATCAATCAAAAAACCCTGTAATTTTTGAAGCAGGTTATACTCTTCAGCTATATTAGCATCTGCAATGGTGGCTTTTTCTTTCTCCTTAAAATCCATCTGTCCTGAAGACCTTTTATATTTTCTATCCCAAGAAAATGACGTGAAGCATGTTTAGATACGGCACACTTGATTCTGCTTTGGGTAGATCATAGAATCATAGAATGGCTTGTGTTGGAAGGGACCTTTCAGACCATCTATTCCAACCCCTCTGGCATGGGCTGGGACACCTTCGACTAGATCGAGTTGCTCAAAGCCCCGTCCAACCTGTGTGTACCAGCTCCTGCTGAGCCAAGGCCGGTGTTGGCAGCTGCAGTGGGGACAGAAGTGGCAAAGGTACAAGAGGATGGGCTTCACCCATAAGCAGCACTTGCACTTGTGTCCTACTCCTAAGAATCGCCAAAAAGTACCATCAAAATGGGGATCTTGATTATCATAAGAGCCCATAAGGCAATTAACAGTACAGATAAGACCAGCAAACAAATTGATCCAAGGCAAAGAAACAGAGAAGGGAGATGTCAACTGTCAATTAGGAAAGTACCTTGTTATCTGTAGTCTTGCTGTTTTCAAAGCAGGGCAGGAAGAGATAGGAAACCACCAGAGCAACATTAAGATGGGTCCAGATGTCAACTGTTGCATTAAGAGCTGTGTGCATAGTAGAACTTGAAATATGAGATCAGATACTGTAACTAGGAAGTCCTGGAATCCATAAAGTAAAATACAAAGATACTTCCAAAAGCTGGGAGACTTGAAGATTCAGAAGAAGAAGCACCTAATAAAAAGGTGGGTCACATCTTTGGAGTGCAGAGCTCTGCTTCACAATTTTTACAAGTGGTTTGAAAATTGCAACAGGAGTTCTGGCAAAATAAATACAGCTACTGATAAAATAGTTTGCAAACTGTACATCTGATCAGAAACTAGGGCCAACTGTTTAACGAAGCTAACTGTGTGACCAAAGAGATTTTGAATCCAGGGTGCTGCCAAAGCACCCCTTGCTTACAAGTCTGTCTAGGACATTAAAGACAATGAAGTTTGCATGTTATAAGGCAGAGCTAACCTTATATTTCTCCTGGAATTCAAATGATGTAAGATTCCCCATCTGCTCAGCTTTGCCCGTTGTGAGACTCACTGTATTGCCTTGAGTAGACAGAGAGGCGTGTGGTTCATCAGATGGGCATCTCGTCTGGGAGACAGGCTGCCTGCCAGGCTCAGGGCAAGGACATGGACCAGTGTCCCATAGCCCGGCCCTTGTGACACGACATCAACCCTCCCACACCCTGCTCCCTCACTTTTCTCTTTCAGAAAAAGAAAAAATATGAATCAGATCAGAGAGAGTCTGAATCACACGCAAAATGTGCTTCTGGAATAAAAATCCCTGTTTCTCGGTAATTATTGTGCTTAAAGCCTCGACCAAAGATTATTTCTGGGAAGGGTAGTGCTTGCCTGGACTTACAGCAGCTTGCAGCCTGGGCATTTACTGCTGGAAAGTGTCTGATGTGTCTTCCTGGTTCTCTAGTGTCTCTGAGATAATGCCCAGTGCAGCCAGTTGGTCTGAGCAAGCAGCTTCAACAGGGAGCCAGGGATGGCGGCTGGGAGCCATCTGGGTGCATGGATATTAATAATGCCTCTCGTGTCGCTGGGTGATTAAGGCAGAGATGATAAGCAGCCAGAAATCGCTGCTTTTGGGCATGTGGCAGCTGCCAGCAGGGAGGTGTAGGTTCTGCAAACCTGAGAGCACCACCAGAACGGTGATCTTGTGCCTGTCCCCTTCAGGGACCCAAATTCTATCTCCCAGGAAGACGCGAACTCAGACAGAGCTGGGCAGTGAAAATCAGCCTCTGGAAGACATTTTGTCTTCTCCTGCAGATCACGATGAATCTGCTGTATTCTGGTTTTCTGAAGTACTTTAATGCTGGCTATCTCAGCTTGAAAAATGAGAGTGAGCATCCTCTCAGACTTTCAGGTGAAATGGGCTCATTGTTACCTGCAGACTTGTGAAGGGGCTGTGTAATCTTTCTACAGACATTAAAGAGCATCTTGGCTCTTTCACAGGCTGTTGGGAAAAGGGAGCACAGAGTAGGTCTGAGGAGAGGCCTGTACATTTCAATCACCTGATGTAACTGCAGAATTCTTTAAATGTCATAGATCTAATGGTCATTTTTCAAAACTAATTTGACAACACTGTCCATTCATAAATAGCAGCTATCTCTCCATTGTAATTTCTAGGAATATGAAGTGTAAAAAAAGGATTTTGAGGGGAAAAGGTAGGGAGATACAAGAAACACCAAAATAAATGGAATGCTTTCTATTGAGGAGGGGGAGTGGGAGTGCATCACACAGCTGTGCTGGCAGCAGCTCCATGTGTGCATGTGTGTGTGTCCTTGTGTGAGGGGACAGGGGAGGGCACAGCCTCCCCTTAGGATCTTGCCTAATGCCAGACTGCTCCCAGTTTCATCTACATCTCTCTGTAACTGTTCTCTGGTTAAACCCACAATTTTCAGGAGCTAAATCACTCCCCTGCACCTCTTAACACATCCTGGGCTCCAAGAGGCTCCCTATGCTGCTAAATCAATGCTAGAAAAAGACCTCTTCACCTACTGTCATATTTGATCTGTCCTTCTCCTAAAGGCATTTCCTGAAAACACGTAAGAGCAGGAACCTTCTAAGATGTTTATTAAGTGTAAAATACTGAGATGACTTGATGACATAATTGTCTTTTCTCCTTTTCTTCTCAGATATGTTCCCAGCTGCACCCATTGTATCAGCCTAAGATTCAGGCAAGCTGTCACATCCACGTCGTGTCAAGTGCAATCATCCAGTTAAGGGGGAATGTCTCTCCTAGACGCCAATGACAGGCTCCAAAGTCTCCTTGGGTTTGAAAGTCACTGCTGTGTGTCTCTGTGTTGCATAAACTTCTGCTCTGACCTGCACTCTTGGCCATCAGCTTGTGAAAGCTCTGAGTGCCCGAGCATCACATGGGCTGGGGATAATTCTCGTCCATCTCTCACAGCTCAGCAGTGCCAGCAGCAATGGGCAAACTGCTTCTGTCTTCCATCTTTCATTGTCATATATTTCCCTTTTATTATCCTTCCAAGAGACTCTCACTATCTCAGACATCTTCATAATTTTTCAGTGTTTTTAATGCCTCTTCCCTATTTTCCCTTCAGTTGTCTTTCACATGTCACAGCTCATATGGCTGGGGCTCATTGTAGCGCCATGACTGTCTATCCATTTGTCTTCCTAAATCCCTGTGGGTTTTAAGGGTGGTATTTCAGTATTTCTGAGTTGTCTTCTCTTTGTACTGTAATGTTTCATAAGAAAACTTGCTGGTGTTGAGATCTGTCAAGAGAGAGACAGCAATGAGTTAAACAACTTCACATACTTTGGAGAGCGATGACAGCATATAAAGAACAAGTGTTCAGAGAGCCTTGGGACATGAAAAGCCAAAGAGGCAGAGAAATCACAGGTGAAATGTAGAGTTCCTCTTTCCCTTGACATGTGGGCTTTTGCAACATTAAATGTTGCTCTGCAGTGTTGAAGAGCCCAATCCTGCCTGAATGCGGGATATTGCATAACAGCTATTTTCCTGTGAAACTCTCCACTGATGCTTGCTGAACACCTGCATACATCAATAAATACATCAAAATTCAAATAAATTAAAATTCCTCAAAGAAGTTGAGCTCTGAGAGGAGTAAATGTGTTTCTTGAGTGAACGAAGTTCAAAACGTGGTTTTGGCTGAAAGTTTGTCAGGACTGTCAGAGCAGAGCCCTTCTGCCAGATAAAAGCCTTGGCACTTCTTTTCCCTCTCATCTTCAGCTACTCTCCTGCACTTCTTCAAATAAATTATGCAAGAATTTCGCTGATGGCCCCTCACTAATGCATCATGGCTTGGACTAGTCTCTTTGCCAATACGAATGGCAGCAGCAGTTGCTCTCAGGCTGAGCAAAGCAGTCAAGTGATACCTCTTGCATAATGTTGATGTAATGAAGGATCATCACTTTTTAGGTGGAGGGAAGAGAATGTAAGAGAGCCAGAAAAGTCTTCTAAGTGAAAAGGGTTTTAATTAGCACTTCAAGCCTCTAAGCCAAAGGAGAGCTTTCAAATCAGAAGCTTCATGCTGTTACTCTGAATGATGCTGGACCCTATTTCAGCCCTGTAGCAGCAGAGGGCATAATTGAACCAAATCTGGATTTCCTGACCCTTCCTATTGCATCTGCTTTCTGGTGAGCAAAAAAAAAAAAATTAGTTTGCGGATGTAAGACAGAGAGACTCTCTCACCTTCCAACTTCAGACTCTTTCTACTTCCCACTAACAAATCAGTGTTTAAAATCAAGGCAGCCTCCTTAAGGTCAAAGATTTTCTACTTTGTTTTAAATTTTGCTTTGCTTCAGAGAGGGAAATCATGTCAACTCTTCCGAAGTCCCCTGCTCCTCATTTCCGTGTCAGAGCTAAAGAGAGGTCTTTTTGAAAGGGATTTGTGCAAGGCAAGCGAAAGAAACTGTTTGGTAGCAATGCTTCCCATGAAGACAGCAATCTCCTACAAAAAAACCACAAGAAGGGCAGAACTGGATTTTCTGGAGACATGTCCAGGGCACCTCTGCAGTGTTCTGATGCAGAGCCATTCCCATTTCCCTGTCTCGTGCATCATCCCTAGCTACAGGAAGAGGAGCATGTACTCACTCAAGTGGGGCAAATTAAACACCCTGTCTTGAAACCAAAACTGCCTTCTCTGAACCAAGGTATGAATCTATCCTGGCCAAGAGAGTTTTCTCGGAAATTTTGGCAGGTTTTCGTGAAAAGAGTTGGGTTTTTTTCTCTGTGAGTACAAGTAGGCTTTCACTGCACTATATTCTCAAAGGGTAACAAGGGACCTACTCCAAAGCTCTGACAAGTGTCAAGAAGTGGTTCCTGACAGATGAGGGAGCAGGAGGAAACACAAACCAAAAAGAAGTTGAGAAATAGGTCATGCTGGTGCTATTTTTGTATGCATACTATTGATTAACCAACAGACTCAAGCAGGGCTTAAGGCTGGTATCTGCTCATGTTGTCTTGACTTTTTTTGTGATGCTTCATTAAAATAGCCAGAAAAAAACCCATTCTTGTATGAAACTCTCAAAGCCCTGAAAGCACGGCATACCATAGGCTGGGGGAAGGAAAGTTTGTACAAGCTGTCACTGCATTAGTGCATGAACCTCTCATTTTGTTAAACTCAGCACAGTGTTGCTACAAATAGTTGGACAATGTTCAGATACCTGAACGGTGCTTGTATAGAAGGTTCTAAAAATATTCCGCTGTTATTTTATGCTCGACTGCTGTTGAAATCAATGGTGCAGTACTGCAGGTGACAGGGTACCTAACAAATATCCAACATATCCAATATTATGATAAATGTGCCTCAGAATACAGGCTTTGATACTCAGCTAATTAGCACAGGCACTTCAAAAGAAGAGCCCCATGTCAAGCTGACAGTAAACCCCTCACTGGCATCAGCCACAGGGCTGCCCTGACGCGGTTGGCATTGCACCCGCTCACAGCTTGGCACCAGCAAGTGGGGGCTTTAGTGGCACTGGCCATAACTAATATCTCCCTGAACATGGTGCCAAGTCTTTCAAAGCACAGTTTACATGTCATGCCAGGCACTTGGGAATGTACTCTGTCACGCTGCCATTTTCTGCCCTTACAGGGCACCCAACAAAGAACTTCTCCAGCTGTGTGTTGGCTTGACCTGAGGAGGAGGAGTGACCACCCAGAGAGCTGTACCCTACTGAGGCACTTGGAGAAACAGCCAAACTTGGTGCTCTTTTCTATTGCTTTCCAATCCTGCTGTTGAGTGCTTCTGTCTGAAGTTTCTTGGGCTTTCTGAGCCATAGGATCTGATGGGCATTTTAGGAACATTTTAAAAAAGGAAAGTTGTAGATAGCTAATGGAGCCCGCTAGCACTGGCAGAGTCAGTGACAGGGGTGCAGGAGGGTGCATAGAAGCTTCTATGGATGCTAAAATTTTTGGAGGTTTCTATATAATTAATGATTTGTACATATTTAATTATGATATGTATGATAATACAGCCTTTTTCATTAAACACTCTGAAACACTCCAAGTTCCCCTTGATGGAAGGTGCTATGAAGGTGCCTGAGATGCTCTCATGGAAGTCTCCCACCTAGAGACACTCCCTCAGTCTGGATGTGCTTCCACCAAAGCATTATAAGCTAATCAGAGACCTAGGACTCATTCAGTGACCAGGCACCCAGTGGCCCTTCACTGGAATAGCATGATCAGAAACAGTTCCCTTTCAAAAATGTGTTAATTTTCAGGTCAGCATTGGATACACAAATCACTGTGTATGTAAAATATCTAGAAAAATCCTTTGTTTCTGAGGCAATTTTTGAAGAGGTAATGGAAAAAAAATATTATTAAGTCTTTCTTTCAAAGGGGGAACCCCCTGCTAGCTCTCTCAAACCCAGAGAAAATCAAAATGACTGGGGATGAAATGAATATGTATGGCTGGGTGCTGCATTGCACTGATAAGAGCCTCTCCTGCTCTGCTGGCAGCACCATCCGTCCTTACTCTTGGGCTCCCTGCATCCTTCTTGCTCCCAAGGCAGCACCCAGCCAATGGGAGCCGCCTGCACAGTGAGGAGGAGGAGTGTGAGGAGGAAGGAGCAGAGGAAACGTTACCATCACAGGCGCTTTGGCTTTTGGGAGTCCCCAGGCACTGCTCTTGTAGCTGGATGTGAACACACGGCCGTGCTCACCCCTCTGCAGAGGCTTTTCCCTCTCAGCCCCATAATTTGAAGGGAGGGAGGCACAGAATTAAGTGATGGTCTCAGCTGCCAATGGGCACCTGCAGGCTCAAAGGTGTCCCATCACCTGGGGATGGAGTTGAGGGGTCTGAAGGAGGCACTTGCTCTGCCCCTTCAGCTGCACCAATCTCATTGTCCCAGAAAGTTAATCAACCAAATATTGCTCTTTTGAACTTAATCTACAACTGCTTATTGTTGCCAGTTATCCTAATTTCCAGCTCATCCCTCCTCCCCAGTGCTGGCAAACTGCCAGATGCCTCCCTGTTGGACATGCAGCCCCACAACCAGCAAAGCCTTCAGGTCTCAGCGCTGTGCTCGGTAACACAAAGAGAGGTAAAATGCCATGCTGTGCCATGCTGCCTGTCACCAGCCACAGCACCTGCTGAGGCAAAGAGCTGTGCTGGGAGCTGAGCAGGTCCCACGGGCACTGTGCTGCTTATGGCTGGGGCTGCTGGGTGAGTTGCTTCCCTCAAGCACTGCACACAGCCTTGGTTTTGTTTAGTGAAAGCAGCTGAGCTCTTACAGACCTTTCTCATATACCCCCAGCATCTCAATACTCCCACTCAGGACATCTTTGTTTAAGATCAGAGCTCACCATCGCCCTGTTAGATCCATGTTAGCATTAGAAGAAGCTCTCTGCTGCTACATCCTTGGTTCTCATTTCTCTCATCAATACTTCATGTATCTCAGCCTGTTATCAACAGATAGATGGAGAGCAATAATTTCCAAATAATAAGCCCTTGACTTACAATAGAAGTGCTCATTTAGTGCATTACCAGGTGCTTTGATTCTACTAAATCATGTCCCATATTTATTCCCCAGTGGTCAGATCTTCTCTGTGGTGAAAATGCCTCAAGCCTTCTTTCCTTGCTAAATTTCATTAGCATGCACTGTTTGCAAAGGCTGTGAATACATGACACAGGCTCAAGGCTGGGCTGCTCTATGGGAAGCAGCCCCTTTACCATCTCTAGCCTGATGCTGTGATGAAAAGATGCTGTTTTCCTCATTCATCCTTGACACTCACAGCTTTCTTTATATTAGTTCTAAAACACCTAAGGCCATACAAGTGGCTGGCTGGTGATCAGCTCAGCTGATATCCTGCAACTCCACAGGTTTGATTTAGCCAGAAAGGAGCAAGGCACAACAGCTCCTATCAGCAGCAGCCCCAGGATAGATATCTACAAGCTATGGTGTTCCAGTACATTACCCCTCACCATATACCCCAGTCCCTTGCTATCTTATCAGCTCTCCAAGAGTCCCTCTACTATTTTTCCACATCTCTTTTCAACTGAAGGAGCCCAAACTAGATGTTTTACATCAGGTGAACTGAGGGGAGGGGGAAGATAACTTCCCTTGGTCTGCTGGCAAGGCTTTCATGAAAGCTTTTAGACATACTCAGCAAGTAAAATTAGTGAAACAATTCCCCCTGGCTTCTTCAGGGAAGTCAGCTCCATGCATGTGCATTTTGTGAAGCCATTTGACCCGTAGAAAAGAGCCAGATGCTCTGTTCCAGCCCTTTGCCATTAGCTCTGGGATGGGTACCACTTTTTTCTTGGGCAAAGCAGAAGGGTTTAGAGAGAAATTACATGTGCAGCCGTGAATTAGCACAGGAGGAGGCAAAGGAAGCACAGTGAGATTTGGTAAGGAATGACAGACTCCCAGTATGATGATGGGTTCCAAAGGACGGAGGCTGGATACCACCATCACCATCGCATCGCCCCGGCCTCTGCCCAGCGCCGCCAGCGCATCCCCGGCCCGGCAAGAGCGCAGTTCCTGTCGCAAAAGGAGACGTTCGGCCCCATCAAGTGGCAGCTCAGCAAATTGCAGGAAAACGCAACTAAACCGCTTGTACCTTAGGATTAAATATTTACATGTTTTCCTATTGCCCTGCCATAATCAGAATTATGCTCTTTGCCAAATGAAAAGGGTGTTGGTCATTTGTACCATCCCCGATTAAAATGGTTACACTTGCTAAACGGGAAGCCTAGGAATGCTAACTTGCTTTGCAATAGTAAATTCAGTTAATATATGTACTAGTTTGTTTTTTTTTCCCAAGTACCACTATTTATAATAGCTGTTCTTCACTGGAAGTGTTGTCAGGTTTTTGAGGTTCTAGTGTAACACACGTGCAATTACTTAGTGTAGTGCTTAGAAATGCAGCTAAGATTACAGTGTGTGTCTGTGCTCACACAGATGAGTGTACAACTACCCTATGTCCTGCAGAGGGGGGTTACAAATCACACAGTTTTGGTGAAAGGCAGCACGGTTGGTTTTAGCTCCGAGGCTGTCCCTTTCCCTGACCCTCACCCCAGCACAACGTAGGCAGGGACAAAAGTGCAAGCTTCCAAACACAGTTTTCCCATTACAAAATGAATTTGGGACTATTAGATCTGTTACTCATCACATGAAATACAAGCTTAGAAACCTCCAGTGTGTATTTCAGCACTTGAACATTGTCACAGCAGTAAACAAGTATAAAATGATGCTGTTACTGGCACAGGAGTGTTGTCCAGGGTTATGAATCCTGGGGCATGTAACAAATTGACACAGAGTTGACAAACTTGATGTCCTGATTTCTATTGCTGCCTACACAGATAGGGTAGATCAGAGAACAAGCTCTGCTGTTAACAAGTCCCTGCATCCCAGCTCAGCTCTGTTTCAAATACATCCAAGAAATCTTCATTGGATAGAAAACCATGAGAAAGTCTGCAAGACTCTTGTATAGGAGAAAGTTTCCAGCAGCCCTTGTTGTGGCTCACAAGCTTCATTCCCTCCTCTAAATGCTGATCCATCAAAAATGAAATGGCTCTGGCGTTGCTAGAAGGGGCCTGTGCAGCTGGGAAAGCAGGTCCATCTCCATCTAGAGATCCCCATTTCAAGTTCAACCAACCTGAGGCCATTTGTAATTACCATCAGCATACTCAAACTCTTCCCATCAGTCAGGTACCTTCCTTCTCTAGTACCTGTGAAGAGCTTTGAAAGCAGTTCTGTGATTGCATCTGTTAATCATTTTCTCTCCTCCTCATTTCTGTTATGTTCATTTAAGGAAATATCAATATAAACCCTACTTCTATACAAGTGAATGCAGATCCCTAAAGAAAAGATCAGCTCATTTGCACCTACCTCAGCATGAGGTATCCCACAAGTAAAACCTGCACATCTGCTATCAAAATGCAAAAGTCTTGCTTTAGTTGGATACTGATAATGACAGTCTTGCTGCTTTTGGATTCAGAGCACAACTTTTCTGACGGATCACACATGTGAAAAGACATCATGTCAGCCACCCAACTAGAACTGTTCCCATTGCCTTGGATTCAATAGCTTGTGCTGGCAGTTCAGAAATATATCAGAGGGCAGAGGGCAGGCCTGAAACAAACAGAGGCTCCAGCATCCTCCATTGCAATTCAATATAATTCCAATAATCTGCTGAAAGGTCACTGAATAGTGAGTAATTCAGCACACAGCCCATAGCAGGCTGATAGTGTTCCTGGCACACAGCCTACAGGCTCTCACAGATAACTTGCTAAGTGAGGCCATTTTCCCTGAAAGACAAAGCCTGGGCTAGAAACACAGCCCTCTCACTGGGAGCTGGGATTTTTGGTTTAATTTCATGTTAGAGGATTTCCAACGCCCCCAAGGCACCCAGCTGGATCCCAGAAAGAGAAAATGAGCGGATGTGCGCTCCTAACCGCTGCACCAGTAGGTTACCACACATCTGAAATAACAGCCAAAAAACAGTAGCATCACTGGGGAAAGCACTTGCCTGGAGGGAGGCAGCAGGGCCCCTATTTTTGGGTGATGAGGGAAGGTGATCAGAGGGTGCTGGGACTGAGTGCCTCCCTCCTGCACTGCCACAACGCCTAGTGCCCACAGGCAGCTCCTGCACTGGCTCTAGCAGATGCCTGATGCTCGTGGCATCCCCATCCAGCCAGGGGGGCTCCAGGTGATCCAGGATGTCCCCCAGCGTCCTCACTGCTGGACAGCATGGCACTGGCACCAGCACCACCCGAAGAAGTAACACCTCTTGCAGCACCCAGGGAGAGGCACCCTCCCTCCAGCGCAGGGGAAAGCGGCTGCTCTCCAGCCCAGCAGCAGCTGACTGGGCTTGTGTAAAGCATTTGGGGTCAGATTCCCAGTCAGCATCAAGGAACTTCATTCCTGATGTCACTTTTTGAACAAGGACCCAGTTCAGGCTGAGAAAACAGCTGAGTTTTGTGTTGAGGCAGGAGAAAATATGCAATTGCTGCTTTGCTCTAACAAACTCACTGTTCTTTACATTTTCAAGTATCTTACACAAAACCTCTGATCTGCTGTAATAAATAGAGCGTGAAAATCAGGTTTGGGCTTCAATTTTATCCATGACATTAGCTCTGCCTTCGTTTTTTTTCTCCTGCAGGGTGAAGTCCTAATGAAAAAGGCAAAAGTCAATGTTAATAATCTGGGTATTATTTTTCCCCCTCCTTTCTTTCAAACCTGAGTAAGGTGGATTTCAGCAAGTGGATTTACAGTCCAGAGCTCTCCCACAAGCCCTCACTGCGCTGCTGCCTAAGTCACCACAACACTGACATTTCCTAACACAGGATCTTCCAGTCCCTAGCACCAGCAAGGACCTGCCTGACTCCCAATCTCACCTCCTCCTGAAGAGAAATGGCTGATAAAAAGTTAAAATAAAATAATTTAAAAAAAATCTGTAGATTAACTTCTTTCCTACAAAAAAGCTCCATTTTCTCAAAATGGAAGGGTGCATGGGCATTATCCACCTCTTCTTCTTTCGACAAGGTTTCTGGGGCCTGGAAGAGCACTGACATTGAAAAGGCCCCAGGTTTGGGTCACTCACCCAGGACACAGGACACATCTCCTCACCAGGCAAGGCTTTTTATAGTCTTTTATATACAGGCTGATATTCACCCTGAGCATCCAGTGTGGGAGGCAGTTTGCCAGAGAACTCCTGGTTTTGGAATGCACTGGAAGCATCCCTGAACATACTCAGCTGCTCAGTGGCAAAGTCAGGATACAGTCCTAGTCAGGCCTGTCCAAAGCTGTAAAAAGCCTGATGGACTCGTCCCGCTGTGTGTTTTGCTGTGCTCACTCATCAAAAGCAGAGCATGGCAGCGAGGCGTCTCGCTCTTGAAAGGGACTGGCAGCGAGTGTGGGTGGGAACACAGTCGTGGCTCTGATCAGATTATCAATCATCCCTTCACGACGTGGCCGGTGGTGCCACTCAAGTGAGGGAGCATCACACAGTTGCCAGAGAACCACATGGCCCAAGCAGCTGCTGAGCAGTCAGCCAAGCAAATGCTGGGGATGGCGAGGGGAGAAGCAAAGCCCTCAGCTCTTATTCCTGATTAAGAGAAGAACTCATAAGTTTGATGGCAGGCTTGGTTATTATCCCCCAGTTTAACTCACCCGGGATGGTTGGCTGCCAAATTCAGCCTCAAAAGGAAAATGCCCTGAGTTCTGCTGAGGTAGAGGATGGTTCCCTGAAGTGCAAAGTGCTGTGGGAATGTCTGTGCAAACCAAGGTCCTGGCTTTGCAAAGTAGTTTGTTGTAGAGATCAGAGTAATTTTCTAATTCAGGAGGTGAGAATTACTTAATTAATATTGCAGTGTGGTGAATAAATAGTGCCTGGATAATAAAGCAATCCCTGGCTTGGCAGAAGTACCCCTTTGATGCTTATCTAGAGAAAGTAAGATTACTTTACAGAAGTTCATAAGCAGCAGTTCCTTTGCATCACAAAAGTCTCCTATTGCTCCAATAACATTTTCCAGAGGATTATTTTAGAAGAACTTGCAGGATCAAGGCCTCTGTGTCACTGCACGGTTCATTTGTTAGCTACAGTCCTATTAGTGCTCCTTTCAGCTCTACTTGCTGTGGGAAACCCTGCCTGTTGCTAATGCCACTCCCCTCCCAAAAGGCTTTGAGGTCCAGCAACGGCAAACTGTGTAAGAGCAAGATGTTATTGCAATTAGCCAGAGTTGTTAAGTGCACCCTGGCAGGTAATGAGTACATGACGTAGTTCATAATTCAGCAGCATAAGAGTGCTGAAAAAGTGTTTGTGTTTTCTAAATGCCTTAGGTTTTATATAAGGGAATGAGGCCACAGCTGCTTTTCAGAAAGGAGCCACGTGAGGGTGAGGCTGAGAGATGCTAAGGCTGTGGGAAAGGATGTTCCCAGCCAAGCATCCCTCCCCATCCCCGTCATCTGAGTGAGGGCTGTCCTATGGCAAGCTTTTGCCCTGGAGGTAACCCTTAGGTGATGAACCCAGCCATCCTGGGGAGGCTGGAGCATCACCACGGGAGGGTGGCAGAGGACACATGTCCTGAATGTGCCTGTGTGGCTGTGCCCAACCATCACAACAAGCCAGGTCTCGATGTAGTCTTCTAAAAATGCCAGGACTGAAGTGTCATCAGCTCCTGCTGCCAGCATAGAAGTCCCTGCTGGCTCCTCCTGCACGGCACTGCACGTCTCCTGTCAGCGGCAGGAAACCCTCCTCTCTGTAGCTGTTCTGTCCGGGTTGATCCAAACAGTAAACGTACAGCTTGAGTGTGAATCAACATCATGATTCATCCTTCCTGCAATGTATCCTTTCACTGTGATTAAACAGCTATTCTGTAAGACATGAACTTCACTTAAGACTACATGGTTTATTTGGGTTTGGGAATACAGATGCGGTCCTGTTCAAACTGCCATGCCCGGGAGCCAGTGACAGAATATAAAAATAGCTTATGCTGTCAGCATGGCTTTTTCTTATTTGTATTCTGAGTATCATCACTTTGGCAGGCACAGGAAGCTCTTCTTGTTTGCATTTTATTTTGCCTGCAGAAAATTTACAGTTCAAATGACTTCTCTATGCTTCATCAGACTAATCGGATGACAAATTGCTTGAGCTACAGAGAAGAGACCTCAGACAACAGAAAATTGTAATGGAAGAAAAAATTAAATGCCTGCTTTTGGTAGGAGCAAAGATCTTGCTTCATACCAATCTCAGTTTTCATTTTTTCCTTCTATGTTAGTGCAAAGCTTTGTGAAATAGAAATCAGATTATTTAATCTGATTACAAGGATCTACAGGCTTGACATCATCATTTTCTTTAGTGACACAGAGCCTTAGAAATGCTGTCCTTCCTTAACCAACAGAAACAGCTACAGACTCTATTTATGCTGCACTTCCTATTGCCACGGAAGCCTCGTAAAGAATCCAGCACAAGGCTTATTTTGAACTCATTTATCATTTTTGATGTCTAGCTGCTATCCAGAATGAGCAGTTTAACAAATACCCAAAGATTTGTCTCTTTTTCAGAAGGGAATGGGGAGATGGGATGGGTTTTCTCCTCCTTGCTGTGCTGGCTGACCTTGCCTGGAGTGACACAGAGCAAAAGCGATGAAGATACGTTGCCCTAGTTTTCAATAAGAGCCTTAACACAGACTAAATGTCAGGTTTGGAGCTCTGAACTGCCCTTGAAAATAAGTTTGCTATTAAATTTCTATGAAATATTATTTTCCATGCAAGGACTCTCTTCTGGGCTGGCATTCACTTCACAGGCAGAACTGTGGCACCATCTTCTGGATGACTCTTTAGACAATAAAAAATAACCCACCTAAAGAGAAGATGTTTCTTTATCACCCCTAACAATGAGAACAGCTTGAATATTCATTGACTGTGCATTCCTGATTACAGCAGGCTTTAAATCATTTAATTATGCCATCCATTTTGGAAGCACTAAGAGCTAGTCAAACTCTTGATTGCTGAATATTGTTGCGAGGGAATACAGATTTTGCTTCTGAGAGGATATTTCTACCCACAGAGTTGTAGAAAGAAGTGCCCCATTTATTAAACACAGAGGCTTAACTCTCCCTGCTCTGAGATTACGAGCTTAGGTTATTCTGTGATGAACCAGGAGTGAGTTATTTCACCTCAAACTGTTACTCATGAAAAGTTTTCATTTTGTAAGAGGAAAATGGAGGAAAGAGGTGCAAAAGGAGTCTTGAAGAGCAGCCTGGGAATGCCTGTAAATGTAATGCACAGCCTGAACTACCTGCTACAGCCTAACACAGGACTAAGGAATCAGAAAACTTTACAGACTTCTTATAATCACAGCTTTCCTGAACACAGATTGTAGACCAGTAATTACAGTTAAACCCCTAAGGCATCCAACTACCTAAGGATAGCCAGGGGCGCCTTGGCAGTAGGGAGTTTTAGGAAGAAGATGCTGACGCATGGCAGCTCCGCTGCCCCTCAGCTGCCAGTTCTGGGCATCCTCCCAGATGATTGATTTTGAAAAGGCATTTTTCACTCATGTACTTGTGTTATTTTATTTGGTGGTAACTGTTGAAAATTCTGTAACAGGTGAGATTATCAGTTGGATGCCGATCATCGACTGTGGGTCATCTATCAATTTTTTTCTTTATTTCTTATGACACTCTGATATAATTTTTTTATTCTTTTTGACTGTAATAAAAATCTCTTTGGATTGTGTTTTGACTGAAGATGAGGGGCTTAGGGCTACAGAGGCTTTTTACTTCTGCTGACTTTTCCTCTGGTGGTTACACACTGAGAAGGATGAAGTCGGTGGGCTGCAGCTTTCCTCCTCTCCAAGGTGCTGCATCTCAGAGCTCTTGCTGCACCCCCTTGGAAACTCATTGCACCAGGAATCGCCTGAATTTTGAGTGAAAGGAAAATCCAAATACCCAAACCATACTCTGGGGCTCCACAGCTTCAGACAGCGTGAGGGGGTGGTCAGAGCTCTCTGTCCCTCCTACCTCAGGTGAGCATCAATGCTGCTTTTCCTTTTGATGCTTCAGAGTATATACACTTTCACTATCATTCCTCATTCTTTAATTCAGAGTATAAAGGCATCAGTCCATCTAAAGAATTCTTTTTTTTCTCCGTGCTTGAAACCATGCCTTGTGCACTGGGAAGCACAAACCACGCAGGTAACTCCCATCCAAGCGAAGCCACAGAGCCTGAACTGTGTGAGCTCTCTTGTGCTCTGCCTTTTGGCAGCTCTTGTATGTTACATGTGATCACAGCAAACACACCATTTATCTTGAATGAGGGATAACTGGGTTGTTTTTTTCATAGTTACGTATCATGACGTACGGAATCATTCCAAAGGAGTGCCATGACTGGTGCAGCCTGACATTTACGCTGTGTGACCGAGCTGCTCAGTCACGTAGGGAGACCTGCTACAGCTCCCACAACCAGCAGCATATTATCACATCAGATAGGATTTCATACCGCTGGATCTGTAAGCACAAGAGACATTGTAGGCTGTCTCCTTCAGTGGCAGCTTGAAGATGCAATATCTAGCTTGAAATATGCAGGGAATCAGAGACCCAACCCTCTCCCCAGGAAATTCATGGGACTCCTATTGCCACCAGCAATAGTTTCTGGGCTTGCTCTCACACTCCCGCAGCATGCAATGCTCCATCCCTGCTGAAATCAGCTGCTACAACTGCCCAGATCACCCTGGTAGGACAAGTAGGACCCTGGACACTCAGCCTTCACTGCACAGCCCTGCTCCCATGCAGAAATCAGCACCTGGAACTGCTCCGAGGTCCCCACGGGTCACTGTGTGCCACTTACCCTGCACCACTGTTAATCTCATCAGCAGCAGTTTCCTCACTCAGGTGTCCAGTAATTAAAAGCACTGGGAATTTTGACTTACATGCTGGGTTATAGAAAAATATTATGGCTGGGTATTAAACTCCTGCTGTGAAATACCACATATGCCTGAAGAGAATGTCAGATGTTCCTGCTCCTTTCCCTATGAGATTATATATTGTCAAGGTACAGCAGGCATTGGAGGAACATGGGAAAAAGTTGCCTCTCTCAGGTGGCACAACAGGTATGAACTTTCAGGGAAAACCCATTGCTTAGACAGACCTCTGTCATCTCTCCACAGACCTAAACTCCAGCTATACAGCAGAGTACAGACCTCTGCTCAATTTTTCTCTCCCCCAAATTAGTCTACCTGCATAAAATAGCTCCAAAGAGAGCTTTTCATGCCATAGCTATAAAATGTGCCAGAGAAAGCACATGCATAGTGTGATTAGGTAGTCTATACAATGAAAAATGATGTATTTTTTAACCACTTACTATCTCTGGTGTTGTTTTAATGTCTTTTTATGTCTGAAACCAAAGCAAAAGGAAGTTCATTTGACGCACAGGTGCTTTGCTCTTCAAAGCCTCCAAAAAACTGAGGTCCAGATGCTCCGCTGCTGATTAGAGTGGGACCAACTGTGTGCAAATGATTTGCAATCTCTAAATCTTGATAATATCTAGTCATGTTTGGATTACCTTTTCTCTTTTGCTTTCCTCACTATAATGTGCGTGACAGGGTCTGACTGCACAGATGTTTAGGAAGAGGTTTTTCTGTGGAAACTCAAGTGCTCCTGCATGAGTGAGTGTGTTCTCGTCTGTGCAGAAGTTCTTACAGAACTATGTCCTCTCCCTCAGCAATGACACAATTACCTATGGCAAACGCAACTGAAGAAAATCAAATGTCAAATCTGCTAAACATCCAATATGGACTCAGTGTTCTTGGCAAAGCTTTCAAAAAAAAAAGCATTTTGTTCTCCATTCCTACAGCTCCCAACACATGACCAAGTCTGTAAATTACTCTCCAATACAGGCAATAAACCCCATCTCTGCTTTGCTCCAAGTTAAACACAGCCAGCTTTGGAACTCATACGCTCATGCACAGCCAGGCAAGGTTTTCCTTTATTCAGGAAGAAAAGATGAATCGCCCAGATAGCAGTTTGGGGCAGTTTGAGGCTTGTTTGCTCACACTCTCTGGGAGAGGCAGAGAGATGCTCCTGGAAGGCATCCAGGAACTCAGGGTGGTTTGGTGCTGCTGAAGGGTCTGTTCAATAGGAGAAAATAATTTGTGTGTGGCCAGACTGTGGCCAGCACCAGCACTAGGGATGGGAGATGAAAACCAACAATTGTCTTTGGCTGAGAGATTAAAAAGGGTTGTTCTGCACGCTCCGGTGCTGACAGACCTCATGATTTAATCACAAGCCTCACAATACTTAGGGATTTTCCTAGAGTTGTTGTGGCTTGAGAAACAACTTCAGGCTCTATTTTGATGAAACGAAAGATTTCACTCCTAAGATTGTAAAAACCATTGATCCCTGTGTATCCTAAGTTTGACTGTGAAGATTCTGAGCTTTATTTTAGCAAAGCATGTTTTAAGGTGCCAGGCCTGTGCTTATGCACAATGAAACTGAGATCCTGAAAAAATAAGGCAGACAAATAAGAAGTGATAGCCAGCCCTCCTGGATCCTCATGCTGAAGGTAAGGGCAAGGACCCAATAAGAGCTATGAAAGGTGCAGACAGTCATACCCACACCGTGCAGGCACTGCAGCGCCTGCAGAAAGTGACATCTGGTCTGGGATAATCTGCCTTTCCGAACAGTGGCTTTATGCGAGGGAAGCGCCACTGATCTCGGAGGACTTGTTCCAGATTTAGCTCCGTGTGGGATCAGAATGAGACCAGCTGCAGCTGCTCTGTGCTGCCAGCCCCGAAGGACTGAGCAGCCCCGGGTGGGTGCTGCAACATCCCCCAGGCCAGCGGCCCCCTGGCACAGCCTGGGAGGCACTGGGTGCCGCTGGATGGCTTCAGTGCCTTACACTACACTGGAGTGGATGCAGCCAGGAAAGGAATTTCTGTTGGTTAAATGAATGATTCCCAGGCAGAATTTTGGCTTGCCCCGACTTCTTGACACACATCCCACTCCTGCAGCAGCGAACTGCACTGGGAATGGGCAGCGGGAAGGGTTGCAAGTTACCCACCAGCTCCATTTCACGTTTTCAAAGTCCTTTCTGGAGCTCATATCACTGACTTAAAGCCTTTGGGTGGGTGACACCTTTCTCACCCCAATGCTTTCATCAGTATCTGGACACTGGGTTTTTCACTTGCTCTTTGCTATCCCAAACCCTCTTAGAATTTCAAAACCAGAAGTGGAGGAAAGCCCCCTTCTTCCCTCGGGCTCTGTCCACGCAGTGGAGGAATGGAGATGGTAACTGGTACGTGCAGCCGGACATGTCAAGGAATTATGATGGCAACGCAGAGGAAGTTTGGCTAAAAATATCCCCTGTGACAAATTGCACAATAGAACAAAACAAAAAAAAATTAATATTTATAAAATATTTAGGCTTCCCTGATTTTCACTTTGAACTTTTTTTCTTGCTAGTTCAGATTAACATGTAAATATGCATATAATCAGGCCATCACAGGCAAAAATTATCCTGTCACCATGGAATACAGGCAGGTTTTTCTTTTTGATACATTTTAAGTAAGGGTCTGATTCTCACTCATGCATCTTTATGTTGTGCCAGCAAATGAATCTTATTTTTCGGCCCTTTTTGCTTCACCTAAAAGGTGTAAAAACGCTTTTGTACAAATGAGGATTGAGAATGAACTGCTGTTTTGTGAATTGCAATTATACTTCATCTAAATTATAAAAGATATAAAAAATAGCTCAAATATCAGAGAAGCAACACATTAAAATCAAAGAACTCATGATCTTTAACGCATATTGCTGAAATGTTTATCGCTTATCAATAGTCGTCAATTTATGCTTCCCCCCATGACCTAAATGTTTTGCTTTCACAAAACAAAAGTGATCATGGGTTTCCTCACAACAAACTAAGTTGCTGTAAAAGAATTAGATGAAAGGCAACTAAGCCACCCCAAACCCTGCAGCACTCATATTCACATGGAGCAGACTTTGCACTAGATGTCCTGCTTGAGAGCTGTGAAAATCTTCCTAAGAATCTGTTTTCCTCCTGTTGTTATGTGCACATAATTTTCTTTACTGGTAAGGGATATATCAAAAGGAAAATACCCTTTAAAAACACAAAAATGTTGTTCTATTTTTGTTCATTCAATGGCTTAATGCATTCTTCATTTAGTGACATGGTTGTTTGTGGCAATAGAGATTTTACTGTTAGACAAAGTGAGCTATCTCCCTGTTTTCACTTCAAAGGAAAGGAACGTGTTATGCAATATTTTTTGAAAAGCATTTTAATCACCTGACCTGATATTTTTAAATTAATCCAATTATTTAAATTGATAGTGTGTTTAATATGTCACTGTAGATATGGCCTTCGCTTTTAAATCAATAAGTCACAATAAGGCATTTAATATTAACATTTTCACAGCAATTACCACGATCTCTACTTCTGAAATGTAGCTGGGCCTGGGCCTGAGGGATCAAACATTCAAACAGTGAGTAACAATTGTGGGGGAGATCAGCCCTTCGGCTGGGGAAGTCCTGGCCTTTGCTCCTTCAATCTGTTACCTCCTCCTGATGGATTTTCTTAAATCCTTTCCTTCAGCACAAGCGGACTGGCTCAGGTACTTGTACACACACATATACTCCTCCACTTTGCTTAAGATCTCCTTAATATTTTAGGATTACAATTTAATTGTTTTAACAAATTCCTCAGGTTTTAATCCTATTTTTCTTCATTTCATGTGGTGTCTCATCCATCCATCAAAGACAAAAAGAGCCTGGTCACATTGGTCACTAATCCGAGCCCCTGGTCTCCCCCGGGGCAGCAGCAGGGTTGGGGGGCAGAGCATGCTGGATGCTACACTCCAGTTTTCTCAATCACATATTTGGATTTCAGATTTGCAGGAAGCCTGTGTTAAAATCAGGAGGAGAGGAAAGAGACTGTCTCAGGGAGACTCAAGCTTTTTGCTTTATTTATAGAGCATCCAAACCCAGAATATTAAATACTGCTGAGATACAAGCCTGGGCAAAACAAAACAGATTTTGGGATATGCTCCTCTCCATCACACCAGGAAAAGCTGTTGTCAAAACACAATTGAGCTTTCAGTCTAAACACTACCAGCACTGTCAGATCCAGCCTCAGAGAGATACCATGAAACAGACTACATTTCATTAGAGGATCTTAACACCTCCCAGGGCACCCCATTGTCAGGAACTGATTCAGCCAGACTTGGCTGCAGGTTTGAACCAAAACTCCAGCACCAAACTCTCACCCCACAACCACTGTTTCACAAGGGTTGCTCTCACATCAGTTACAGCTGCCAGAGTCAGGAGAAAAGGAATAGAGAAGAACCACATGGCAAACTCCCTATCTGGAAGTACCAAAAATTGCCCTTTGAAGCCTAGATTTGCCCATTTTTTTTCTATACTGACAGTAGTACCCATCCAGGGAGGTGCAAGGATGCTTACCAACCAAGGCTGCTTTCCATCCTCTTGGACCAGGGACCAGCAGGTATGTGGGAATCGCTGTTCCTGGCCAGAGACACTGAGCTTTAGACTTAAACCTTTCCACAGCCATATCACACCACTGGCTCATAGCTGTTATCTGACACGTAAATAGTCAGGCCCAGTACTTGTATTCACACTTGCTGAACTCCCTCCTTAAGACCAGAACAGCTGGGTTTAGTCCTTTGGTGACATGTGTCCCTTATAGTTTACACTACTACTATGGGGAGACATTACCAGTGAAGTCACTGCTCCTTTTAAGTGCTTGGACTGTCACCCACTAAGGTAAAGTATACATGGGTGGGTATATATATACACTTCCCCATCCCAGGAAGTGTTCAAGGCCAGGTTGGATGGGGCTTTGAGCAACCTGGTCTAGTGGAAGGTGTCCCTGCCCACGGCATGGGGGTGGAACGAGATGTACTTTAAGGTCTCTTCCAACCCAAATCCTTCTATGATTCTATGTATATGCACACATGGAGGTCCTCTACAGGTCTCCAGCCTCTCTGGGAAGGTCTGGTATACACAGGTCATTGAAATAAACCATATGGCCCTCATAAAGATCAGGCTGTTCTAGAAGTTGCTTCTGCCAGGGCAGATTTGGAGAAAAGCGGCACAATGTCACTTCACCACCTTTTGCTGACAACAGCCTGGGGGAGAAAGAACGTTTTTATTTCCTTCTCCAGCCTCCCATTCTTCCTTAGGCCTAGCAAATGCTCTCAGACAGCCTGAGCTTATCATTTCACCCAGATAGGTTATTTCATAGACTCAAGCCTTTGTTTGCCATCTCCCAGACTGATTCTGTGAGAGCTTCCATAGCCCCCAGCTCCTTCTGCACCTGAAGAGTTGTCCTTGAAGGACTTCAAATGTTTCTGAAAACTGCAGCAGGAAATATAGCCAAAAGCCAAAGTTTGAGGAAGAGAGACAAGAGGTGATAACATACAAGAGGGAGAACAGAAAAAAAGAAGATGCTGCAGAATTCCCTTCTGCTACTATTTTTTAAGGTCTCAAAACTCAAGATTTTTGACATTTCTAAGAAAAATGACCTTCAGTAAGAAAAGAAAATTTATTTCTCTTAGGAGGCACATAGCTATAAAGATGATTAAACCAGGAAACGCTCAGCAGATCTACCCAGACTTTGGAATAGCTCTGTCCATAAGCCACTGCTGCCTAATGCAAAGCCTTACCCACCACTCTCATTTACCTAAAAAAATCAGCCAGTAGCCCCCCTGGCCTTTCCCACCCCTTGCTGATTGACTTAACAAAGCCTCTGGGAGGAGCAAACTCAATATAATCTTTCGCTCCAGCAAAACCTTTTCTACCTTCTGCTCAACTGCAGCTATTTGGGATTTTTGTGATGGGCTGTGCCTGCTTTCTTTTTAATTCCTGTTTTGCTTATATCTCTGGGGTTTTTAATTCCTTTTTATTATGTTTCCATCCCCATTTTTCCACTTCAGTTTTCCTGCTGCTTCTTCTGTTTGGTAACACCCTTTTACCATGGTTTTTTTGTTAGTGGTCCCTGCCTGCTCTCTGTCCTGCAGGGTCTCTTGGTGTTTCTCTTTCCAGTAAAGGAGTGGGCTCTAAGTTCTTCAAAACAAAAAATAGTCACCTTCTCTGCAGCTTCAAGGACTGATGGGTGGTGTTTGGACAACTCTGAAAGGGTGTTTCTAACCAGATGTGAAGGCTAATTTATCCTCATGAAAACTGGGTGTTGGTTGGTAAGTAGGAATAATACATTGGCTAACTGTGTTTTACAGCCCTTAAGTAATGACTTCAGGAGTATTAATTAGACTCCCTTGGAAACAAACTGAGAGGAGAAGCTTTCCCCTTTCACACTGTCCCTTGGGCAGAGGAGAGCCTGGCCAGGGTTTGACCAGTGATGAGGGTTCAGTCTCTGCTCTACCTTCTGAGGCACCTGTGAAGCTTCTGTGAATTCCTTGCTGGGGACTCGGACTTCAGTGCAGCCCATTTGGGGCTGGGGAGAGCTGGTTCTGTGCTGGGGGAGCTGCACCTCTCCCTCTGAGAGCCCTGCAAGGAAAAATGAACTCAACAGGCTGTTGAAATGGGCACCAAAAAGTGCCTTTTTAAAATTTTATTTTTAATTTTTCCACAAACCTCAAAAACAATTTTTTTCCCTCCTAAATCCAATTTGATGAAACACAAATTTAAAAACACACAATTCTAGGACGAGGGAATGGATTTCAGTGTTCTCAACAGTGCTATAAATAGTATGTCAACAACCAGCAAGACTGTTGCAACAGCTTTAGACAGATTGCAGATCTGAAGGAAATTCAGATGATGTTTAGCATGAGAAAAGGTTGTTATATTAATTGTTTTGAAAAAGAAAATCTCTGGTTGACTTTTTAAATTATCTATTGTTATAAAAAATTTACTTTATGACATTAATAAATCTCCTGTTTTGAGGTGCTACTGATAATCTGACTTCAGCACATGCTGCCAAACTATTCTTACTGTTAGCAAAATTTCCAATTAGATCCAGAAAATACCTTATTAAAACCTGAAGGTTTACAGCACTGTTTCTTGCTCAACCCAAAGCCTGAGAAAGCAATTGGGAAAACTGTAGTCAGCGTAAGGAAAGCAAAGATAATGTGTGAATTGCCTTCAAGGAGAGCAAGAGTGGGGGCTGATGTTCAGGGATGTTATAGGCAGTCATTTTGAGAGCTGTAGATTCTTGCTTTCCCATAATTTACACTTGTCTAGTTCATTTTATGTTTCTGATGCCCAAAAGCAGGATGTAGAGAACTGCTCATTTCCTAAAAGTTTTTTGAAATCTCGTTGCAGATGACAGCAGATGCTGTGCTTAAAACTTTTCTATCCACCCGTCAAATACTAATTAGGTGTCTTTTACAAGAACATCCAAGTGGGTCACTGTCTTTAATGCCTTGCATGCCCAGGCTTCCACCAGTGAAACCTGCTGAGTATTTTGATCTGATTTGGAGCATCCCCCCTTGCTGCTGTGACCTTGCCTGGGCTGCACACCAGATGATGCTTTGCCTCTCAGCCTGGCCTCATCTGCAGCCCTGTGCTTGGGGCACCCTCTGGAAAGGATGACGTGAGCTTGAATTTTCTCTGGCTGGAGAAGGGACTGAATTTTTCTCACATGGTTTGTGTGAGAGCTGAAACCAGCAAGTAGCAGTTTTTAAGGAGAAGGAGCTGTTGCTGCTCTCTGAAGGGATGGGGCACCAGCTCCTACAGCTCCAGGCTGTGAGTGCACATGGAGTTAGATGGGTTACCCCTGGAGGGTAAGGAATTTTGGGATGTTTCCTATCCTTTCCATTTTTACTCGCTATCTTACACCTTCCAGCTTGCAGGGCTGTGCTGGTGTGAATTTGGGGATTTTGGTGAATTTGTTTTTTCCACTTTGTGTTTTGAGAGATTTGCACCTACTGTGCTGTCAAAGCTTTAATCCAGACTGAGAGAGGCAAATAAATGCTCCCCTGGCAAGGAAAGAACAGGGGAGATGCCTTTTGGGATACACAGATGTGCATGCAGTATGCCTGCCTCATCCCTTCCTAAGCGTGTAAGTAGTGTGCACGTGCTTTATACCAGCATTGAGGAGCAAAATTTGGGTTTGTGGTATTTCTCATTCAATCCTGGAGCTGGCAAGGTAGATCCTCCCCACCACTGGCTAGCCCTGACCCTCTGATTCCTTACCCTGAAAAGAGATTTTTCTCTTGCAAAACAGCAGCAAGGCGGGTTTAGGGTTTGGCTGTTGCTCTGGTGCCCTAAATGGGCACTGGGCCAGGGCACAGTATGGATGTGTGGACGTGTCCCTCGTGGGGCTGGGACAGCTGACAGCATCATCTCCATGCAGGGTGTGGCACAAGCCCCTACCTCTGTGGTTCTCCCAAAGCAGCTCAGGCTTCTGCAGCTGTTCCTTGGAGCCAGTGCACTGACATTTTTCCCTCTTCCTTTAAGGAAAAAAAAAAAAATCTAGCATTTAAACATTTGCTTTGGTAAAGGATGAAATGGAAAAGTAGGTCGGATTTGAAGGATCCCAGCCCTGACAGTGTCCCTTCTAGAGCTCCAGACCCAGGTTTTTGGAGAGAGACAGAATATGACTGCAGCGGTGCTTCTCACGCTCATTTGTGCTCTTTGTGTTCCTGTGTACAAAATCACCCTCAAAACGCCCAGGACAAATTATAGCCCCATGATTTTAAGGGAAAGATTTTGTTACCAGCAATATGTTAATGAAATGAAGCTATCCCTGTTCAGCTCCTCTGAAACTTAGCTGGATTTTACCAGGAAGTGAGGGGTTTTTTTGCTTTTAAATAGTCTAAGCTAAATTAGCTGGAACCTAATTACAGAATGCTTTTGATTAAAGCCAGACAATGCGCTCTGGAAGCTAGGATCAAAAATGACAAGACTGGATGGCAGTGAAGGATTAGGAAGGAAAAGGAAAATGACTGATTAATTTTTAAAATCAAATCAGGATCGCTCTTTGTACATGGAACTAAGGTTGCAGCCAAGTCAGGCAAACCTTTTGGACTAGAGGAAACTTGACTTTCAATAATATGATTTTTAATTTCATTTCCCAGGCACATAACTGAAATCCAAAGAGAAACACCAGAGACTATTTCTGCAGCTATTCTTAGAGATCAGAAGAGAAATAATTGCGAGTCTTGTGTGAGATCTAGAAATCTTATTAAGACAGTTTGACTTGTAGACATGATACTTTTGGTCAACATCAGCTGTGCAGCCAAACAGCTGGCTGCTCTTGCCTTAATCACTGAACCTTTAGAAAGTGCTCCATAATTATTTTCATACCATACTCTGAAAATAACCCTGCTTAAAGAAATTGTGCATGTTGCTAGAAAAACAAATGCTGATTCAACAAAGCTCCTTTCAAAAATACTTTTGTACCTTTAGCTTAATAATGAGCAATGGCCTCATTGCTCAACTGATTTGAATCCTGAAGACTTTTTGTTGTTTATCTGGCAACACATTGAGATGTGCATTTTTTTCCAAGCTATTTTGCTCTGAAACAAGCACATGCTTGTATGCAGACTTTATTCAGCTTCCAAGGATGGAATATTCTGCAGTACTGTGGCATTTCAGTTGCTGACCTTAACATACCGTGGGTGGGTATTGATGTCCATGCTTGGCCCTATCATCTTCACCCAGGGAAAACAGGGAAATGAGATTCCTTTGGAAACCAGGCTTATGAAGGATTATTTATAGGTAGAGGTGCAGACCTAGAATTTTAAAATGGAATGAGGAGGGAATATCGTGGGTGTTGGAAAATGTGATAGAGAAGCTGGCTGGGACCTAAGGGACAGAGATTGGTCTCTCCCATGGTTTGACATATGTGATTCTTGGTCACATGGAAAGCAATTCTTGGCTATCCCAAGGCTCTTCTGTTATTAAATTTTAGAGTGAATACACCAAACAAATGAAGTCAAGTAATGAAATAACTAGCAATTGGCTTTGGGATGGTGGTGTGAACTCTCCTGTGCCAGGGAAAAGGTAAAAAGCTCCCTGGTGCAGAATATAGCCCCAGGGGAAAATATTATAACCTAATCAAAATGACTGGAAGGTTTAAAAACAACAGAAAGATCCAAGAGATGGCACCAAGCTCTCCCTTTCCGGGGATAATGTATTGCAAGCAAGTTTGATGGTGACCCCGAGAGGATGAATTGACCCTCAACAGTGTGGATCTCGAGAAGAGTGACAGGTAGAGTGTGAGACTGAGGCCTGGCTGGAGCTGGGAAATCTGGTGTGCTAAGCGCCATATGGTCCTCCTAGCGCGTGTGCGAGACCTCATTTCCACACCCAACTGCTCACAAAAAAATTGCACTGGTGCTATCACCAGTTGCCTCAAACTCGCTTCAAACTGGGTGACCCCACCATCTGGTCCTTGCTGCTGCAGCCTGGATGACCTACAGGTCATAGGCTTCATGCTTTGCCACGTGCAAGGGGAGATGCATTTGGAACTATTTACCCTTTGTAGGTGAGTGTGCACACACCTGTACGTAGATAGACCTGGCTCACATTTAATATCCAGCCTAGCAGAACAGGAGGTCAACCCTTACCATTTCCCCATTAGCAGATGGAAGTAAGATTTAAATCAAAGATGTCCAAGGAAAAACAAATCCCCACTGTCCTTTAGAGCCCCTCAAGGTTGGCACAGCTCTGCCTTATCCAGCCCTGGACAGGGGCAGCATCTCTACCATCCCTGAAGTTAGTGTCCCTGTCTTGCAGTGGCTGTTTTTCCATTCCCACAGGCACAATCTGACCCAGAGCCATGTGCTCAGGAGAGGTGCTGGCACAGTCATGCTTGCATTGATCCAATGTGTCTGCAGTCCATGGGTGTGAAGCAAAAGCCTGAATTCACTTGGCCTGGTGCTTGGAGGACACTAGGAAATTATTTACCATGGGTTTAGGCAGGCCAGGAGAAGTTGAACATGTCTTTTGGTATAGCCCTGAGAGAAAACCCTTAAATTGAGAGGTCGGCACATATTGAGGCTTTTTCTGCTGATGCACAACATCTAACAGATGCAGCTCTTACACTTGCCATTAACCAGGGAAGCTTCCCTCCCTCTACCCAAATGAAAAATCAGGGCATGTGCTTCCCAGAAACATGAAAGAAATAACTGCATGTAGTTGGACAAAATGCTAATCCTGAAATTAGGACTTCCACTAAAGCTCCACTAGTGTCCTGTGGGGGGACTTTAGTACCCAGCAGTGATGCAGGACTGGCATTGCTGCTTCCTCTACAGCACTACTGGACCCTCTCCAAGGAAAGGAAATAGTGGGAGGCTCTTGTCTTTAGGGAGCACACTCATTGTGAGGTTCTGTCCCTATGAAACATTTTGGGTCTCTCTAGGCTATTTTTCATTTATCACAGATATTTGCAACTGCACCTCTATGGCTTTTTGTGACTTATGTGTCTCAAGCCCAGTCATCCAAGTGTGAGAAGAGTGAATATAATGTAGCATCTTTGGGTACAGCTTCTTGCTGTATTACCAGTAATTGCAAATGTATCATCTCTGCTAATCTGAACATACATTTCAGAGTGCGTTTTGTTACAGGGGATCAAAAATATGTGGAGTTTTAACATCATTTTCAGAGCAAGGTTTGTAGTGAGAGGCTCAAGAACTGGCTCAAGAACTCAAGAGTAAGAACTCTTACTTCTGAGCTGACTGGGATGGTGTCTAAGGAGAGCAGCTGGGAAAGCCAGACACGCTCTGCTATATCAAAGAACAAATGCTAATAGCCATCTGGAAGAATTAATAATGGTGAGAAGAGGCATTGAACACTGACTATAAACTCAGGTTGCTGCCATGGTTCTGCAGGGACTTCCAGCCACAGGAGGAACTGAGGTGGGGATGGCCGAGCACGTAAGAGCACCAAAGAGAAACACAGTGGGATGGTGGAAAGGGAATGGAAAAAACCCAGCACCTGGATCTGCTGAAACCACAAGTGTGCTGAGCTAGAGAACAATGGGGAAACCATCCCAGCTTGCAAGAAGGCCTGACCTGGCAGTGGTGAAGGTTTTAGCAATATTTGCCTTTTTTTTTCTGTCTTTGACAATTTTTGAAAACTGAAGTTTAAGTGCTACTAATATATCAGGCTTATAATTGAAGGTAATTAATAAAGGGTTAGTGAATTAGACTTCCAGTTCTCCACAGCAGTCAATGGAGATGGGGCATATGTCTTTTTTCAGAATACACTACTAATAAAATTAAGGAAAAAAAGATTCTCCACATCTTCCCCAGTCTACTGCTCAGTTATGCCTTTACTAAATGTTTCAGCATTTTTTTGAATCTCTCAGGAGGTTTTTGAACTGCTTCAATACATCCACAGCTGTAAGTCTCTCCATGAAAGAAGCCTATTAAAGGAAACAGCACATGAGAGTCACAGTAAACAGCAAGTGATGAAACTTCCCACAGCCGAGGGCTTTGTTGGTGGGAATACCAGATACCAGAGCTGGAAATCTCTGTAGGAATGAGCAAGGTTACCCTGCTGCTCTTGGGGACTGGACTAATTTGGAGGCAATGATACTTGTGGGTCCCTTCCAACTCAGGATATTCCATGATAATTTCTTCTTCAGGCATGAGAGCTGAAGGCAGGTGGCTTGCAGTGTGGCCCTGCACCTCTGCACCAGTGAGAGAAGTCCTGGATGAACGTCAGAGGGATAATTGTGTGTCCCTGCCTGCTTGTGACTCTTGGAGGCTCTGCCCTCATGCCTCTGTGAGGGGACTGCCTCCCACGGCACTGAGCCACCAGCAGGCAGGGACACACAATTATCCCTCTGACGTTCATCCAGGACTTCTCTCACTGGTGCAGAG